>NC_068421.1:88887171-88947171 GCF_023373465.1 Oncorhynchus keta | reverse complement strand
TATTTTATTAAAGTAAAGTGAATGTGAATGTTAATAAGTGATGCAGTACTGGGGCAGTCACTACCATCACGGGACTTTAATTCATAGTTTTATTCTGTGTTGTTACACCATTCAACCCACACAATGCATAGTGCATTGTCTAAACCGAAATCTGTGATTATTTTTTGTAATAATCGAACCGACATCAAAAAGCACTACTAGCAATACAAAACAATACAAAACAATACAAAACAATACAAAACACAATACAAACACAATACAAAACAATACAAACACAATACAAACACAATACAAAACAATACAAAACAATACAAACACAATACAAAACAATACAAACACAATACAAAACAATACAAACACAATACAAACACAATACAAAACAATACAAAACAATACAAACACAATACAAAACAATACAAAACAATACAAACACAATACAAACACAATACAAAACAATACAAACACAATACAAAACAATACAAAACAATACAAAACAAAACAATACAAAACAATACAAAACAATACAAACACAATACAAAACAATACAAAACAATACAAAACAATACAAAACAATACAAAAACAATACAAAACAATACAAACACAATACAAAACAATACAAACACAATACAAAACAATACAAAACAATACAAAACAATACAAAACAATACAAACACAATACAAAACAATACAAAACAATACAAAACAATACAAAACAATACAAACACAATACAAAACAATACAAAACAATACAAAACAATACAAACACAATACAAAACAATACAAACACAATACAAAACAATACAAACACAATACAAACACAATACAAACACAATACAAACACAATACAAAACAATACAAAACAATACAAACACAATACAAAACAATACAAAACAATACAAACACAATACAAAACAATACAAACACAATACAAAACAATACAAAACAATACAAACACAATCCAAAAAGGTTAAAAGAAATGAATAAATAAAGGTGTATAGACAGTACATGAATACAACATGTGAGGACAGCAGTATTATGTATAATGTGACTAGAATACAGTAAATACATATGAAGTGTGTGTGTACACGTGTGTGTGTGTGTGTGTGTGTGTGTGTGTGTGTGTGTGTGTGTGTGTGTGTGTGTGTGTGTGTGTGTGTGTGTGTGTGTGTGTGTGTGTGTGTGTGTACACGTGTGTGTGTGTGTACACGTGTGTGTGTGTGTACACGTGTGTGTGTGTGTGTACACGTGTGTGTGTGTGTGTACACGTGTGTGTGTGTGTGTGTACGCGTGTGTGTGTGTCTCTCTCTACTCACCACGTCGCTGGGCAGGTTCTGCAGGTCATTCTGGGGACTCTCTAGTGTGTTGGTGTCAACGTTTAGTATCACTACATCCTCCAACGACCTGCTACGCACTCTCTGAGAGAAGAAACACAGGTTGTCAGCACACATACACCATAATCCTGTTGTTACTCCCTCCTAAAACAGTTTGAAAATATACATCTCCACCTCCATGTCAGACCTAACACACACGTACACACACACTCCAGTTTCAACTGTTCTGCCTTATTATTATTCCACCATGCTGGTCATTTATGAACATTTGAACATCTTGGCCATGTTCTGTTATAATCTCCACCCGGCACAGCCAGAAGAGGACTGGCCACCCCACATAGCCTGGTTCCTCTCTAGGTTTCTTCCTAGGTTTTGGCCTTTCTAGGGAGTTTTTCCTAGCCACCGTGCTTCTACACCTGCATTGCTTGCTGTTTGGGGTTTTAGGCTGGGTTTCTGTACAGCACTTTGAGACATCAGCTGATGTACGAAGGGCTATATAAATACATTTGATTTGATTTTGATTTGATTATTCACGTCAGGGTTTTTAATGGACCCAGAACTCGATACAGAACAATATAATAGCCTGTATTTTTACTGTTGTTTTTATTTCTTTACTATTGGTCACCTAATACCTTTTTCTGCACTATTGGTTAGAGCCTTTAAGTAAGCATTTCACTGTGAGGTCTACTACACCTGTGTATTCAGCATTTCACTGTGAGGTCTACTACACCTGTTGTATTCAGCATTTCACTGTAAAGTCTACCTCCACCTGTTGTATTCAGCATTTCACTGTAAGGTCTACTACACCTGTTGTATTCAGCATTTCACTGTACGGTCTACTACACCTGTTGTATTCAGCATTTCACTGTGAGGTCTACCTACACCTGTTGTATTCAGCATTTCACTGTAAGGTCTACTACACCTGTTGTATTCAGAATTTCACTGTAAGGTCTACCTACACCTGTTGTATTCAGCATTTCACTGTAAGGTCTACTACACCTGTTGTATTCAGCATTTCACTGTAAGGTCTACTACACCTGTTGTATTCAGCATTTCACTGTAGGTCTACTACACCTGTTTTATTCAGCATTTCACTGTAAGGTCTACTACACCTGTTGTATTCAGCATTTCACTGCAAGGTATACCTACACCTGTTGTATTCAGCATTTCACTGTAAGGTCTACTACACCTGTTGTATTCAGCATTTCACTGTAAGGTCTACCTCCACCTGTTGTATTCAGCATTTCACTGTGAGGTCTACCTACACCTGTTGTATTCAGCATTTCACTGTAAGGTCTACTACACCTGTTGTATTCAGAATTTCACTGTAAGGTCTACTACACCTGTTGTATTCAGCATTTCACTGTAAGGTCTACCTACACCTGTTGTATTCAGCATTTCACTGTAAGGTCTACCTACACCTGTTGTATTCAGCATTTCACTGTAAGGTCTACTACACCTGTTGTATTCAGAATTTCACTGTAGGTCTACTACACCTGTTTTATTCAGCATTTCACTGTAAGGTCTACCTACACCTGTTGTATTCAGAATTTCACTGTAGGTCTACTACACCTGTTTTATTCAGCATTTCACTGTAAGGTCTACTACACCTGTTGTATTCAGCATTTCACTGCAAGGTATACCTACACCTGTTGTATTCAGCATTTCACTGTAAGGTCTACTACACCTGTTGTATTCAGCATTTCACTGTACGGTCTACTACACCTGTTGTATTCAGCATTTCACTGTGAGGTCTACCTACACCTGTTGTATTCAGCATTTCACTGTAAGGTCTACTACACCTGTTGTATTCAGAATTTCACTGTAAGGTCTACTACACCTGTTGTATTCAGCATTTCACTGTAAGGTCTACCTACACCTGTTGTATTCAGCATTTCACTGTAAGGTCTACTACACCTGTTGTATTCAGCATTTCACTGTAGGTCTACTACACCTGTTTTATTCAGCATTTCACTGTAAGGTCTACTACACCTGTTGTATTCAGCATTTCACTGCAAGGTATACCTACACCTGTTGTATTCAGCATTTCACTGTAAGGTCTACTACACCTGTTGTATTCAGCATTTCACTGTAAGGTCTACCTCCACCTGTTGTATTCAGCATTTCACTGTAAGGTCTACCTACACCTGTTGTATTCAGCATTTCACTGTAAGGTCTACTCCACCTGTTGTATTCAGCATTTCACTGTAAGGTCTACTACACCTGTTGTATTCAGCATTTCACTGTAAGGTCTACCTACACCTGTTGTATTCAGCATTTCACTGTAAGGTCTACCTACACCTGTTGTAGTCAGCATTTCACTGTAAGGTCTACTACACCTGTTGTATTCAGCATTTCACTGTAAGGTCTACTACACCTGTTGTATTCAGCATTTCACTGTAAGGTCTACTACACCTGTTGTATTCAGCATTTCACTGTAAGGTCTACCTACACCTTTTGTATTCAGCATTTCACTGTAAGGTCTACTACACCTGTTGTATTCAGCATTTCACTGTAAGGTCTACCTGTTGTATTCAGCATTTCACTGTAAGGTCAACTACAACCTGTTGTATTCGGCATTTCACTGTAAGGTCTACTACACCTGTTGTATTCAGCATTTCACTGTAAGTTCTACTACACCTGTTGTATTCGGCATTTCACTGTAAGGTCTACTACACCTGTTGTATTCAGCATTTCACTGTAAGGTCTACCTGTTGTATTCAGCATTTCACTGTAAGGTCAACTACAACCTGTTGTATTCGGCATTTCACTGTAAGGTCTACTACACCTGTTGTATTCGGCATTTCACTGTAAGGTCTACTACACCTGTTGTATTCGGCATTTCACTGTGAGGTCTACTACACCTGTTGTATTCGGCATTTCACTGTAAGGTCTACTACACCTGTTGTATTCGGCGCACGTGACAAATAAACTTTGATTTGATTTAATTTAATAAAAGTCACACAGACCTGTTTCATTAGCAGTAACCCATGTGTTTGTCTTACAACCAGATATAGACTGACTGACAAGTAACATTTAAAAACTACAGTCATCACAACTCCATACACACATAAATATACACCATAATGAGGAAAAACAAATATAAATACACTCTGCATTAGTCTGCTGTGCTGATAGTTAAAACCATACTATTATGACTGCTGTGCTGATAGTTACAAACCATACTATTATGACTGCTGTGCTCAGTAGGCAGGTGGGGATCGGGTATGTGTGTGTGAGTGTGTGTGTGTGTGGGGGGGGGATCTCTACATTGTCACTTCGGTCTGTGACAGTCTGGGATATGGAGGCTCTCATATACACAATCACATAGTTACGCACACACACAAGTAGAAGAGCAAGCATACAGGCACATACACACACAGTCATATACAATATGTCACAGTGGTGGCTGAGGAGGCTTGCATGCTGATCTGGTCTAATTATGCGGTGCAGGAGAGAGGGTCTGTCACTGGCACAGTGTGTGATAAATACTGCTACCGTCATGTACCACACACACACACACACACACACACACACACACACACACACACACTCTGATCTCAAATCCTGCAGCCTTGAAATGTAACAAAGTGGGATTAAAATGGATTTAATTGAGATTTTTTTGTCAACGATCTACAGAACATTGTATAGAACAAAATGAATGATAAACTCGAACCTTTTTTTAAATTAATGGAAAATAAAACCCATAATATACTTTGATTAAATACGTTTTCAACTCAATACATGTTAGAATCACCTTTGTCAGTGATTACAGCTGTGAGGGTTTCTGAGTAATTCTCTAAGAGCTTTGCACACCTGGATTGTACAATTTGTAAGATACCATTGCGAGAAAGACATTTTCAAGTCTTGCCATAGCTTTTCGAGCCAATATAAGTCAAAACTGTACCCAGGCCACTAAGGAACAACGATCAATGACATCTTGGTAAGCAACTCCTGTGTATATTAGACCTTGTGTTTTAGCTAGCAATGCTGCTGAAAGGTGAATTTTTCTCCCAGTGTCTGTTGACAAGCAGACTGAACCAAGTTTTTCTCTAGGATTTTGCCTGTGCTTATTTCTATTCCATTTATTTTTATCCTAAAAAAAAACTAAAAAAAAACTACAGACTCGGGTTCAATCCCAGGCTGTGTCGCAGCCGGCCGGGACCGGGAGACCCATGGGACAGCGCACAATTGGCCCAGCGTCGTCCGGGTTAGGGGAGGGTTTGGCCGGGCAGGGATGTCCTTGTCCCATCGCGCTCTAGCGACTCCTGTGGCGGGCCGGGCTCAGTGCACGCTGACACGGTCACCAGGTGTATGGTGTTTCCTCCAACACATTGGTGCGGCTGGCTTCCAGCGTAAGCGAGCAGTGCGTCAAGAAGCAGTGCAGCTTGGCAGGGTCGTGTTTCAGAGGACGCTTGGCTCTCGACCTTCGCCTCTCCCGAGTCCGTATGGGAGTTGCAGCGATGGGACAAGACTAGAGGTCGACCGATTAATCGGAATGGCCGATTTCAAGATTTTATAACAACCGGTAATCGGTATTTTTGGACACCGATTGTTGCCGATTTTGAACCTTTATTTAACTAGGCAAGTCAGTTAAGAACACATATTTTCAATGACGGCCTAGGAATGGTGGGTTAACTGCCTTGTTCAGGGGCCGAACGACAGATTTTTACCTTGTCAGCTCGGGGATTCGATCTTGCTACCTTCCGGTTACTAGTCCAACGCTCTAACCACCTGCCTTACATTGCACTCCACGGGGAGCCTGTGTGGCAGGCTGACTACCTGTTACGCGAGTGCAGCAAGAAGCCAAGGTAAGATGCTAGCTAGCATTAAACTTATCTTACAAAAAAACTATCAATCTTAACATAATCACTAGTTAACTACACATGGTTGATGAGATTACTAGTTAATCTAGCAGGAGCGTTGCATATAATCGATGCGGTGCCTGTTAATTTATCATCGAATCACAGCCTACTTCGCCAAACGGGTGATGATTTAACAAGCGCATTCGCGAAAAAAACATTGTCGTTGCTCCAACGTGAACCAAAGCATAAACATCAATGCCTTTCTTAAAATCAATACACAAGTATATATTTATTAAAACCTGCATATTTAGTCAATATTGCCTGCTAACATGAATTTCATTTAACTAAGGAAATTGTGTCCCTTCTCTTGCGTTCTGTGCAAGCAGAGTCAGGGTATATGCAGCAGTTCGGGCCGCCTGGCTCGTTGCGAACTGTGTGAAGACCATTTCTTCCTAACAAAGACCGTAATTAATTTGCCAGAATTGTACATAATTATGACATGACATTGAAGGTTGTGCAATGTAACAGCAATATTTAGACTTAGGGATGCCATCCGTTAGATAAAATACGGAACGTTTCTGAACATTTAATACCCGTTACTAAAAGAATAAACGTTTCGTTTGTTTTCAAAATGATAGTTTCCGGATTTGACCATATTAATGACCTAAGGCTCGTATTTCTGTGTGTTATTATGTAATAATTAAGTCTATGATTTGATAGAGCAGTCTGACTGAGCGGTGGTAGGCAGCAGCAGGCTCGTAAGCATTCATTCAAACAGCACTTTCGTGTGTTTGCCAGCAGCTCTTCGCTGTGCTTCAAGCATTGAGCTGTTTATGACTTCAAGCCTTTCAACTCCCGAGATTAGGCTGGTGTAACCGATGCGTAATGTCTAGCTAGCTAGTGGGGTGCGCGCTAATAGCGTTTCAATAGGTGACGTCACTAGCTCTAAGACCTTGAAGTAGTTGTTCCCCTTGCTCTGCAAGGGCCGCGGCTTTTGTGGAGTGATGGGTAATGATGCTTCGAGGGTGGCTGTCGATGTGTACCTGGTTCGAGCCCAGGTAGTGGCGAGGAGAGGGATGGAAGCTATACTGTTACACTGGCAATACTAAAGTGCAGATAAGAAAATCCAATAGTCAAAGGTATATGGAATAAAATAAATAGTCCTATAATTCCTATAATAACTACAGCCTAAAACGTCTTACCTGGGAATATTGAAGACTCATGTTAAAAGGAACCACCAGCTTTCATATGTTCTCGTGTTCTGAGCAAGGAACTTAAACGTTAGCTTTCTTACATGGCACATATTGCAATTTACTTTCTTCTCCAACACTTTGTTTTTGCATTATTTAAATCAAATTGAACATGTTTCATTATTTATTTGAGGCTAAATTGATTTTATTGATGTATTATATTAAGTTAAAATAAGTGTTGATTCAGTATTGTTGTAATTGTCATTATTACAAATAAATAAATCAATTATATATATATATATTTTTTTTTTTAAAGTCTGATTAATCGGTATCGGCTTTTTTTGGTCCTCCAATAATCAGTATCGGTATCAACGTTGAAAAACCATAATCGGTCGACCTCCTAGACAAGACTGTTACTACCAATTGGAAATCACGAAATTGGGGAGAAAAGGTACAAAATAATAATTCAAAAATAAGGGTTGAATGCTTGCTTATTGACCGAAGACATTTCAGCTTTTCATTTTTAACTCATCTCTAAACAATTCTAAAAACAGAACTCCACTTCGACATTATGGGTTATTGTGTGTAGATCAGTGACAAAACATAATTTTTTAAAACCCATTTCAAACACAGGCTGTAACACAACAAAATGTTGTTCCGGAGGCACCGTAATTGCGTCATACCATCCATACGGTGCAGTGCCTTCGACCACATCTTCAGATCAACCATAAACTGGATTTAAGGATAAAAGACACATCTAATCCTTGATTCACACATGAATTGTCTGAGAAATTACAATGAATAAATGTAGCTTGGGCTAAGGATAGACTGAATGATGCAGTCCTTCAGGCATTTGGGAAATAAATGTCTATCTCTGGTTAGAAAAGTGAAACATATTTATTTTAATTGTGTATCAGAGAGGGGTGGTAAAATCCAGCCAACTTCTGGAAAGTGGTCAAATCTTTGAAACAAAACTCCACCCCCTCGTTGCCCCAGCAGGTTTTGAAAGCCTCTGGTCCCATACGAGACAATTCAGGAAATTTGTAGTGCTTTTAGTAACCATTTTACTTCCTCTGGCCACCTGTTTGAAAGGATAGTCTATGGAAATATATCTCATTCCACTAGAGGGAGTCTTTTAGTCACCTCAGAACAGACTGTACGGAATGCTGCTCAAACAGACTCACATACTACATTTCTATTTGAACAATTTGATGTCTATGATGTATTAAGTGCCTTGCTAACGATCGATGTAAAGAAATCCACAGGGGCTGATTCATGTGACCTCTTCTTACTACAGCTCACTGCCCCACGCATTGCTGCACCTTTTAACCTGGAGTTATCTGTAAGATTTGTAAAGCGGCATATGTCCTCCCCCCTACATAAAGGCGGAGATACTTCTGACTTAGCCCAATCTCCAAGTTATCTTGCCTAGGTCAGGTATTAGAATCCCTGGTAAACTTCCAGTTAAGATCCAAGTTATCTTGCCTAGGTCAGGTATTAGAATCCCATGTAAACTTCCAGTTAAGATCCAAGTTATCTTGCCTAGGTCAGGTATTAGAATCCCTGGTAAACTTTCAGTTAAGATCCACGTTATCTTGCCTAGGTCAGGTATTAGAATCCCTGGTAAACTTCCAGTTAAGATCCAAGTTATCTTGCCTAGGTCAGGTATTAGAATCCCTGGTAAACTTCCAGTTAAGATCCACGTTATCTTGCCTAGGTCAGGTATTAGAATCCCTGGTAAACTTCCAGTTAAGATCCAAGTTATCTTGCCTAGGTCAGGTATTAGAATCCCTGGTAAACTTCCAGTTAAGATCCAAGTTATCTTGCCTAGGTCAGGTATTAGAATCCCTGGTAAACTTTCAGTTAAGATCCACGTTATCTTGCCTAGGTCAGGTATTAGAATCCCTGGTAAACTTCCAGTTAAGATCCAAGTTATCTTGCCTAGGTCAGGTATTAGAATCCCTGGTAAACTTCCAGTTAAGATCCACGTTATCTTGCCTAGGTCAGGTATTAGAATCCCTGGTAAACTTCCAGTTAAGATCCAAGTTATCTTGCCTAGGTCAGGTATTAGAATCCCTGGTAAACTTCCAGTTAAGATCCAAGTTATCTTGCCTAGGTCAGGTATTAGAATCCCTGGTAAACTTCCAGTTAAGATCCAAGTTATCTTGCCTAGGTCAGGTATTAGAATCCCTGGTAAACTTCCAGTTAAGATCCAAGTTATCTTGCCTAGGTCAGGTATTAGAATCCCTGGTAAACTTTCAGTTAAGATCCACGTTATCTTGCCTAGGTCAGGTATTAGAATCCCTGGTAAACTTCCAGTTAAGATCCAAGTTATCTTGCCTAGGTCAGGTATTAGAATCCCTGGTAAACTTCCAGTTAAGATCCAAGTTATCTTGCCTAGGTCAGGTATTAGAATCCCTGGTAAACTTCCAGTTAAGATCCAAGTTATCTTGCCTAGGTCAGGTATTAGAATCCCTGGTAAACTTCCAGTTAAGATCCAAGTTATCTTGCCTAGGTCAGGTATTAGAATCCCTGGTAAACTTCCAGTTAAGATCCACGTTATCTTGCCTAGGTCAGGTATTAGAATCCCTGGTAAACTTCCAGTTAAGATCCAAGTTATCTTGCCTAGGTCAGGTATTAGAATCCCTGGTAAACTTCCAGTTAAGATCCATGTTATCTTGCCTAGGTCAGGTATTAGAATCCCTGGTAAACTTCCAGTTAATATCCATGTTATCTTGCCTAGGTCAGGTATTAGAATCCCTGGTAAACTTCCAGTTAAGATCCATGTTATCTTGCCTAGGTCAGGTATTAGAATCCCTGGTAAACTTCCAGTTAAGATCCATGTTATCTTGCCTAGGTCAGGTATTAGAATCCCTGGTAAACTCCCAGTTAAGATATTTTAAAACTTCTCACTCTATTCTAAATATGCACCAGTCTGGTTTCAGACCTGGACATAGCACTGTTTCAGCCACTATGCTTGTTTAAGATGACGGATGATGGTGTTAAAATGCCTAGATCATGAACAACATTGTGCTGCCTTAAGTATAGACCTTTCCCAGGCATTCGACTCTGTTTACTATTCCCTACTCATTCAAAATCTGTCTGGAATAGGTCTGGAACAGGAGTCTTGCGTTAAGAACTATGACAGACAGAACACAATGTGTGCTTTTTGACGTTTTTTTTGTTGAAAAATATTGCCTCTCAAAGAACAGCAGGAAGCAGATTGTACAGTCAACTTTCCTGCCAGTTCGTGACTATGGTGACACCACTTGCCAAAATGCAGCAGCCACTACTCTTAAAACCTTGGATGCCGTTTACCATAACGCCCTTGGCTTTATTACAGGTGACTGTTTTAATACTCCTCGCTGCTTCCTGTATCAGAAGGTCGGCTGGACATCACTAAAGTCCAGTACAACACTTCATTACTCCTTTGTTTACAAAGCTCTTCTCCACAAGCTTCCAACATACCTCACTTCCCTGTTGAAATAGAAAAACATAAGATACCAAACCCCGTTCGCAGGGTTGGTTACCTCTTGAGGTCCCGCTTGTCCCCACAAAGTTTGTTAAATACGCCTTTAGTTTGAATGGAATTCCTTACCAAACAAATTACACCTGATGGTACTGATAGGGCAGCTGTTAAATGAGTTCACTGAAGTGTGAAATTATTTCAGCTGATTATTATAACTTGTAAATACATTACATCAGGTTATTACAACAACAGTCTGATAGTTTTTAATCTTGCTGTTGCTGTTGTCATGACGTTGGCCTGGGGGTAGGTTTATGACAGTCATAAATACCTCTTCCCCCCTTTTTCCTCTCTCTACCCTACTGATGTTACATTTGCAAACAAAACCCTTGGTTAACAGAGATTCTGGGAACATCAGAAGGTGGGGGGAAATTAACTATATTCTGGTATTCCGACCAGTTGAACATATGCGGTGGTACTTAATGAATATGATGTCAGTTCAGTTGTCATCTGAGACATTCTCATCAATGATAAGATGACAAACTCTACAGTGGAAAGTCTACACATCAGAGTTATCCGATTCACATGGAATTGTTGTTAAATTTAAATGTTTGAATATGAAATTATTCATGATGGGATGAAATATGATTTTAGCTTCTAAAATGTGAGATTTGGGTTTTCATAAGGTCGGGCTCTGCTCAATCAGTGGCCTGCCCCTGTGAAGGGACATGGGCTATAAAACCTTTCAAACACGCCCTCCTCTCCCTTCCTATATAAGCCTTGACGACAATATAACCTCCTGTTCCGAGGATGTGAGGACGACGGTCCGATGTCAGAATGGTTCAGATAATAACTACAGTACGAAGCCAACATCAGCGTGAGCTTTGGTTGCGAATGGTATGAACTTTGAACTCTTATTCACTACAGAAGTGATACCTCCTAGCCGTTGAGTTAGCAACAGCAGCTGCAAACGCAGGTTAGGAAGGAACAGACAGAGTATCCCATCTACCACACAACGACGTTAATACAACGTATCCAATTGACCACCAGAGACATTCTTCAAAGGACAAAGGACTCGGTTTGGCAACATGGACTTCCATCTACCACCAACCTACTGAAGCGCAGCTTAGAGTAAATATTTATTGCGGTAATTTAGAATGCATAAGATACTGTATTTACGATAGCACAGCTTCGCCCTTTGTTCCTCAGTCTTCCCGCTCTTTCACTCAAACCCAGCCCTATTCTTTTGTGTAACCAGCTATCATATCTGTTCCGCCCGCCAGGGACGTTTTCCTTTATGGCGTAATTTGTAATCAAGTTATGATTTAATTATGTGTATGTGTAATTCTGTGTGATTAGTTAGGTATTTAGTCAATAAATAATTCAACCAAATTTTGAATTGCTGATTCAACTTGTTTGCCAGGGTTCGTACAGATAACCAAGAATTTACAACTTTCAGATGAGACTGATTTAAGATGACGATTAATATTGACTG
Source organism: Oncorhynchus keta (assembly GCF_023373465.1). Taxonomy (NCBI): domain Eukaryota; kingdom Metazoa; phylum Chordata; class Actinopteri; order Salmoniformes; family Salmonidae; genus Oncorhynchus; species Oncorhynchus keta. Next base: position 88,934,883 of record NC_068421.1, on the reverse strand, counting down.
CTATTGATGTAAAATATTACTAGGTCTTGAAGAGTTTATTCGGAAGATAACAGCTCTATAAATATTATTTTGTGGTTCCCCGACTCTCTAGTTAATTACATTTACATGATTAGCTCAATCAGGTAATATTAATTACAGAGAAATTATTTTATAGAATAGCATGTCATATCACTTAATCCGGCATAGACAAAGACACAACACTGTATTGATGTTATGTTTGTCCTCAGGGCACCATTGTAAATAAGACACTGACCTCAATTGGTCTCCCCTCAATAAATAAAAGTTAATAAAATAATTATAAAACACAGTGATATATCTACTCCCGCCCAACAGACCAGATCTCAATAATGAATCACAACAGCTCTTTGTCTTGAGGAAACTCTTTCCCTGTCTTTGTTGCTCCTGTCTCTGTCTTTGTCTCTGTCTATTTCTGTATTTATGGTAAGCAGGCACACAACACAGACAGAGAGACAGAGAGACAGAGAGACAGAGAGACAGAGAGACAGAGAGACAGAGAGACAGAGAGACAGAGAGACAGAGAGACAGAGAGACAGAGAGAGACAGAGAGAGAGACAGAGAGAGAGACAGAGAGAGAGACAGAGAGAGAGACAGAGAGAGAGACAGAGAGACAGAGAGAGAGAGAGACAGAGAGACAGAGAGACAGAGAGACAGAGAGAGAGAGAGAGAGAGAGACAGAGAGAGAGAGAGAGAGAGAGAGAGACAGAGAGAGAGAGAGAGAGACAGAGACAGAGACAGAGAGAGACAGAGACAGAGAGAGAGAGACAGAGACAGAGACAGAGAGAGAGAGACAGAGACAGAGACAGAGAGAGAGAGAGAGAGAGACAGAGAGAGAGAGAGAGAGACAGAGAGAGAGAGAGAGACAGAGACAGAGAGAGAGAGACAGAGACAGAGACAGAGAGAGAGAGAGAGAGAGAGAGAGAGAGAGAGAGAGAGAGAGACAGAGAGAGACAGAGAGAGAGACAGAGAGAGAGAGAGAGAGAGACAGAGAGAGACAGAGAGAGACAGAGAGAGAGAGAGACAGAGAGAGACAGAGAGAGAGAGAGAGAGAGACAGAGAGAGACAGAGAGAGAGAGAGACAGAGAGAGAGAGAGACAGAGAGAGAGAGAGACAGAGAGACAGAGAGACAGAGAGATAGAGAGATAGAGAGATAGAGAGATAGAGAGATAGAGAGACAGAGAGACAGAGAGACAGAGAGACAGAGAGACAGAGAGACAGAGAGATAGAGAGACAGAGAGAGAGAGAGAGAGAGAGAGAGAGAGAGAGAAAAGGAACAACATTGTCAACATGCTTTCATATTTGTTCCCAGTGTTGGATGCGTCAAAATAAATATTGCATCATTAAAATTCCAAATAGTGTGGAGAATTTAACAGCTTCATTAATTTACACAGCTGCAATCCACTCCACAGTACAACTGTCCATATCCCCTCCACAGTGACAAATATGTTTAAATACTAGATATAAAAATATAGAAAAGGAAAAACCACTTAATGAATTGAAATAAAATATAGTGGGGCAGATTCAGAATCAGACTATGATGGAGATGTAATATGATTTGAGTGTGACTTACCTCGAGCAGGCTGAGATGAACTCCTACCAGGTATGGCATGGGGGCACTATGGACGGAATAATTATTAAATTATTAAAGATAATGACTACTTAAAATACGTATTGTTGTTGGGACAAATATGGTCAAATAAAGATCAGATAAACATAGGCAACAAGTAAAAGAAACATGTTTTTAGTTATTACAGTGATGTTACTGTGTCTTCAGCAAAACAATCCTCTACTTCAGATAATTGCCTACAAATAACGCTATTTACTTATCCTTTTCCAACTGAGACCATTACAACTGTAACGAGACATACAGTATATACTGTTATTCATAAATCAAGCCTCAGAGCTGTCCTTGTAACCCAATCAGCTTGCGGCAGAGAGGACCAGGAGGACATGCCTGCACCATCTAACATCATTAACGCCTCACACACTTCCCCGAAACGACCACCGCCAGCTCTCAACGAGGAAAACCCGATTACTCTGACTGGGGAACGTCACTAGTTTCGAGGCTTGGCAGGGCAGGGCTGGGAGTGTGTGTGGGTCCGATTGTGTTCTGTGGCCGCTGCCTCAATCAGGTTAGCTGATTTAATACGTTCTGTTCTTTCTCTGTAACAGCTGGTCTGCTATAGGTCTGTCACAATACTGTAACCGCTATCCCTTACAGACACACAGACACACGATGCTGGAGTCATGGTATAAGACATGGTTAACTCTGTTTGAGACGGTGTTTTGTACGGAGGGTACACCCATTATTATTATATCAAAACATGATCAGTATTGAAGGGATACGTCGGTATCTTAGCAACGTGGCTTTTTATCTACTTCCCCAGAGTCAGATCAACTCCTGGTTACCAGTTTTATGTCTCTGTATCCAGTATAAAGGAAGGTAAAGGTCGTTTCACGAGCCAACGCTAACTAGTCTACTAGTGGGCTGGGAATCACATTTAGCTGACAGTGAACAACAGCTTTTACACGATGCACAACATTACAGTAAACATATATGAATAAATTATTCTACTATATACTATATTCTACTATGATAATGAATATAAATACAGTATGTTATGTCAGTGGCTGTGTCAAATTATGGCACTGACTCTCAGAAATCCATAGGTTATGTTCTGGATCGATCGACCTAATTTAGGACAAGTTGTGTGTAAATATTTGTCTTCAGTCAACGTCCAATCAGACTAGTTAGATTAGTGTAGGATTCAGTCAACGTCCAGTCAGACTAGTTAGATTAGTGTAGGATTCAGTCAACGTCCAGTCAGACTCGTTAGATTAGTGTTGGATTTAGTCAACTTGTCAGACTAGTTAGATTAGTGTTGGATTCAGTCAACTAGTCAGACTAGTTAGATTAGTGTAGGATTCAGTCAACGTCCAGTCAGACTAGTTAGATTAGTGTTGGATTTAGTCAACTTGTCAGACTAGTTAGATTAGTGTTGGATTCAGTCAACTAGTCAGACTAGTTCGATTAGTGTAGGATTCAGTCAACGTCCAGTCAGACTAGTTAGATTAGTGTTGGATTTAGTCAACGTCCAGTCAGACTAGTTAGATTAGTGTAGGATTCAGTCAACGTCCAGTCAGACTAGTTAGATTAGTGTTGGATTCAGTCAACGTCCAGTCAGACTAGTTAGATTAGTGTTGGAGTCAGTCAACGTCCAGTCAGACTAGTTAGATTAGTGTTGGATTCAGTCAACTAGTCAGACTAGTTAGATTAGTGTAGGATTCAGTCAACGTCCAGTCAGACTAGTTAGATTAGTGTTGGATTCAGTCAACGTCCAGTCAGACTAGTTAGATTAGTGTTGGATTCAGTCAACGTCCAGTCAGACTAGTTAGATTAGTGTTGGATTCAGTCAACGTCCAGTCAGACTAGTTAGATTAGTGTTGGAGTCAGTCAACGTCCAGTCAGACTAGTTAGATTAGTGTTGGAGTCAGTCAACGTCCAGTCAGACTCGTTAGATTAGTGTTGGAGTCAGTCAACGTCCAGTCAGACTAGTTAGATTAGTGTTGGAGTCAGTCAACGTCCAGTCAGACTCGTTAGATTAGTGTTGGAGTCAGTCAACGTCCAGTCAGACTAGTTAGATTAGTGTTGGAGTCAGTCAACGTCCAGTCAGACTCGTTAGATTAGTGTTGGAGTCAGTCAACGTCCAGTCAGACTAGTTAGATTAGTGTTGGAGTCAGTCAACGTCCAGTCAGACTCGTTAGATTAGTGTTGGAGTCAGTCAACGTCCAGTCAGACTCGTTAGATTAGTGTTGGAGTCAGTCAACGTCCAGTCAGACTCGTTAGATTAGTGTTGGAGTCAGTCAACGTCCAGTCAGACTAGTTAGATTAGTGTTGGATTCAGTCAACGTCCAGTCAGACTAGTTAGATTAGTGTTGGAGTCAGTCAACGTCCAGTCAGACGAGTTAGATGAGTGTTGGAGTCAGTCAACGTCCAGTCAGACTAGTTAGATTAGTGTTGGAGTCAGTCAACGTCCAGTCAGACGAGTTAGATGAGTGTTGGAGTCAGTCAACGTCCAGTCAGACTAGTTAGATTAGTGTTGGAGTCAGTCAACGTCCAGTCAGACGAGTTAGATGAGTGTTGGAGTCAGTCAACGTCCAGTCAGACTAGTTAGATTAGTGTTGGAGTCAGTCAACGTCCAGTCAGACGAGTTAGATGAGTGTTGGATTTAGTCAACTTGTCAGACTAGTTAGATTAGTGTTGGAGTCAGTCAACGTCCAGTCAGACTAGTTAGATTTGTGTTGGATTCAGTCAACGTCCAGTCAGACTAGTTAGATTAGTGTTGGAGTCAGTCAACGACCAGTCAGAATAGTTAGATTAGTGTTGGAGTCAGACAACGTCCAGTCAGACTAGTTAGATTAGTGTTGGAGTCAGTCAACGTCCAGTCAGACTAGTTAGATTTGTGTTGGATTCAGTCAACGTCCAGTCAGACTAGTTAGATTAGTGTTGGAGTCAGTCAACGTCCAGTCAGACTAGTTAGATTAGTGTTGGAGTCAGTCAACGTCCAGTCAGACTAGTTAGATTAGTGTTGGAGTCAGTCAATGTCCAGTCAGACTAGTTAGATTTGTGTTGGATTCAGTCAACGTCCAGTCAGACTAGTTAGATTAGTGTTGGAGTCAGTCAACGTCCAGTCAGACTAGTTAGATTAGTGTTGGAGTCAGTCAACGTCCAGTCAGACTAGTTAGATTAGTGTTGGAGTCAGTCAACGTCCAGTCAGACTAGTTAGATGAGTGTTGGATTCAGTCAACTAGTCAGACTAGTTAGATGAGTGTTGGATTCAGTCAACTAGTCAGACTAGTTAGATTAGTGTTGGATTCAGTCAACTAGTCAGACTAGTTAGATGAGTGTATGATAAGTGAAGACATAGACAGATTGCTGCCAACAGAATCAAATAGAAAGACCATTCACACTGGTCATTACGGAGCAAAACCTCACTGGATAATAATGTGAGAGGAATGAGAAGAGGGAGGTAAATGTGTGTCCATTAGCTGAGTCTTACCAGCAGTAGTCCAGAAGATGTGGAGGCAGTACAGGGATGTAGATGTGTTGCCAGTACATGGGGTACAACATGGCAGCTGAACCGTGGACACACGCTGTTAACTACGGAGAGAAGAGAGGGACAAACACAACATATTATAATAGAGACCCTCGAGGACAGAACTACCACTGGTTTTCATTTTAAAGGTAGATTCAGCAAGAGAGCAAATGGCTCTTTTGTGTATAATGTCATCTTGCTAAAGGTACCTTTAAGAAGCTTCAAATTTGAATAAGGAAACACCAAAATATTTAAAACCAAAGCACAGACTATTGTAAATGCTGTGGGGGGAAGAGACTGTATGATCCGTTGTATTACTGCTGCCAACGTATACCTCCCAGAGAACCATGTCAGTCAACACTGAACCCCGTCAGTCAACACTGAACCCCGTCAGTCAACACTGAACCCCGTCAGTCAACACTGAACCCCGTCAGTCAACACTGAACCCCGTCAGTCAACACTGAACCCTGTCAGTCAACACGGAACCCTGTCAGTCAACACTGAACCCTGTCAGTTAACACTGAACCCTGTTAGTCAACATGAAGAGAACTGGACAGAAGACAAGTTGATTTTAGTTTTAGGATATAATGTTAAATGACAGAGAGGTAGAGGGCTACCTCCTTTTCTATCACTTGACCACCTAGTAATTGTAATGACCTAGACACACACACACGTGCACACACTCACGTGCACACACTCACGTGCACACACACGGGCAGGCTCGCTTGCTCATCCTGCAGATTAAAATAACATGATTAAATATGGAAAGACAACAGTGGTCTGAGGGCTCCGTGGGGACTTCATTAGGGCAAATTGCCAAAGAATGAAACATGAGTTAGCCAAGAGAGACCGTTAACACTAGCGCTACGGGCTGGGTCAATACCCCTGGGACCTGGGAGAAGCCGCTCCGCTTGGAGACTTCACAGCAAAGTGTGAACCGCACACGCACACGCTACCAGGAGACCTCTTGCCAACTAGCCAGCCAATGTCAACTGGCTGGAGAGCAAGCGAAAGCGGCCAAGCTTGGAGACTTAACTGAACTGATGCAAAGAGCACCCCCTTTAAAGAAAGAGCCTGAACGCCTGCGTAGCCTTAACAGATGAGCTGTGTGTGTGTGTGTGTGTGTGTGTGTGTGTGTGTGTGTGTGTGTGTGTGTGTGTGTGTGTGTGTGTGTGTGTGTGTGTGTGTGTGTGTGTGTGTTTTGGGGCAGGGAGGTTCAACCTTTTCATTTGTCATTAAGAGAGAGAGGCCGCTATCATTTATTTTCCTAGAGTCAGACCATCGTTAAGGCTTTAATCAACTTTTAATTGGTGTCTTGCTCCAAATATCTGCATATGCATATTCGCTCTCTGCCTCCTTCAAATAAAATACAACAATGCTACAGTCTTGTCAGATTTAATTCCCCAGCAAACATTTTTCTTTCTAAGGAGGAAATAAATCAATGGTATGAATATTAATGAGAGGGTGTATCAGTTGGAGAAAGGAGAGTATATCAAAGCTGTGTTGCCCTTCTCCCCCTTCTAGTAAACGGTGACAGTATAAACCTATTAAATAATGATGAAGAGAGGTCATTGGATCAGCGGAGGAGGGCCTCTCGTCATTCCCTCCTCAGGGAGACAGAGACAGAGGAGGGCTCACCCGTTAGTACCAGGAGGTAATGGGACAGAAAAACTAGCTAACCAACTCCAATTATCTCAGCCACACTGAGGTTTCAAGGTAAGCTTCACTTAGCTCCCAATTGGCCTGCTTCACTCCCAGGTTAAAAGACAAGAGGTACTATCTCTCACTTCTAAGGACGGGGGAGACGAGAGGGTGGGGGTTCTACTGAAACCAAGAAAAACATTTTAAAAACTAGAATTAGATATGATGTGCTCCTCCTCCCTACCGACCTACTCGGCAGGAAGAAGATACGGTTGTAGAAAAGGAATAGCACACATATTTCCTCTCAAATCTAACTCCAAACAACCCGTATCTACAGCCATATATAACCCCAAACAACCCGTATCTACAGCCATATATAACCCCAAACAACCCGTATCTACATCCATATATAACTCCAAACAACCCGTATCTACAGCCATATATAACCCCAAACAACCCGTATCTACAGCCATATATAACCCCAAACAACCCGTATCTACAGCCATATATAACCCCAAACAACCCGTATCTACAGCCATATAACCCCAAACAACCCATATCTACAGCCATATATAACCCCAAACAACCCGTATCTACAGCCATATATAACCCCAAACAACCCGTATCTATATCCATATATAACCCCAAACAACCCGTATCTACAGCCATATATAACCCCAAACAACCCGTATTTACAGCCATATATAACCCCAAACAACCCGTATCTACAGCCATATATAACCCCAAACAACCTGTATCTACAGCCATATATAACCCCAAACAACCCGTATCTACAGCCATATATAACCCCAAACAACCCGTATCTATATCCATATATAACCCCAAACAACCCGTATCTACAGCCATATATAACCCCAAACAACCCGTATGTACAGCCATATATAACCCCAAACAACCCGTATCTACAGCCATATATAACCCTAAACAACCCGTATCTACAGCCATATATAACCCTAAACAACCCGTATCTACAGCCATATATAACCCCAAACAACCCGTATCTACAGCCATATAACCCCAAACAACCCGTATCTACATCCATATATAACTCCAAACAACCCGTATCTACAGCCATATATAACCCCAAACAACCCGTATCTACATCCATATATAACTCCAAACAACCCGTATCTACAGCCATATATAGTCCCAAACAACCCGTATCTACAGCCATATATAACCCCAAACAACCCGTATCTACAGCCATATATAACCCCAAACAACCCGTATCTATAGCCATATATAACCCCAAACAACCCGTATCTACAGCCATATATAACCCTAAACAACCCGTATCTACAGCCATATATAACCCTAAACAACCCGTATGTACAGCCATATATAACCCCAAACAACCCTTATCTACAGCCATATATAACCCTAAACAACCCGTTTCTATAGCCATATATAACCCTAAACAATCCGTACCCATCTACAGCCATATATAACCCAAAACAACCCGTACCCATCTACAACCCGTACCCATCTACAACCCCAAACAACCCATCTACAGCCATATATAACCCAAAACAACCCGTACCCATCTACAACCCGTACCCATCTACAACCCCAAACAACCCGTACCCATCTACAGCCAGCTACAGGTTTGAAAGACCATGAAATAAAATATAGAATAAAAAAAACTAAAAAAGTGAGAGAGGAGAAATGTGTAATCATTTTTTTCTTTCTTTCTCAAGGGGCTGCAGCAGAGAGAGAAGGTATAATAAATAATAGATGTGTGGAACTAAATGTCTTTATACGCTCCACACAAGACCAGGTGCTTAATATTCCTGGTGCTTAATATTCCATTCAATGGAGAATCACAGATACAGTCCCCAAGAACAAATAGTGGATTAGGCCTGCTTTAGCTGCTGGCTCCGGCCCTTTGGGACCTAGGGTCTTCCCAGTAATGAGGTACCTCAGCCGCTTCTGTGTGTGTGTGTGTGTGCGTGCGTGCGTGCGGTGCGTGCGTGTGTCAGATGGGTCAGATTTTATACAGCCTGCTTCTGAAGGCACCAGAGCCCATGGAGCCCTGACATCTCTCCTGAGACCGGCCGGCACTCACATAAACTGACCACATTAAAGACAGAACACTAGAAACTGGACAAATTAACACTGCCTCTCCCCTTAACAGGAAACAGCAAGCTGTGGACCCTGTGTACCAACTAGTATTCTAATCCTACATAACTGTTAGTAATTCAACAATACTTTTGGCCCAATAAATACCCACTGTTAATTCAGCTTAATAAAAAAATGTAAAATAAATGCTTGCCAGACCTGCCTCAAGACAGTTATGGTTGTATAGGGAACTAACAACATACACAACCGGCGTGTGAGAACAAGCAGCTCAGATGAATGCAGTTAAGTCAGTGATATTTCGGGAATGTGGGTGACAGCAGACAGCTAATTATCAAACACACCGTTGTTTAACCATCAAAGAGCATGTCACATCACTTTCACAGGGGTCTGTTGTCTTATTCAGATGAGCTTTGTTACTCTGCCTGCTGAACATCTGCCTGAACAAGCAGACCAGGCCCACGCTCTCAGAGTTATGCTCCCCCCAAGAGGAGACCCTGCAACATATTATATTAGAAACTGGGTGGTTCGAACCCTGAATGCTGGTAGGCTGACAGATATTGGTATGACAAAACATGTATTTTTACTGCTCTAATTACATTGGTAACCAGTTTATAATAGCAATAAGGCACCTTGGGGGTTTGTGGTATACGGCCAATATACCACGTCTAAGGGCTGTATCCAGGCACTCCACGTTGTGCCGTGGTTAAGAACAGCCCATCGCCGTGGTATATTGACCATATACCACACCCCCTCTGGCCTTATTGCTTAATTATATGCATTAAGCAGACGCTTTTATCATGCATGCCTAAATATGTTTACGTATGGGTGGTCCCGGGAATCGAACCCACTATCCTTTACAAACTAAACACTGTATTTGTCCTGTCCTGTTCAAACTCCACTATAGAATCGACTATATCCACACCATTATTTAACTGGTTTGAACTGGTCTGGGGGAGGAATAGGCAACATCAACAACACCTGCTGACCTCAATTCTCAACTCTCCTGCTCTGCCTGTTCTCCACTCCTCATCTTCCCTCCCTCCAACCCCATGCATCTCCTCTCCTCCTCTACCTTCTGCTCTCTCCTATCCCTCCCTCTCCTCTCCTCCTCTACCTCCTGCTCTCTCCTCCTCTACCTTCTGCTCTCTCCTATCCCTCCCTCTCCCCCTCTACCTTCTGCTCTCTCCTATCCCTCCCTCTCCTCCTCTACCTTCTGCTCTCTCCTATCCTTCCCTCCCCTCTCCTCCTCTACCTCCTGCTCTCTCCTATCCCTCCCTCTCCTCTCCTCCTCTACCTCCTGCTCTCTCCTCCTCTACCTTCTGCTCTCTCCTATCCCTCCCTCTCCTCCTCTACCTTCTGCTCTCTCCTCCTCTACCTCCTGCTCTCTCCTCCTCTTCCTTCTGCTCTCTCCTATCCCTCCCTCTCCTCTCCTCCTCTACCTCCTGCTCTCTCCTCCTCTACCTTCTGCTCTCTTCTATCCCTCCCTCTCCTCTCCTCCTCTAATATAATAATATAATAATATATGCCATTTAGCAGACGCTTTTATCCAAAGCGACTTACAGTCATGTGTGCATACATTCTACGTATGGGTGGTCCCGGGGATCGAACCCACTACCCTGGCGTTACAAGCGCCATGCTCTACCAACTGAGCTACAGAAGGACCACAGGACCACCTCTACCTCCTGCTCTCTCCTCCTCTACCTTCTGCTCTCTCCTATCCCTCCCTCTCCTCCTCTACCTTCTGCTCTCTCCTATCCTTCCCTCTCCTCCTCTACCTTCTGCTCTCTCCTATCCTTCCCTCTCCTCCTCTACCTTCTGCTCTCTCCTATCCTTCCCTCTCCTCCTCTACCTTCTGCTCTCTCCTATCCCTCCCTCTCCTCCTCTACCTTCTGGCCTCTCCTATCCTTCCCTCCCCTCTCCTCCTCTACCTTATGGCCTCTCCTATCCTTCCCTCTCCTCCTCTACCTTCTGCTCTCTCCTATCCCTCCCTCTCCTCCTCTACCTTCTGCTCTCTCCTATCCTTCCCTCTCCTCCTCTACCTTCTGCTCTCTCCTATCCTTCCCTCTCCTCCTCTACCTTCTGCTCTCTCCTATCCTTCCCTCTCCTCCTCTACCTTCTGCTCTCTCCTATCCTTCCCTCTCCTCCTCTACCTTCTGCTCTCTCCTATCCCTCCCTCTCCTCCTCTACCTTCTGCTCTCTCCTATCCTTCCCTCTCCTCTACCTTCTGCTCTCTCCTATCCTTCCCTCTCCTCCTCTACCTTCTGCTCTCTCCTATCCTTCCCTCTCCTCCTCTACCTTCTGCTCTCTCCTATCCTTCCCTCTCCTCCTCTACCTTCTGCTCTCTCCTATCCTTCCCTCTCCTCCTCTACCTTCTGCTCTCTCCTATCCCTCCCTCTCCTCCTCTACCTTCTGCTCTCTCCTATCCTTCCCTCTCCTCTCCTCCTCTACCTTCTGCCCTCTCCTATCCTTCCCTGTCCTCTCCTCCTCTACCTTCTGCTCTCTGCTATCTCTTCTCTCCTCCTCTACTCCCCCATCCAGAGCTAGACACCCAATTATCTCTGTTCTGCACTCTCTGTGTGTCTGTGCCGACAAACGCCTTGTGTCAGAGCAGAGCCACACAGGTGTGCCACTAACAAGTAGGTGACACTCAGACACAGAGAAAGAGGACACATGGCAGTAACACCAGGACTCCCACACACACAGTCACTTCCACACACACACACACACACAAAATCTGGGGAACAAAAACCCAGACTACATGACGCTTTAACAACCAGCCACCAGAAAAGAAGCTATAGGGACGAGAAAGAAAAGAGAGAGAGAAAGAAAGCAGACAGAGAGAACAAGAGACATAAAGAAAGCAACTAGGAGCAAGAGAGAAAGAGAGCAGCAACAGACAGAAAGAAAGAGCAGGGAGAGACATCAGCGAGAGACGGAGAGACATCAGCGAGAGACAGAGAGAGAGCAGCGAGAGACAGAAAGAGAGAGAGCAGCGAGAGAGAGAGAGAGAGAGAGACAGAGAGAGCGAGCGACAGAGAGAGGGAGAGCAGTGAATGCAGCAAGAGACCGAGAGAGTGTTGACTGACTGCCGTGGTGCAGTCAGTCAGTCACTCAGGGCCGTGGTGCAGTCAGTCAGTCACTCAGGGCCGTGGTGCAGTCAGTCAGTCACTCAGGGCCGTGGTGCAGTCAGTCAGTCACTCAGGGCCGTGGTGCAGTCAGTCAGTCACTCAGGGCCGTGGTGCAGTCAGTCAGTCACTCAGGGCCGTGGTGCAGTCAGTCAGTCATTCAGGGCTGTGGTGCAGTCAGTCAGTCACTCAGGGCCGTGGTGGATGGATAGTCCTAGTTATCATACTACTGACAGCATGTTAAGAAGGCTGCTGTCAGGGCAGGGGCCTGCCGACACACCCACTGAGGGGCCCAGGGACACCAGGGGAGATGAAAGACACAGAGCCTTCCCAGCTGACTAGTTAGAGGGGGCCTGATGCAGCACAATTACTGTATACGGCGGAATGACAAGCCTGCACGCTCGATTGGCTTCCTCGGCCATCGCACCGCACCACGCCTTTAAAACAGTGGTACCACTCACCTCCGGTCACAAAACAGCAATAAGTCAACTGATGCACCATCATGATTTATTCCTTTGCTGTTGGGCGCTGGCAGGAAAGCCGCCATGTTCTGCTAGACTGACACAGCGGAATCACCAAAGGCCCTGACACACAGGGAAGGATCTCTGCTATGCCTGGAGCCAAGATAATGTATGCTGTCTCTCTGTCTCTCCGTCTCTTCGAGGAGAGAGTGGTAGTAGGAGCCAGCTGGATGCCTCCTCGCTCTCTTCTTTAAAAGTCATGCCAGGGACGGACTAAGAGACACACACACTAATAATAATTGGATGGCTGGCTGGAGGGAGGGATGGACGGACGGACGGACAGACAGACGGACGGACGGACGGACGGAGGACTTTAAAGGATAAAAGGCTTATAGAAAGGTGGAGGTCTAGAGATGGGCGTCTCGCATATCCTGTCCACATATCAGTTAAATAAACCTCAGACAGTTTGTCTTGTCACAAAACTCTAAATCACACAGAATATCACTTCCATCCGTCTGCTAAGAAAACAGCCGTCACCCGCGGCTCTGATAATTTACACCCTGTAACCTCTGGAGCCAGAGGGAGAGCGGCTGGGGCTCTGGGGAGGGGGGAGAATGGCTGACATGGCGAGGGGGGGGGGGGAATGGGTGAGAGGAGAGGCAGAAAGGAGGAGAAAGGGGAAGAGAGGTGAAATTCTCCAAGGGCTGGGTATATCTCTACACCTCCCCCGGATCCCTCCACTCCATCCTCAGGGAGACCTTGGGTTCCAACACACTGTCCCAGCCCCCCCCACCCCCAACCCCCGGCGGGTCCGCGTTCCCGGGCTGCAGTCAGATACCGGAGCAGAACGGTAGAGATAGGATTGTGGATGACATCACTCCTGCTCTCCCTCTCCCTGTCATAAACATTTGGTTCTGCTGTCAGCCACGAAGATAAGAAGCACAGAGAGATCCACTCCCTCAGACCCAGCAGCTCTACTCCAACTACGGCAGAGAGTAAAAGTCTAATAACAGATAATAAACTATGTGAGAGAGTTAGAGCGTCTAATAACAGATAATTTAGGGCATGTCGGCCATTAAAACGTAGCAGCTTTAAGAGAAACAGTCAAATATAATCCTGGTTTAGTGCTGGCTTTACAGCTTGTCAGGGACTGGAGATAGAGCTGGTTGACTGCAGATGGACCACTGAACTCTGTCTTCGTGCGCACGTGTGTGCAAACCGTAAAAAACAAAACATTTAGATATTAAGTTTGATGTAGTGTTGTAATATCGATGAGGAATGCCATGTTTAATCAGACACATAAACCTACTTTACTACTCCTGTGATGTTCCTGTAGTTTAGCAGTGATGTAAGGTACTTAAGTAAAAATACATTAAAGTACTACTGAGTTATTTTTTGGGGGGGTATCTGTACTTTACTTTTGATTTTTTTTACAACTTTTTACTTTTACTTCACTAGATTCCTAAAGAAAATTATGTATGCATGTACATTTTGAATGCTTAACAGGACAGGAAAATGGTCAAATTCACACACATCAAGAGAACATCCCTGGTCATCCCTACTGCTTCTGATCTGGTGGACTCACTAAACAGAGAACATCCCTGGTCATCCCTACTGCCTCTGATCTGGTGGACTCACTAAACAGAGAACATCCCTGGTCATCCCTACTGCCTCTGATCTGGTGGACTCACTAAACAGAGAACATCCCTGGTCATCCCTACTGCCTCTGATCTGGTGGACTCACTAAACAGAGAACATCCCTGGTCATCCCTACTGCCTCTGATCTGGTGGACTCACTAAACAGAGAACATCCCTGGTCATCCCTACTGCCTCTGATCTGGTGGACTCACTAAACAGAGAACATCCCTGGTCATCCCTACTGCTTCTGATCTGGTGGACTCACTAAACAGAGAACATCCCTGGTCATCCCTACTGCCTCTGATCTGGTGGACTCACTAAACAGAGAACATCCCTGGTCATCCCTACTGCCTCTGATCTGGTGGACTCACTAAACAGAGAACATCCCTGGTTATCCCTACTGCCTCTGATCTGGTGGACTCACTAAACAGAGAACATCCCTGGTCATCCCTACTGCCTCTGATCTGGTGGACTCACTAAACAGAGAACATCCCTGGTCATCCCTACTGCCTCTGATCTGGTGGACTCACTAAACAGAGAACATCCCTGGTTATCCCTACTGCCTCTGATCTGGAGGACTCACTAAACAGAGAACATCCCTGGTCATCCCTACTGTCTCTGATCTGGTGGACTCACTAAACAGAGAACATCCCTGGTTATCCCTACTGTCTCTGATCTGGAGGACTCACTAAACAGAGAACATCCCTGGTCATCCCTACTGCCTCTGATCTGGTGGACTGGTGCCGTCTGCGTTGCTTAATAGACGGAATTTGAAGAGATTTATACTTTTAATACTTAAGTATATTTAAATCCCAATACTTTTAGACTTTTACTCAAGTAGTATTTAACTGGGTGAATTTAACTTTTACTCAAGTATCACAACTGGGTACTTTTCCATCACTGTAGTTTAGAGCAGGGGTCTGTACCATCCTGTAGTTTATAGCAGGGGGCTGTACCATCCTGTAGTTTATAGCAGGGGGCTGTACCATCCTGTAGTTTATAGCAGGGCTCTGTACCATCCTGTAGTTTAGAGCAGGGGACCGTACCATCCTGTAGTTTAGAGCAGGGGTCTGTACCATACTGTAGTTTAGAGCAGGGGTCTGTACCATCCTGTAGTTTAGAGCAGGGGTCTGTACCATCCTGTAGTTTAGAGCAGGGGTCTGTACCATCCTGTAGTTTAGAGCAGGGGTCTGTACCATCCTGTAGTTTAGAGCAGGGGTCTGTACCATCCTGTAGTTTAGAGCAGGGGACCGTACCATCCTGTAGTTTAGAGCAGGGGACCGTACCATCCTGTAGTTTAGAGCAGGGGTCTGTACCATCCTGTAGTTTAGAGCAGGGGTCTGTACCATCCTGTAGTTTAGAGCAGGGGTCTGTACCATCCTGTAGTTTAGAGCAGGGGACCGTACCATCCTGTAGTTTAGAGCAGGGGACCGTACCATCCTGTAGTTTAGAGCAGGGGCCCGTTCCATCCTGTAGAGTATATAATGAAGAGGTACTCACAGTCCTAATGAAGAGTGCCAGCGGAAGGCCCTAAAACACCCCAGTCATAGACTGCTCTCTCTACTACCGAATGGCAAGCGGTAACGGAGTGCCAAGTCTAGAACAAAAAGGCTTCTCAACAGTTTTTAACCCCAAGCCATAAGACTCCTGAACAGGTAATCAAATGGCAACCCGGACTATTTGCATTGTGTGCCACCCCACAAACCCCTCTTTTACGCTGCTGCTAATCTCTGTTTATCATATTTGCATAGTCACTATAACTATACATTCATGTACATACTACCTCAATTGGCCCGACCAACCAGTGCTCCTGCACATTGGCTAACCGGGCTATCTGCATTGTGTCCCGCCACCCACTCTTTACGCAACTGCTACTCTCTGTTCATCATATATGCATAGTCACTTTAACCATATCTACATATACATACTACCTCAATCAGCCTGACTAACCAACCGGTGTCTGTATGTAGCCTCGCTACTGTATATAGCCTCGCTACTGTATATAGCCTCGCTACTGTATATAGCCTCGCTATTGTATATAGCCTCGCTACAGTGCTAACGAAGAGGTACTCACAGTGTTAACGAAGAGGTACTCACAGTGCTAACGAAGAGGTACTCACAGTGCTAACGAAGAGGTAGTCACAGTGTTAACGAAGAGGTAGTCACAGTGCTAACGAAGAGGTAGTCACAGTGCTAACGAAGAGGTACTCACAGTGCTAACGAAGAGGTACTCACAGTGCTAGCGAAGAGGTACTCACAGTGCTAGCGAAGAGGTACTCACAGTGTTAACGAAGAGGTACTCACAGTGTTAACGAAGAGGTACTCACAGTGTTAACGAAGAGGTACTCACAGTGTTAACGAAGAGGTACTCACAGTGCTAACGAAGAGGTACTCACAGTGCTAACGAAGAGGTACTCACAGTGCTAACGAAGAGGTACTCACAGTGCTAACGAAGAGGTACTCACAGTGTTAACGAAGAGGTACTCACAGTGTCAACGAAGAGGTACTCACAGTGCTAACGAAGAGGTACTCACAGTGCTAACGAAGAGGTATTCACAGTGCTAACGAAGAGGTATTCACAGTGCTAACGAAGAGGTACTCACAGTGCTAACGAAGAGGTACTCACAGTGCTAACGAAGAGGTACTCACAGTGCTAACGAAGAGGTACTCACAGTGCTAACGAAGAGGTACTCACAGTGTTAACGAAGAGGTACTCACAGTGTCAACGAAGAGGTACTCACAGTGTCGACGAAGAGGTACTCACAGTGCTAACGAAGAGGTACTCACAGTGCTAACGAAGAGGTACTCACAGTGCTAACGAAGAGGTACTCACAGTGCTAACGAAGAGGTACTCACAGTGCTAACGAAGAGGTACTCACAGTGCTAACGAAGAGGTACTCACAGTGTTAACGAAGAGGTACTCACAGTGCTAAGCTTGCTTGAGGTAATGATAATGCGTCGTTCGTGCAGCATGCTGGCGTACAGCTGTAGCATGTTGTTGACGTCCACCGCCACAAAATACTCTGTCAGGTTCCTCTGGACGGGGGGAAGAGAGACAAGACAGTCAGTGACTTCATAACTGCTCAACGGCTCAACTCAGACACAACACTTATTTGACAAGGACTACAGACGAACGAAGTGGAAGCCAGCCACGTCGCGGACTCAGACCCCTCTCTCTCGGACAAGCTAAAACACCTTCCCACTCTTCGAGGACAAGAAACACAGAGCCTCCCGACGTGGGCCCCCGCCGCTCACGAGGACTGTGTGCTCCCGACAAACTAAATGACCCCATAGCACTCCCTACTGTCATCATGAAGTGCTATGAGAGGCTAGTTAAGGACCGTAAACCACCACCTTACCCGACACCCTAGACCCACTACAATTCTACCCTGCACCTTAGACACGGCCTGTCGCCTGGAATGTAGTAGGTCATTTGTTTACAGTATTTCACAGCACTCTACCCTACACCTGAGACACTGTCACTAGCCGACCACCGCCTGGTACTCTACCCTACACCTAAGACACTGTCACTAGCCGACCACCGCCTGGTACTCTACCCTACACCTAAGACACTGTCACTAGCCGACCACCGCCTGGTACTCTACCCTACACCTTAGACACTGTCACTAGCCGACCACCGGCTGGTACTCTACCCTACACCTGAGACACTGTCACTAGCCGACCACCGCCTGGTACTCTACCCTACACCTGAGACACTGTCACTAGCCGACCACCGCCTGGTACTCTACCCTACACCTAAGACACTGTCACTAGCCGACCACCGCCTGGTACTCTACCCTACA
The DNA here is from genome assembly GCF_023373465.1 of Oncorhynchus keta. NCBI lineage: Eukaryota > Metazoa > Chordata > Actinopteri > Salmoniformes > Salmonidae > Oncorhynchus > Oncorhynchus keta. The sequence goes on along the minus strand of NC_068421.1, from coordinate 88,917,001 downwards.
CCTGAGACACTGTCACTAACCAGCCACCGCCTGGTACTCTACCCTACACCTGAGACACTGTCACTAGCCGACTGCCGCCTGGAAATCTGCACTGCTGGAACTAGAAACTCAAGCATTTCACTGCACCTGCTTTAACAATTGCTGATCTCTGTTCACAACAAATAAAGTTTTTGCTTTTCTCAAAGCATTAGGAATGTATATCTCAAAACATTAGGAATGTATATATCTCAAAGCTTTAGGAATGTATATCTCAAAGCATTAGGAATGTATATCTCAAAGCATTAGGAATGTATATCTCAAAGCATTAGGAATGTATATCTCAAAACATTAGGAATGTATATATCTCAAAGCTTTAGGAATGTATCTCAAAGCATTAGGAATGTATATATATATATATATATCTCTCTTTCCATTTCACAAATGTAGGTCATTTGTTTACAGTATTTCACAGCACTCTACAACTGCACTGAACAAAAATATAAACACAACATGTAAAGTGTTGGTCCCATGTTTAACGAGCTGAAATAAAAGATCCCAGAAATGTTCCATATGCACATAAAGCTTATTTCTCTCAAATGTTGTGCACAAATTTGTTTACATCCCTGCCAAGATAACCCATCCACCTGACAGGTGTGGCATATGAAGAAGCTGATTAAACAGCATGATTATTACACAAGTGCACCTTGTGCTGGGGACAATAAAAGGCCACTCTAAAATGTGCAGTTTAGTTACACAACACAGTGCTACAGATGTCTCAAGTTTAGAGGGAGAGTGCAAATTTGCATGCTGACTGCACGAGTTTCCACCAAAATTGTTGCCAGATAATTGAATGTGAATTTCTCTACCATAAGCCGCCTCCAACGTAATTTTAGAGAATTTGGCAGTATGTCCAACCGGCCTCTCACCCGCAGACCATGTGTATGGCATCATGTGGGCGAGCGGTTTGCTGATGTTAACGTTGAGAACAGAGTGCCCCACGGTGGCGGTGGAGTTATGGTATGGACAGGCATTAGCTATGGACAATGAACACAATTGCATTTTATCGAAGACAATATAAAATTGGAATGCACAGGGATACCGTGACAAGATGCTGAGGCCCACTGTCGTGCCATTCATCCGCCGCCATCACCTCATGTTTCAGCATGATAAAGCACGGCCCCATGTCACAAGGATCTGGACACAATTCCTGGAAGCTGAGAATGTCCCAGTTCCTCCATGGCCTTCATACTCACCAGACATTGAGCATGTTTGGTGTTCCAGTTCCTGCCCTAATCCAGCAACTTCGCACAGCCATTGAAGATGAGTGAGACAACATTCCACAATCAACAGCCTGATTAACTCTATGCAAAGGAGATGTGTCATGTTGCATGAGGCAAATGTTGGTCACACCAGATACTGACTGGTTTTCTGATCCATGCCCCTTCTTTTTTTAAGGTATCTGTCATCAACAGATACATATCTGTATTCCCAGTCATGTAAAATCCACAGATTAGGGCCTAATGAATTTATTTCAATTGACGGACTACCTTATGCGAACTGTAACTCTTTGAAATTGTTGAATGTTGCGTTTATATTTTTGTTCAGTGTATAAATACATTTCAATGATAATTTCATCCAACAGGCTCTCGATCTGGGGAAGGCTGGTTGACTTACACTCTCCGGGATGGTGGGCAGGCCGTTGATATCTGGTGTTATGAAGTAGGAGTGCTGAGAAAACACAGAGAGAGAGAGATGACAGGGTCAGCAACGTAGAGAAGCACAACACTCAGAGAGAGAGAGAGAGAGAGAGAGAGAGAGAGAGAGAGAGAGAGAGAGAGAGAGAGAGAGAGAGAGAGAGAGAGAGAGAGAGAGAGAGAGAGAGAGAGAGAGAGAGAGAGAGAGAGAGAGAGAGAGAGAGAGAGAGAGAGAGAGAGAGAGAGAGAGAGAGAGAGAGAGAGAGAGAGAGAAGAGAGAGAAAGAGAGAAGAGGAAGAGAGAAAGAGAAAGAGAAAAGAGGAAAGAGAGAGAAAGAGAAAGAGACAGGGTCAGAGAGAGACGAGAGTAGCACAACACTCAGAGAAAGAGAGAGAGAAGAGGAAGAGAGAGAGAGGAAGAGGAAGAGAGAGAGGAAGAGGAAGAGAGAGGACAGGGTCAGCAACGTAGAGTAGCACAACACTCAGAGAGAGAGAGAGAGAGGAAGAGGAAGAGAGAGAGGAAGAGGAAGAGAGAGAGGAAGAGGAAGAGAGAGGACAGGGTCAGCAACGTAGAGTAGCACAACACTCAGAGAGAGAGAGAGAGAGGAAGAGGAGAGGACAGGGTCAGCAAGAGAGTAGCACAACAAGAGGAGAGAGAGGAAGAGGAAGAGAGAGAGAGGACAGGGTCAGCAATGTAGAGTTACACGTCACTCAGAGAGAGAGAGAGAGAGAGAGAGAGAGAGAGAGAGAGAGAGAGAGAGAGAGGACAGGGTCAGCAACGTAGAGTAGCACGTCACTCAGAGGGAGAGAGAGAGAAAAAAACATGAATCCTCATCTATTCTTCTGTGAGAATTATTGAGCTTCCGTCTGTACTGACATCTAGGAGGGTAGCACTGATACACACACACCCGATCCCTATAGATTTAAGATGAGGTGAGCTCTCTGGCAGGAAACAAAGTCTTTATTTCAGTATTAAAGGGTACAAGCAAAACACACACACACACACACACACACACACACACACACACACACACACACACACACACACACACACACACACACACACACACACACACACACACACACACACACACACACACACACACACACACACACACACACACACACACACAGGTTGCTGAGAGGATCAGAGAGCTGCCTGTCTCACTTTGGGAAACCAGAGCAGGTTGTGACTGTTTGGATCAGACGCCTGAGAGAGGGACAGAGCAGGTAGGAGAGCAGACACGCATTCATACAAATATACACACACACACACAGACTAAATCACACTCCAAATAACATAACCCCAAGCATTTTGACTCCTCAGAAGAGAGAAAAGACAGAGAACACAGGTCAAAACTACAACACCCATAAAACACCTCACCTGGAAAAAGGGACCAAAGGTCAAATCTTACAGTCCTCACAAACACTGTCTTATGACAATTCACCAAAATGAATTGATGCAGCCTGATTTGTATGGTTGAGTATGGTTGGTAATCCACCATTACCATACACTGTGTTCTGCCTTAGAGTCTGTGATATGGTAATGGTGGATTATTGTTGCTTGATAAACCCATGGCACAGCACAATCATTGAGAACACACATTTGTTTGCGTGTGCGTGTGCGTGTGTTTGTTTGCTTATCTGTAATTTGTTTCAAAGCGATGTTTCTATAAAAACATGAAATGTGGGTTAACGGGATAGGCATCAAGGAGACTTTCTGAGCACAATTGCCTTTGCTTTAAACAGGCACCATAAAAGAGACTTCTGATATTCGGGAAGAGAATCCAGTACAATGGAACACCATTAATCATTCACTCAGTTTGATTGTTTTCCCAGAGAAGAAGAAACCCGACTCCAAGGCCCAGGATAGGTTGTTTTTTTTTTGTTGGTGAGATTTTAAAAAGACAGACAGGCTTATTTGGCCAAATTGGAAAAGCCTCAGCTCCCATGCGGTTAGAGTAGCAGCAGCAGCGGTTTTAACATTTCACATCTCTCTCCGTTTTCTTCCCGCTCTCTCGTTCACTCACTCTTCTGCTGCACTCACCGGCTGCTGGCTTGGTGCATCTTTCAGTACTTGCCCAGTGGCTATATGCAACAGTGCGGTCTTCACAGTGAGAGAGAGAGAGAGATAAGAGAGCAAAACAGAATTCACACTTGAAAGGGGACAATGATCTGGCTTTTATTTCTTGGCAGCCATGATAAAAAAATAAAAATATTGTGGAAGATTCTGCTTCATCAATTAAATAGTTGAACCCTAAACTCTCCCCTCGGGGTGTTTTCTCAATTAACCTTGGTAATGAAAAATAAAAGTTTATTCAAAGTGTGCCAGACTAAAAAACAAACAGAATAAATTGTATTCCTCCTCCTCATGATGCTTCACAATCCAATTTAATCTTTATTTCTTATCAATGTATTTATTGGTTTATAAAAGACAACTGGAATAAATTGAACTGTATAATTGTATAACCTTTTAGATTTTACAGCCAAGGAGAGGCTGACTGTTTTAAGTCTTAGTCTACTGTAAAGAATAGCTGCATTCTCTTACAACACAATACAGTAATCCTGCAGAATAACAAATAGAGATGACATTTTACAACAATAAAATATGCTTTTTTTGGTCCTTAAAACCTCTATTTTCCCCTTCAATTTAAAGCCACAATTAGCAGTTGAAACAATAACAAAGCCCAGTCTCCGCCCGTTTCGGTAAAAAGCTGAGAGATGGGGCTGGATTAATGTCACCACTTCCTAATTCATAGACAGAGCTACTGATGCAAGAAGTGACCATCCATGACATAAAAATGATAGTAAAAAAATATAAAAAATAAACATTGTGAGTCAATATAGTGTTTGTTTACATTGACTTTGTTTACAAACACTGGAGAAAAAACAAGCTTATATTTTGGGTTCTGATGGGGAACGACCGTTAAACTAAGCTCCTGAGGCATTTAGAAGTTATGTTCTCCAAGAATCAAATGGGTACATATCAATCATTTGTCATTCCAAAAATGTATGTAACAACTCTAGATTGCCCCTTTAAGGCACAGTTATGGAAAAGGAGCGATTGAAAAATAAGTGTTATATTTGTACAGTAATCCTCTGTGAGATAGTGTCAGGCGTAAGTAAAACAAGACCTGTGTTTGACGGCCAGTTGGTTGTTAGGACGTTTCTGCCCGTGATAACTAGGAGACATGATGAGTTGCGAAAGCGGCCATTAGGCTAACAGACGTCCAGCTAAGGCTTATCCCACAGACCACTTGTGTTTCTAAACAAAGTGTCAGCCCCTTCTCCACACTTATCTCACTCCTATCGTCCTTATCCTGGCTCTCCTTTAACTCTCTCTTCCCCTCTCCTGCCCCCCTCCGTTCCCCCTATCCTGCCCCCTCCGTTCCCCCTCTCCTGTCCTCCCTCCGTTTCCCCCTCCGTTCCCCCATCTCCTGCCCCCTCCGTTCCCCCTCTCCTGTCCTCCCTCCGTTCCCCATCTCCTGCCCTCCCTCCGTTCCCCCTCTCCTGCCCTCCCTCCGTTCCCCATCTCCTCCTGTTCCCCCCTCCCTCCGTTCCCCATCTCCTGCCCCCTCCGTTCCCCCTCTCCTGTCCTCCCTCCGTTCCCCATCTCCTGCCCTCCCTCCGTTCCCCCTCTCCTGCCCTCCCTCCGTTCCCCCTCTCCTGCCCTCCCTCCGTTCCCCCTCTTCTCTCCAGGAGTCCTACTGTACCTACCACACTCAGGTTGACGGGGGTGAAGGGCTTTGGCACCGGCAGACTGTACAGAGAGTTCAGCATGTCATTCAGCTCATTCTCCTGAAAAACACACCACAATAACAATCATCCAAATGTAACATTGTGTGTGTGATATATATACACAAAACACCAGTTGAATCCAGGTGAAAGCTATGATCCCTTATTGACGTCAACTGTTAAATCCACTTTAAATCAGTGTAGATGAAGGGGAGGAGACAGGTTAAATAATAATTATAAAAGCTTGAAGCATGGATTATGTATGTGTTCCATTCAGAGGGAGAAAGGGCAAGACAAAATATTTAAGTGCCTTTTGAACAGGGTAGTGTGTCAAGACCTGCACCTCTGTTTTTCACGCTCAACAGTTTCCCCGTGTGCATCAAGAATGGTCCACCACCCAATACTTTAAGGCACTGTAGTTACTAAAACAGTAACTACGCAATTATGTCTTAGTAACTGTCTTAGTAACTACGCAATTATGTCTTAGTAACTGTCTTAGTAACTACGCAATTATGTCTTAGTAACTGTCTTAGTAACTACGCAATTATGTCTTAGTAACTGTCTTAGTAACTACGCAATTATGTCTTAGTAACTGTCTTAGTAACTACGCAATTATGTCTTAGTAACTGTCTAAGTAACTACGCAATTATGTCTTAGTAACTGTCTTAGTAACTACGCAATTATGTCTTAGTAACGGTCTTAGTAACTATGCAATTATGTCCTAGTAACGGTCTTAGTAACTATGCAATTATGTCTTAGTAACTGTCTTAGTAACTATGCAATTATGTCTTAGTAACTACGCAATTATGTCTTAGTAACGGTCTTAGTAACTATGCAATTATGTCCTAGTAACGGTCTTAGTAACTATGCAATTATGTCTTAGTAGCTGTCTTAGTAACTATGCAATGATGTCTTAGTAACTAAGCAATTATGTCTTAGTAACTGTCTTAGAAACTACACAATTAAGTCTTAGTAACTGTCTTAGTAACTACGCAATTATGTCTTAGTAACGGTCTTAGTAACTATGCAATTATGTCTTAGTAACTGTCTTAGTAACTACGCAATTATGTCTTAGTAACTACGCAATTATGTCTTAGTAACTACGCAATTATGTCTTAGTAACTACGCAATTATGTCTTAGTAACTACGCAATTATGTCTTAGTAACAGTCTTAGTAACTATGCAATTATGTCTTAGTAACGTCTTAGTAACTATGCAATTATGTCTTAGTAACGTCTTAGAAACTATGCAATTATGTCTTAGTAACTATGCAATTATGTCTTAGTAACTATGCAATTATGTCTTAGTAACTATGCAATTATGTCTTAGTAACTATGCAATTATGTCTTAGTAACGTCTTAGAAACTATGCAATTATGTCTTAGTAACTGTCTTAGTAACTACGCAATTATGTCTTAGTAACGTCTTAGAAACTATGCAATTATGTCTTAGTAACTACGCAATGATGTCTTAGTAACTATGTCTTAGTAACTACATAGTAGTTACATAGTTACTAAGACATCATTGCATAGTTACAGTTGGTAGAGACAAAGGGTAGTGGGTTAATTCCCGGGACCACATCATGTATGCATGACTGTTACTAAGACAAAGCGTCTGCTAAACATATATTACATCATTATTATAGTTACTAAGACAGTTACTTAGACATAATTGCATAATTACTAAGACATAGTTACTAAGACATGGTTACTAAACATTGTTTCTAAGACAAATGCATAGTAACTAAGACATAGTTACTAAGACATAATTGCATAGTTACTAAGACATATGTGCATAATTACTAAGACATAGTTACTAAGACAGTTACTTAGACATAATTGCATAGTTACTTAGACAGTTACTAAGACATAATTGCGTAGTTACTAAGACATGGTTACTAAGACATGGTTACTAAGACATGGTTACTAAGACAAATGCATAGTAACTAAGACATAGTAACTAAGACATAATTGCATATTTACTAAGCAGTTACTAAGACAGTTACTAAGACATATTAGTCACTAAGACTAAGTTGCATAGTTACTAAGACATAGTTGCATAGTTACTAAGACACAGGTTATTGTATATGAAAAACATTTTTGTTTCAAGACCATTTTTGTCTCTCTGATTGGCAGCTTTCAATGGTGGAGCTTTAACAGTGTGTGTGTATGTGTGAGAGAGACAGTGAGAGAGAGTGTACAATTGAACAGCCTCCTGTCATGAGATGCTGAATGCTCACACGCATGGTCAGTAACAGAGCTGAGCCTGAGAAAACACTTCATTTACCCCTGGTCCTAAACCCTCATCTGTCAACGTCCCTCCATCGCCTTGCTACGGCAGGGTAAATATAAACCGAACCATGCACACCGACACTTCACATCCCCGACACACACACACACACACACACACACACACACACACACACACACACACACACACACACACACACACACACACACACACACACACACACACACACACACACACACACACACACACACCTCATCTATCTGCTCTTTCTGAATCCCTCTTCTGTCTCGCTCTCTCTCGATCTCTCCGCTTCAGAGCAGAAGTAAAGATGAACACAGAAATGTTCTCACAAACAAAGGAGTTATTATTTGACAGAAAATAGCCTTTATCCTTGTGCTCTCCTTTTGTTTTGACTGGAAATGACACATGTCAAACACATTCATCCATAAATGTATTTACACTAATGTAGTTCAGATCCACTCAGTGACCAGAGATTTCAGGAGGACCGTTCAAAGAACACAGATATTGTTCTGTTGAATGACATGTAAACTAGGAGAGAGCATTGAGGAGTAAATTATATATATAATATACAATAACTAAATAATAAATATAATAAACAATCAAATATTAGAGAAGCAGGAGGTCAGGATAATGACGGTTAGCTAATGAAGGTCAGCACTCCCGATTGGTTGAAATGTTGCTTGACATGGTCCGTTTCCTGTGCCCTCTGACCCTATGTGTGTGTGTATTAGGGAGGCTCGGTCTCCTTCATGCCTCCCTCAGCAGTGTTGAGGAAGGAGATACATGATGGCACTCCTTAGTTCCAGCTCACAACCAATCCCTTCCTCCCTCCTCCTCAATGCTCTCTCCTTCTCCCCTCTTCCTTCCTCCTCCTCAATGCTCTCTCCTTCTCCCCTCTTCCTCCTCAATGCTCTCTCCTTCTCCCCTCTTCCTTCCTCCTCCTCAAGGCTCTCTCCTTCTCCCCTCTTCCTTCCTCCTCCTCAAGGCTCTCTCCTTCTCCCCTCTTCCTCCCTCCTCCTCAAGGCTTTCTCCTTCCCCCTATTCCTCCATAAGGCTTTCTCCTTCCCCCTATTCCTCCATAAGGCTTTCTCCTTCCCCCTATTCCTCCATAAGGCTTTCTCCTTCCCCCTATTCCTCCATAAGGCTTTCTCCTTCCCCCTATTCCTCCATAAGGCTCTGTCCTTCCCCCTCTTCCTCATGGCTCTCTCCTTCCCCCTATTCCTCCCTCCTCCTCAAGGCTCTCTCCTTCTCCCCTCTTCCTCCCTCCTCCTCAAGGCTCTCTCTCTCCTTCCCCCTATTCCTCCCTCCTCCTCAATGCTCTCTCCTTCTCCCTCTTCCTCAATGCTCTCTCCTTCTCCCTCTTCCTCAATGCTCTCTCCTTCTCCCTCTTCCTCAATGCTCTCTCCTTCTCCCTCTTCCTCAATGCTCTCTCCTTCTCCCTCTTCCTCAATGCTCTCTCCTTCTCCCTCTTCCTCAATGCTCTCTCCTTCTCCCTCTTCCTCAATGCTCTCTCCTTCTCCCTCTTCCTCAATGCTCTCTCCTTCTCCCTCTTCCTCAATGCTCTCTCCTTCTCCCTCTTCCTCAATGCTCTCTCCTTCTCCCTCTTCCTCAATGCTCTCTCCTTCTCCCTCTTCCACAATGCTCTCTCCTTCTCCCTCTTCCTCAATGCTCTCTCCTTCTCCCTCTTCCTCAATGCTCTCTCCTTCTCCCTCTTCCTCAATGCTCTCTCCTTCTCCCTCTTCCTCAATGCTCTCTCCTTCTCCCTCTTCCTCAATGCTCTCTCCTTCTCCCTCTTCCTCAATGCTCTCTCCTTCTCCCTCTTCCTCAATGCTCTCTCCTTCTCCCTCTTCCTCAATGCTCTCTCCTTCTCCCTCTTCCTCAATGCTCTCTCCTTCTCCCTCTTCCTCCCTCCTCCTCAGGGCTCTCTCCTTCTCCCTCTTCCTCAATGCTCTCTCCTTCCCCCTATTCCTCCCTCTTCCTCAATGCTCTCTCCTTCCCCCTATTCCTCCCTCTTCCTCAATACTCTCTCCTTCTCCCTCCTCCTCAATGCTCTCTCCTTCTCCCTCCTCCTCCTTTCTCCTCAATGCTCTCTCCTTCTCCCTCTTCCTCAATGCTCTCTCCTTCTCCCTCCTCCTCAATGCTCTCTCCTTCTCCCTCTTCCTCCTTCCTCCTCAATGCTCTCTCCTTCTCCCTCCTCCTCAATGCTCTCTCCTTCCCTCTATTCCTCCTCATTGCTCTCTCCTTCCCCCTATTCCTCTCCCTACGTCTTAATGACCATTGTTATAATAGCTGCTATACGAACATAGTATACAATTATCATTCTCTCTCTCTCTCATATATTCCACATGTCTTAAAGAAGTAGTGTACAGAGATCTTACCTGGTTTGTGGTTAGGTAATCTGCTAGCGTGTTCAGGAGCTTGTAATAGATCTCAAACCAGGGCAGATAACTGAGAGACGGAGAGAAACACATGGCAAATAACTGTGAAACCGGGAGAAACTAAATACACATGTTTACAATCAAGCCCGAATTCTAAATAATGAATAAAAACACAAAACAGAAGTGAGCTATGGACACAGCAAGGGAGCTATGGACACAGCAAGGGAGCTATGGACACAGCCAGTGAGCTATGGACACAGCTAGTGAGCTATGGACACAGCCAGTGAGCTATGGACACAGCCAGTGAGCTATGGACACAGCCAGTGAGCTATGGACACAGCAAGGGAGCTATGGACACAGCAAGGGAGCTATGGACACAGCAAGGGAGCTATGGACACAGCAAGGGAGCTATGGACACAGCCAGTGAACTATGGACACAGCCAGTGAGCTATGGACACAGCCAGTGAGCTATGGACACAGCCAGTGAGCTATGGACACAGCCAGTGAGCTATGGACACAGCCAGTGAGCTATGGACACAGCCAGTGAGCTATGGACACAGCCAGGGAGCTATGGACACAGCCAGGGAGCTATGGACACAGCCAGGGAGCTATGGACACAGCCAGGGAGCTATGGACACAGCCAGGGAGCTATGGACACAGCCAGTGAGCTATGGACACAGCCAGTGAGCTATGGACACAGCCAGTGAACTATGGACACACTATGGACACAGCCAGTGAGCTATGGACACAGCCAGTGAACTATGGACACAGCCAGTGAACTATGGACACAGCCAGTGAACTATGGACACAGCCAGTGAACTATGGACACAGCCAGTGAGCTATGGACACAGCCAGTGAACTATGGACACAGCCAGTGAGCTATGGACACAGCCAGTGAACTATGGACACAGCCAGTGAGCTATGGACACAGCCAGTGAGCTATGGACACAGCCAGTGAACTATGGACACAGCCAGTGAACTATGGACACAGCCAGTGAGCTATGGACACAGCCAGTGAGCTATGGACACAGCCAGTGAACTATGGACACAGCCAGTGAACTATGGACACAGCCAGTGAACTATGGACACAGCCAGTGAACTATGGACACAGCCAGTGAACTATAGACACAGCCAGTGAGCTATGGACACAGCCAGTGAACTATGGACACAGCCAGTGAGCTATAGACACAGCCAGTGAACTATGGACACAGCCAGTGAACTATGGACACAGCCAGTGAACTATGGACACAGCCAGTGAACTATGGACACAGCCAGTGAACTATGGACACAGCCAGTGAACTATGGACACAGCCAGTGAGCTATGGACACAGCCAGTGAGCTATGGACACAGCCAGTGAACTATGGACACAGCCAGTGAACTATGGACACAGCCAGTGAACTATGGACACAGCCAGTGAACTATGGACACAGCCAGTGAACTATGGACACAGCCAGTGAACTATGGACACAGCCAGTGAACTATGGACACAGCCAGTGAACTATGGACACAGCAAGTGAACTATGGACACAGCCAGTGAACTATGGACACACTATGGACACAGCCAGTGAGCTATGGACACAGCCAGTGAACTATGGACACAGCCAGTGAACTATGGACACAGCCAGTGAACTATGGACACAGCCAGTGAACTATGGACACAGCCAGTGAGCTATGGACACAGCCAGTGAACTATGGACACAGCCAGTGAACTGTGGACACAGCCAGTGAACTGTGGACACAGCCAGTGAACTGTGGACACAGCCAGTGTATAGTCCTACTGCTGTGGGTAAAATAGTATACAGTCCATTTAATCAACGCATTCTTCTTATTCTGGGGGCTTTGCATTTTACACATTCCTGTTGTGTCTGCTGTTTGAAGGCGGTGGGCAGAGGAGGTAGAGACAAGGCTTTAGTTTAAAGGAAGTGAGGAAGGAAGGTAGAGACAAGGCTTTAGTTTAAAGGAAGTGAGGAAGGAAGGTAGAGACAAGGCTTTAGTTTAAAGGAAGTGAGGAAGGAAGGTAGAGACAAGGCTTTAGTTTAAAGGAAGTGGGGAAGGAAGGTAGAGACAAGGCTTTAGTTTAAAGAAAGTGAGGAAGAAAGGTAGAGACAAGGCTTTAGTTTAAAGGAAGTGAGGAAGGAAGGTAGAGACAAGGCTTTAGTTTAAAGGAAGTGAGGAAGGAAGATAGAGACAAGGCTTTAGTTTAAAGGAAGTGAGGAAGGAAGGTAGAGACAAGGCTTTAGTTTAAAGGAAGTGAGGAAGGAAGGTAGAGACAAGGCTTTAGTTTAAAGGAAGTGAGGAAGGAAGGTAGAGACAGGGTTTAGTTTAAAGGAAGTGAGGAAGGAAGGTAGAGGGAAGGCTTTAGTTTAAAGGAAGTGAGGAAGGAAGGTAGAGACAAGGCTTTAGTTTAAAGGAAGTGAGGAAGGAAGGTAGAGACAGGCTTTAGTTTAAAGGAAGTGAGGAAGGAAGGTAGAGACAAGGCTTTAGTTTAAAGGAAGTGAGGAAGGAAGGTAGAGACAGGCTTTAGTTTAAAGGAAGTGAGGAAGGAAGGTAGAGACAAGGCTTTAGTTTAAAGGAAGTGAGGAAGGAAGGTAGAGACAGGCTTTAGTTCTTCAGCCCAACATGACTGGGCCAGTGAGAGCTGTGGTAGGAGGAGAAGGAGGAGGAGGAGGGATGCCATGGTTTTACAAGCATACTGATCCCAGATGCACAGCCAGGCTCAAGCCAACACGCAGACGCAGAGGGAGAGAAGCACGACCACACCACCTATTTACACATTTTCAAATAGACATTCCTTCTGGTTTTTCCTTACCTAATTAATGTCAAATTAATAAATAAAATGAACAAACTAAAAATAATTTATACTGTAGTGTTTGTGTTATCGCTAATGGCAAAATACACCCACCAGAAGCCAACAGCATCTGCAACATGTCTCTCTTGATAAGATTGACACGTTCTTGGCGGAGATATTTGCTTTTGAGGTGGAATGTGGCCAGCATTTTGTTTTGGCTTATAGGTTGCTCAGAAAAAAAGAGCTCAGTTCATTTATAATGTTATGCAATCAAATAATTAAAAAAAATGTGGTGGGGTATCGAAGTGAGTTATTACAATTTCATTCAGCTTTGGTTGTTAACATGTATTTTAGAAAACGTCTGGCATAATGATAGTGGAAAACGTTATCCATCTGCACTTCAACAAATAAATAGATGCTTCATTAATGTTCACTAACTGACTGAAGGATGAAATGAAGAACAAATGAATGAATGTATACGGTCAAAATTAAAACTTAAATGAATTACAATGAAACTTTCATTAAAATACTGTCTCTAAGCTGACTAATGTAGTAGGCTAATACAAAGGGATTCTAAGGGGATCACAATAGAGTGTTTGATTTGTAATCCTCAGTAAAAAACTGTGTGTGTGTGTGTGTGTGTGTGTGTGTGTGTGTGTGTGTGTGTGTGTGTGTGTGTGTGTGTGTGTGTGTGTGTGTGTGTGTGTGTGTGTGTGTGTGTGTGTGTGTGTGTGTGTGTGTGTGTGTGTGTGTGTGTGTGTGTGTGTGTGTGTGTAGGGCTTGGCTGAGGGACTTTTATTAGCCATGGAAGTCCTGTAGAGACAAGGGGATGCTGGGTAGTTCTCAAGGCATGGGTCACTGGCTGCTCTGCAGACTGGAATTAACGCACAACAAGAAAACAAAGTCAACCTAATGCTAATTTTAATATTGCTAAATCCGCAAGGGGCCAATGACGTGGCGGTTCCCAAGCGCAGCCAATCGGGGGACCTCAGTGACCATTAACCTGGATCAATCAGCTTCTTCACATGCCAATGTTTTGATGTCCGCATGAAGATCTCACCGTAATCAGGTCACACACTGTCGAAACCCAAAACCTAACATGCCTGTGTTATCTACAAAATTAACATGCTGACTGGACATTTAAAAACAGAAACCTAAAGAGAGAAATATACCACGTTGCCAAACAAAGTAGCAGTGGATATTTCTATGAGATGTGGGTGTGTTGAAGTTAATCAATACCACCAAAAAATGCACAAAAAAATACCCAATTGGAGCAGGTCACTGAAATCGTCATTATCAGTCTCCTCTTGCCCTTTGTTTAAGAAGCTAGGCTCCTGGACACTAATCCCTTCCATATCCCACGTCAGGGTTTATTTAAATAGTCCTCTCTCCTCATCTGTCCTGCCAGCCTCTCCTTCGTCAGACCTCACGACCCTCTCAACCATCACACTCCTTTAATGACCCGGCTGTAATCTTTAGTTTTAGAGACAAAGAAATGATTGGTGTAGCAGAGAGCAGCGAACCGCAACTCATCGTGATCCCAGATAGGGACACCGGACTACATCTCGCCTTAGCAAAATTAGGCTGAGGTTTTTCTGTGGTATGCGTTTCTTCTGTCTTAAATGAAACTATGTCAGTAAGCACTGCTCCTCTCCCCAGTTAGCAGCTTAGACCTGTTTGTGTTTCCTAAGTCCCAGATAGAAAGACATCCATCACAGTGTGTGGGGGGCTTGGTTATCTCTCCAGCCATTTTAAAGCACACATGTCCCTTCAAAGTACTGTATACTCACAAAGTAAACCAGTTAATCTCTGACTCACTCACAACCCCTCAGACTGTATCCCCTACCACGACCCCTCCGACTGTATCCCCTACCACGACCCCTCCGACTGTATCCCCTACCACGACCCCTCCGACTGTAACCCCTACCACGACCCCTCCGACTGTAACCCCTACCACGACCCCTCCGACTGTAACCCCTACCACGACCCCTCAGACTGTAACCCCTACCACGACCCCTCTGACTGTATCCCCAACCGACTGTATCCCCTCCGACCCCTCAGACTGTATCCCCTACCAGACTGATCCCCTCAGACTGTATCCCCTACCACGACCCCTCAGACTGTATCCCCTACCACGACCCCTCCGACTGTATCCCCTACCACGACCCCTCCGACTGTATCCCCTACCACGACCCCTCCGACTGTATCCCCTACCACGACCCCTCCGACTGTATCCCCTACCACGACCCCTCCGACTGTATCCCCTACCACGACCCCTCCGACTGTATCCCCAACCACGACCCCTCCGACTGTATCCCCAACCACGACCCCTCCGACTGTATCCCCAACCACGACCCCTCCGACTGTATCCCCAACCACGACCCCTCCGACTGTATCCCCAACCACGACCCCTCCGACTGTATCCCCAACCACGACCCCTCAGACTGTATCCCCTTACCACGACCCCTCAGACTGTATCCCCTACCACGACCCCTCAGACTGTATCCCTTACCACGACCCCTCCAGACTGTATCCCCCTACCCCCCTACCACTGACCCCTCCGACTGTATCCCCTACCATCCCCGACCCCTCAGACTGTATATCCCCGACCCCCTACCACGACCCCTCAGACTGTATCCCCTACCACGACCCCTCAAACTGTATCCCCTACCCCTCAGACTATATCCCCGACCCCTCAGACTGTATCCCCGACCCCTCAGACTGTATCCCCGACCCCTCAGACTGTATCCCCGACCCCTCAGACTGTATCCCCGACCCCTCAGACTGTATCCCCTATCCCCCGACCCCTCAGACTGTATCCCCGACCCCTCAGACTGTATCCCCGACCCCTCAGACTGTATCCCGACCCCTCAGACTGTATCCCTACCCCGACCCCTCAGACTGTATCCCCGACCCCTCAGACTGTATCCCCGACCCCTCAGACTGTATCCCCGACCCCTCAGACTGTATCCCATACCCCGACCCCTCAGACTGTATCCCCTACCCCGACCCCTCAGACTGTATACCCTACCCCTCAGACTGTATCCCCTACCCCTCAGACTGTATCCCTTACCCCTCAGACTGTATCCCCTACCCCTCAGACTGTATCCCCTACCCCTCAGACTGTATCCCGACCCCTCAGACTGTATCCCGACCCCTCAGACTGTATCCCTTACCCCGACCCCTCAGACTGTATACCCTACCCCTCAGACTGTATCCCCTACCCCTCAGACTGTATCCCTTACCCCTCAGACTGTATCCCCGACCCCTCAGACTGTATCCCCTACCCCTCAGACTCTCTATCAACCAGAACACCATACACAGGGATGGTCAGAAGATAAACCCAGCAGTGGAAGTGATCGAAACTGTTGAAGACACATATTCTCTAAAAGCTCAAATCAATTAACTGGTGTTTTTTTTGTAAGGACATAAATGATGTAATTTCCAACTAAACAAATGACAACAGAGAGATGAGAGTTGTGTTATCTGGCGTTGGGATATCAATATAAACCAACTGCAATCTCTCAATCCATTTCAGGGCAAGTAGCCGCATCTCCTCTGTTCGCTGACATAAAGTACCTGTTGTGTGTTATTCCTATTCCCTGGATGGGTCTTAAATCTCCCTCTACACCCAGTCAACTCACACCTTGTAGCTGCCTCACTGGAAGATTTCATTACACCTTTACTTTCCCGGGGTTAAAGGTTAAGTACTGGGAAGGAAATGCCCTCCGGCGTCCCGCTCAGTGACCACTAACGGGAGCGCTAACGTCCCTAAAAGGGAACCCAATTCTCAGCCGCCAAATAAAATCAAGGAAACCGCCTTTTCTCATCAGCAACCTCTCTCACATGTCCGAAGGCGGTTTCTCCATAAATGTGAGAGAACTACCAAAGGAAAGAAGAGGAGGCGGAGGATGAGGGTCGAGGGGAAGGAAGAAAAGATTGTAAAATCGAAGCTTTGTACCTCTTTAAAAAGGTTTTGGCCTGAAGGTAGCACGGCCCTTTTTGGCCTGGGCTTTAGTCGTAGCACTACAAAGCCCTGGCCATGTAAAACTGTCCTAGTCATTAAGCCACTTCCTTGTGTAAGCATAGGTGACAATTTTATAGTCCCGGTACTTCAACAATCACAGGGACCCAAATGGTTTTAATTACTTTTGTTTTATATCCGGGGAACAAACACAACAAACACTTTAAATGAAGGTAGCTGGCTAGAAATATCGTCGCAGGGACATTTGTTGATCGTCTAAATTTGTATCTATCTGTT
This sequence comes from Oncorhynchus keta, assembly GCF_023373465.1. Taxonomy (NCBI): domain Eukaryota; kingdom Metazoa; phylum Chordata; class Actinopteri; order Salmoniformes; family Salmonidae; genus Oncorhynchus; species Oncorhynchus keta. Next base: position 88,899,896 of record NC_068421.1, on the reverse strand, counting down.
GAATCTGATTACAACATAGATGAAAACATATTATTCAATATGATCACAACTTGGATTGTTTATCTAAGAATTATCAACTACTTCCCAGTTGTGTATCTTGATAAAACAACCGAATAAACTTGAGACCGGGTCTTTACTCTCTGTCATTGATGTGAAAAATCACATTTGTACATATTTCACATGTATAAACCATGAGATATCCAAAATATGCATCTTTGTTATTATGTTGTCAAATATTTTCACTAATCTTTTTCCCCACACAGTGGGTCTATTTAAGAGACAAACATAAATAAAACAGGCCACAAAAACAAAGAACTGTGAAGTCTTTAAAACACACACACACACACACACACACACACACACGCACACGCACACGCACACGCACACACACACACAGAGAGAGAGAAGAATAAAAACTTTCTATACATTTCTCATGATGAATGAAGCAAGCCATGCAAACTACTCAGAATGCATAATGAATTGTATACATCATATGTCAAATGAATTAGCATGTGGGACTCAGAGAGGGGGTTATGGGAGTCTCTGCTAATTGGCAGCGAGGCTTCATGCATAATTATGGGCCGAGCGGCTTCCTTTGCCGTGCTTCTGTGCCAGTAGCTGAATAACGAGAAGAGAGAAACAAAGGACATGATGGTGGTGGCTGTCCGGGGGAGTTGAGGGGTGGAGGGGGGGGGGGTACAGCTCATCTCGACAGCAGCTCATCAAGAACAAGATAAACCCTGCGACTGTCGTCAATATCCCCCCCCCAAAAAAAATGTTTTTATTATTGTGCAAATTCCCATTACTCCTGTGGTTAATTCAACTATACTGTTTTATTAATTAAATGTTTCTTATTGAAAGGACGTTGTCAATTTTTTTTTTAACATAAAATGTGGTTTAATTTAAAAGGTCTTATTAAAATAAATGAAACATTTTTAAAATGTACTTTTTACTTAGATATCTTTCTGTGCAATAATGAAACATGACATAATATTTTAGATAAATCTGTGCTAAACAATATCTCGAGGGGGGGAGTTGAACCTACCATCTTCAATTTACTCCTAAAACGATACTTCATAGTTGTCATTGATAGGTTGTTACTTCAATTGTTTGTCCTGTAAAATAGAACTAAATGAATAATATTATAGGGACCAAATGAATAGGGAATTGAGGAGTTTAGTAGTAGGAGTTTAGTAGTAGGAGTTTAGTAGTAGGAGTTTAGTAGTAGGAGTTTAGTAGTAGGAGTTTAGTAGTAGGAGTTTAGTAGTAGGAGTTTAGTAGTAGGAGTTTAGTAGTAGGAGTTTAGTATTAGGAGTTTAGTAGTAGGAGTTTAGTATTAGGAGTTTAGTAGTAGGAGTTTAGTAGTAGGAGTTTAGTAGTAGGAGTTTAGTAGTAGGAGTTTAGTAGTAGGAGTTTAGTAGTAGGAGTTTAGTAGTAGGAGTTTAGTAGTAGGAGTTTAGTAGTAGGAGTTTAGTAGTAGGAGTTTAGTAGTAGGAGTTTAGTAGTAGGAGTTTAGTAGTAGGAGTTTAGTAGTAGGAGTTTAGTAGTAGGAGTTTAGTAGTAGGAGTTTAGTAGTAGGAGTTTAGTAGTAGGAGTTTAGTAGTAGGAGTTTAGTAGTAGGAGTTTAGTAGTAGGAGTTTAGTAGTAGGAGTTTAGTAGGAGGAGTTTAGTAGTAGGAGTTTAGTAGTAGGAGTTTAGTAGTAGGAGTTTAGTAGTAGGAGTTTAGTAGTAGGAGTTTAGTATTGTGTAACTGACATGACTAACTTCAAGAGGCTAAACGCTTCCAAAGAAACAGTATCATCGTCGACATGCGAGTTTCTTTCACTTCCAAAACCTCACTGTCTCCCCAATCAATTAAGAAATGTAATCTGCATATTATAACGAGTGAAGGATATTACAACTTTAAATTGTATTTATTTATGAATAACTAACGATAATATACATGTCTTTCCTCATAAGTTGGATAATTGTGACAAAATTAATTTAAAAAAAAAATAATAGAAATACTGAACTGGATTTGCATAAACTGATTGATCAAATCGGCCAGTTGGTGGAGAATAACCTTGTTGAAAGGTCCTATCTGTAAGTCGTACGTGTCGTACGTGTCGTACCTGAGCAGACAGATGCAGACACGGCAGCCGGACGTGAGTCTGCAGAAGCCAAACCTCTGCTTGCTCTCGATGTCCGTCAGCACAAAGGTAAAGTTCTGGCCCACCGGACTCTGGGAAACCCTGGGAACAGTCACCGCACGCAGGCAGGCAGGCAGGCAGGCAGGCACGCAGGCAGGCACGCACGCAGGGGACAGAGACAACACACCATTAACACAACCAATTACCACGACACATGTACTACAGTATTACCACACAGTCACCTACGGAACAGAAACACCAAACCATTAATTGGGAACAACAAATGGGACATTCATCAAGTGTTTCAGAGGATCATGAAAATGAATTGTGAACATGTAATGGTTTGAGTTTTCAGCTAAACCAGAATATTGTATTACCACATTATAAACAGCAGAGGAGAGACACAATAACATATTATTATGAAGATATGTATACAGTAGAACCAAGCACTACTGACTTGGTGATAGCGATACACAGAGAGCGTTGTTCAACATAACATTCTTACCAATATGTTTCATCCTTCACAGACCTACAGTACGAGACCAATGAGTCAATACTTGAGTAAGTGCGACAACTAAATCTGTTTTGTTTCTTATTGAAATAAGGATTTTTGTTGGTCTAAAGTGGCTAACTACTCACCTAGCACTAAGTGTCTCAACCTAACGCTGACTAAAAGGCCAAGATCACTATGAAACCTTTCGATATGTCCCTGACTGTTGAGTGTGTGAGAGTTGGGTGTGTTTTCTCTCATGCAGTTTCATCACTAGATGGCAGCAGTTAAGCTTCTGTGTCCTCCAAGCTAAAAAATAAAAAATAGCACTTTTCACATGTCATTCTCCAGGATGAAAAATAAGAGCAGAATCCTCTACAGATGGCTACTTTCCAAATCAAGATACAATTATTCATCAGACTGGTATATAGTTATTCAGACTGGTACCAAGTCTAGATATATAGTTATTCAGACTGGTACCAAGTCTATATATATAGTTATTCAGACTGGTACCAAGTCTAGATATATAGTTATTCAGACTGGTACCAAGTCTAGGTATATAGTTATTCAGACTGGTACCAAGTCTAGGTATATAGTTATTCAGACTGGTACCAAGTCTAGATATATAGTTATTCAGACTGGTACCAAGTCTATATATATAGTTATTCAGACTGGTAACAAGTCTAGGTATATAGTTATTCAGACTGGTACCAAGTCTAGGTATATAGTTATTCAGACTGGTACCAAGTCTAGGTATATAGTTATTCAGACTGGTACCAAGTCTAGATATATAGTTATTCAGACTGGTACCAAGTCTAGATATATAGTTATTCAGACTGGTACCAAGTCTATATATATATAGTTATTCAGACTGGTACCAAGTCTAGATATATAGTTATTCAGACTGGTACCAAGTCTATATATATAGTTATTCAGACTGGTACCAAGTCTAGATATATAGTTATTCAGACTGGTACCAAGTCTAGATATATAGTTATTCAGACTGGTACCAAGTCTAGATATATAGTTATTCAGACTGGTACCAAGTCTAGATATATAGTTATTCAGACTGGTACCAAGTCTAGATATATAGTTATTCAGACTGGTACCAAGTCTAGATATACCAATAGTTATTCAGACTGGTACCAAGTCTAGATATATAGTTATTCAGACTGGTACCAAGTCTAGATATATAGTTATTCAGACTGGTACCAAGTCTAGATATATAGTTATTCAGATTGGTACCAAGTCTATATATATAGTTATTCAGACTGGTACCAAGTCTAGATATATAGTTATTCAGACTGGTACCAAGTCTAGATATATAGTTATTCAGACTGGTACCAAGTCTGGTACCAAGTCTATATATAGTTATTCAGACTGGTACCAAGTCTATATATATAGTTATTCAGACTGGTACCAAGTCTATATATATAGTTATTCAGACTGGTACCAAGTCTAGATATATAGTTATTCAGACTGGTACCAAGTCTAGATATATAGTTATTCAGACTGGTACCAAGTCTATATATATAGTTATTCAGACTGGTACCAAGTCTAGATATATAGTTATTCAGACTGGTACCAAGTCTAGATATATAGTTATTCAGACTGGTACCAAGTCTAGATATATAGTTATTCAGACTGGTACCAAGTCTAGATATATAGTTATTCAGACTGGTACCAAGTCTAGATATATAGTTATTCAGACTGGTACCAAGTCTAGATATATAGTTATTCAGACTGGTACCAAGTCTAGGTATATAGTTATTCAGACTGGTACCAAGTCTAGGTATATAGTTATTCAGACTGGTACCAAGTCTAGGTATATAGTTATTCAGACTGGTACCAAGTCTATATATATAGTTATTCAGACTGGTAACAAGTCTAGGTATATAGTTATTCAGACTGGTACCAAGTCTATATATATAGTTATTCAGACTGGTACCAAGTCTAGATATATAGTTATTCAGACTGGTACCAAGTCTATATATATAGTTATTCAGACTGGTACCAAGTCTAGATATATAGTTATTCAGACTGGTACCAAGTCTAGTTATTCAGATGGTACCAAGTCTAGATATATAGTTATTCAGACTGGTACCAAGTCTAGATATATAGTTATTCAGACTGGTACCAAGTCTATATATATAGTTATTCAGACTGGTACCAAGTCTAGATATATAGTTATTCAGACTGGTACCAAGTCTATATATATAGTTATTCAGACTGGTACCAAGTCTAGATATATAGTTATTCAGATTGGTACCAAGTCTAGATATATAGTTATTCAGACTGGTACCAAGTCTAGATATATAGTTATTCAGACTGGTACCAAGTCTAGATATATAGTTATTCAGATTGGTACCAAGTCTAGATATATAGTTATTCAGACTGGTACCAAGTCTAGATATATAGTTATTCAGACTGGTACCAAGTCTAGGTATATAGTTATTCAGACTGGTACCAAGTCTAGGTATATAGTTATTCAGACTGGTACCAAGTCTAGATATATAGTTATTCAGACTGGTACCAAGTCTAGGTATATAGTTATTCAGACTGGTACCAAGTCTATATATATAGTTATTCAGACTGGTACCAAGTCTAGATATATAGTTATTCAGACTGGTACCAAGTCTATAGCCTCAATGGCGCTGCCTGCTCGAGCTGTCACAGACACCATCATTTTTATTTATTCATTTTACCTTTATTTTACTAGGCAAGTCTAGACTTGGTACCAGTCTGAATAACTATATATCAAAATATAACTCTGCAAAATGAACTGCTGTGGAGAGTTTATTAACAAAACATCTTGAATTATTAATATTTCATCAAAAACACATTATTTACATGTCAAAAGGTTTTAATAAAAGGTTTTAACAGCAGATAGGGGGTTAACAGCAGATAGGGTGAGTTAACAGCAGATAGGGGGTTAACAGCAGATAGGGGGTTAACAGCAGATAGGGGGTTAACAGCAGATAGGGGGTTAACAGCAGATAGGGGGTTAACAGCAGATAGGGGGTTAACAGCAGATAGGGGGTTAACAGCAGATAGGGGGTTAACAGCAGATAGGGGGTTAACAGCAGATAGGGGGTTAACAGCAGATAGGGGGTTAACAGCAGATAGGAGGTTAACAGCAGATAGGGGGTTAACAGCAGATAGGAGGTTAACAGCAGATAGGAGGTTAACAGCAGATAGGATAGGGGGTTAACAGCAGATAGGGGTTAACAGCAGATAGGGGTTAACAGCAGATAGGGGGGTTAACAGCAGATAGGGGTTAACAGCAGATAGGGGTTAACAGCAGATAGGGGGTTAACAGCAGATAGGGGTTAACAGCAGATAAACAGATAGGGGGTTAACAGCAGATAGGGGGTTAACAGCAGATAGAGGGTTAACAGCAGATAGTTAACAGCAGATAGGGGGTTAACAGCAGATAGGGGTTAACAGCAGATAGGGGGTTAATAGGGGGTTAACAGCAGATAGGGGTTAACAGCAGATAGGGGGGTTAACAGCAGATAGGGGGGTTAACAGCATATAGGAGGTTAACAGCAGATAGGAGGTTAACAGCAGATAGGAGGTTAACAGCAGATAGGAGGTTAACAGCAGATAGGAGGTTAACAGCAGATAGGAGGTTAACAGCAGATAGGAGGTTAACAGCAGATAGGAGGTTAACAGCAGATAGGAGGTTAACAGCAGATAGGAGGTTAACAGCAGATAGGGGGTTAACAGCAGATAGGAGGGTTAACAGCAGATAGGAGGGTTAACAGCAGATAGGGGGTTAACAGCAGATAGGGGGTTAACATCAGATTCCCCTGTATCTGAGCTCCATTATGTGGCACATACACAGCTCTCCAGTGTGTGTGTGTGTGTGTGTGTGTGTGTGTGTGTGTGTGTGTGTGTGTGTGTGTGTGTGTGTGTATATATATATATATATATATATATATATATATATATATATATATATATATATATATATATATACAGGGGCCAGAATCCTACCTCTCCACATCGAAGGGGAAGCAGAACTTGGGCACCGTCTGGAGAACCTCCTGAGAACATTAACATTAACACAACCATTAGAAAACATTTAGTTCACATTAACACAACCATTAGAAAACATTGTTAACATGAACACAACCATTAGAAAACATTTAGTTAACATGAACACACACGCAAACACTAAAACATCACCCAACGCAAACCCAACACTAATACAACGTTAACACTAAAACAACATAACCCAACTCGCACACAATATAACGTTCAATGATAAGCCATTATAAATGTTTATAAACACTAAATGATTATGCATGGTTACAAACTAAGGAAAAATGTTATGTATTAATAGTGTGAACAACAGCTAACTATTTATTTTTATCTTATTCATTATTAATAATGAATGTATTTTCATTCATACACGACCCTGTAAATACACGACCCTGTAAATACACGACCCTGTAAATACACGACCCTGTAAATACACGACCCTGTAAATACACGACCCTGTAAATTAATCAAACATAACAGACTTAATCAATCAAATGACTTGTTGAAGAAGGATTCAATTAAAAGTCTTACAGTGAAAAAAAAGCATCTCATTAAATAATTAAAATCAGGCTAAATAACCCGACATACAACAGACATGACTTAATGTTCAGAGATGATGAGTGTTGCAGTTGAGAGAATCAGGGCTAAAACGGTTTCCATTCTATAGATCCAGACCCACAGATTAAATCATTAGCTATGAAAACCTACATCAATTATCAGGGGTGATGATGGGGGAGGGAGGGAGGGAAGGAAGGAGGGAGACTCAGGTGGAGGCAGATTGCTGTGACAATGAGCTAAGCAGCTCTGGGGGTACAGAACGGGCAGGGTGGAATGGGTGTAGAGCCTTAAGGGCTTTACCTCCCAACACCTCCCCTGGGGGGGACCTGCCCTTCAGCCCCCCACTAGGGGATATGATTTAGACAAGGAGCAGAGTTGAGCACCATATGGAACATCTGTCTGTCTGAGGGGTGAGTCTATCTGCCTGTCTGTCTGTCTGCCTGTCTGTCTGTCTGTCTGTCTGTCTGTCTGTCTGTCTGTCTGTCTGTCTGTCTGTCTGTCTGTCTGTCTGTCTGTCTGTCTGTCTGTGGGGTGAATGTCTGTCTGTCTGTCTGTCTGTCTGTCTGTCTGTCTGTCTGTCTGTCTGTCTGTCTGCCTGTCTGTCTGTCTGCCTGTCTGTCTGTCTGAGGGGTGAGTCTGCCTGTCTGAGGGGCGAGTCTGCCTGTCTGAGGGGTGAGTCTGTCTGTGTCTGCCGGTCTAAGGGGTGAGTCTGTCTGCTGGTCTGAGGGGTGAGTCTGTCTGCTGGTCTGTCTGTCTGTCTGTCTGTCTGTCTGTCTGTCTGTCTGTCTGTCTGTCTGTCTGTCTGTCTGTCTGTCTGAGGGGTGAGTCTATCTGTATGTCTGAGGGGTGAGTCTGTCTGCTGGTCTGAGGGGTGAGTCTGCCTATCTGTCTGAGGGGTGAGTGTCTGCCTATCTGTCTCTGGGGTGAGTGTCTGCGTGCCTGTCTGAGGGGTGAGTGTCTGTCTGTATGCCTGACTGTCTGTCTGTATGGCTGACTGTCTGTCTGAGTGGTGAGTCGATCTGTCTGTCTGTCTGTCTGAGGGTTGAGAGCCCCTCTGTCTGTCTGCCTGTCTGTTTTATCTGTCTGAGGGGTGAGTCTGTCTGTCTGTCTGTCTGTCTGTCTGTCTGTCTGTCTGTCTGGTGAGTCTGTCTGTCTGTCTGGTGAGTCTGTCTGTCTGTCTGTCTGTCTGTCTGTCTGTCTGTCTGTCTGAGGGTTGAGAGCCCCTCTGTCTGTCTGTCTGAGGGTTGAGAGCCTGTCTGTCTGTCTGTCTGTCTGTCTGAGGGTTGAGTCTGCCTGTCTGTTTTATCTGTCTGAGGGGTGAGTCTGTCCGTCTGTCTAAGGGTGGTGAGTCTGCCTGTCTGTCTGTGGGTTGAGAGCCCTCTGTCTGTCTGTCTGTCTGTCTGTCTGTCTGTCTGTCTGTCTGTCTGTCTGTCTGTGGGTTGAGAGTCCGTCTGTCTGTCTGTCTGTCTGTCTGAGGGTTGAGAGTCCGTCTGTCTGGGGGTTGAGAGCCCATCCGTCTGTCTGTCTGTCTGTCTGTCTGAGGGTTGAGAGTATGTATGTATGTCTGTCTGTCTGTGGGTTGAGAGCCCGTCTGTCTGTCTGTCTCTTCTATTATTAAGCACCTTGTAGAGCCTATCTTAAATATGGCACTCACATTCACCAAATAACATATGGGTTGCCAGATTCCTGGAACTGTCATTGTCCATTTGGGTTGCCAGATTCCTGGACCTATCATTGTCCAGCCCATTTGGGTTGACAGGAAGCATGTGAGTTTGAATGACAGTCCTGACCCAAGGACACCAACAAGATCCCGATACAATAAAACAAAGCAGTAAGCAGTGTGGTGGTGGTGGTGGTGGTGGTGGTGTGTGTGTGAGTACACGTTTTGCCGGTCCTCACTTGGAAAAACACTATTTTGGGGTTAGGGGTTTGGTTTAGGAGTTTGGGTGAGGTTTACGGGGTGAGGTTAGGGTAAGTGTTAAATTTACGGAAAATAGGATTATAGTAAGACAAAGCTGTGTGTGTGTCAATGAGTGTGTGTGTCGGTGTGTGTGTGTGTGTGTGTGTGTGTGTGTGTGTGTGTGTGTGTGAGTACAAACAAACAGATTGATCTATTTCACTCAAGATCACACAAACTCAGCAGGAGCAAATGTCCAGAACATTCCAACACAAACCCTCTTTCCATCCAGAAGGGATGAGGACAACTGACAAGCATTTCTCTCGCCCTTCCTTCTCCAACGAGCATCTCTGTCTGTCTCAATCTGTTTGTTTGTGTCTGTCTCCATCCTCTCCCCTCTCCCCTCTACACCCTCTCCTCTACACCCTCTCCTCTACACCCTCTCCTCTACACTCCACCCTCTCCTCTCTACACCCTCTCCTCTCTACACCCTCTCCTCCACACCCTCTCCTCTCCATATCATCCTCTACAATCCTCTCCTCTCCATCCTATCCACATCATCCTCTACAGCCTCTCCCCTCTACAGACTCTCCATTCTCTCCTCTCCTCTACATCCACTCCTCTCCACATCATCCTCTACATCCTCTTCTCTCCTCTCCATCCTATCCACATCATCCTCTCCAGCCTCCTTTCTATCCTCTCCTCTCAATCCTATCCACATAATCCTCTACAGCCTCTCCCCTCTACAGCCTCTCCATTATCTCCCCTCCTCTACACCCCCTCCTCTACATCCCCTCCATCCTCTCCTCTACATCCCCTCCATCCACTCCTCTACATCCCCTCTATATCCTCTACATCCACTCCTCTACATCCACTCCTCTACATCCACTCCTCTACATCCTCTACATCCACTCCTCTCCATCCACTCCTCTACATCCACTCCTCTACATCCACTCCTCTACATCCACTCCTCTACATCCACTCCTCTACATCCACTCCTCTACATCCACTCCTCTACATCCACTCCTCTACATCCTCTCCATCCACTCCTCTCCATCCACTCCTCTCCATCCACTCCTCTCCATCCACTCCTCTACATCCACTCCTCTACATCCACTCCTCTACATCCACTCCTCTACATCCACTCCTTTAACCATGTGTACATTGTTAAAACACTGTGTGTATATATATATAATATGACATTTGTAATGTCTTTGTTTTGAAACTTCTGTATGTGTAATGTTTACTGTTAATTTTTATTGTTTATTTCACTTTATATATTCACATATATTATCTACCTCACTTGCTTTGGCAATGTTAACACATGTTTCCCATGCCAATAAAGCCCTTGAATTGACAGAGGAGAGAGAGACAGATATACAGAGAGAGAGAGAGAGATACAGAGAGAGACAGAGACAGAATAGGGGGAGGGGAGGAAAGGAGAGGAGAGAGAGAGAGAAGGAGAGTTGAGAAACAGAATGGAGGAAGAAGATAATTAGATAGAGAGGAAGGGAATCGGTAAAAAAAGAGAGCCGTCGAGGGAGGGAGGAATGGAAAGGGGGAGAGAGAGATTAACTGAGCCACCTCTCCCCCTCCCTTCAAACTACCTCCCTCTCCCCTGCTCCACTGGGTATTTTAGTATTTAAACCCAGTTTTATATCCCCCCAGCCAGCCGACCAACCAACTAACTAGCCGGCCAACCAACCAACCAGCCAGAAACTGAGTGAGAAAATGACACAGAGAGAGACAGAGAGAGAGAGAGAGAGAGAGAGAGAGAGAGAGAGAGAGAGAGCTGTCGAGGGAGGGAGGAATGGAAAGAGGAAGAGAGAGACAGATTAACTGAGCTCTCCACTCTCTCTCCCCCCTGTTGGCAGGTTCCCCCTCTCTCCCTCCCTCTCCCTCCTCTACTCTGGGGGGTTTTAGTCTTAAAGCCATGCCTTATATTCCCCCAGCCAGCCAGCTAACCAACCAGTTAGCCAGTTAAGACTTTCTCAGCCAGCCAGCCAGCTAACCGGTAGGCCAGCTAACACTTTCTCAGCCAGCCAGCCAGCTAACCGGTAGGCCAGCTAACACTTTCTCAGCCAGCCAGCCAGCTAACCGGTAGGCCAGCTAACACTTTCTCAGCCAGCCAGCCAGCCAGCCAGTTAACCAGTAGGCCAGCTAAGACTTTCTCAGTCAGCCAGCCAGCTAACCGGTAGGCCAGCTACCACTTTCTCAGTCCCTCCCCAACCCTTCACCTGTCCCACCAACATCCAACCCCACCAACAACCAACCCTTCACCATCTGACCTTTCCCTCTCTCTCTCACCAACATCCAACCCTCCACCTGTCCCACCAAAATCCAACCCTCCACCTGTCCCACCAACATCCAACCCTCCACCTGTCCCACCAACATCCAACCCTCCACCTGTCCCACCAACATCCAACCCTCCACCTGTCCCACCAACATCCAACCCTCCACCTGTCCCACCAACATCTAACCCATCACCTGTCCCACCAACAACCAACCCATCACCATCTGACCTGTCCCACTCTCTCACCAACATCCCCTGACATAACACGTCTGCACTCGCTCATCTTTCTAAATCCCCATCTTCCCCTCACCCCCTCTCCACTCCAACTCCCCAAGCTCCTCTCACCCCCTTTCCCCAATTAGGGCCGTCTCTCTGTGCAGAGCCCCAACCCATCTCTGTCCGTCCGTCCTGCATGCGTTGCTCCACCCAGGCCTCTGGCTAACATGACAAAGAGATCCTCAGTATTCACACAGACACGCTTTCAGATACAGAGTGCCAGCATGCAGCTTTAAAGAAACAATATTCAAATTCTACCGTCTCCCTTTTAAGAATTTGCATGGATATGCATTCATTTGCATAATGTGTAAAGGTGAAAGGTCAGCTGGGTAGAAATACATATAAAATATATATAGGAGAATACAGTGGATTATGATCAGATTTGTACTATTTTTAGTTCGCTTTCAAGGGAACCAGGAAAACAAATTTAAAACTAAATGAATTAGGACTGGTATAGAAGAGTTTATTATCCTCAGAGAAGGACATTCTTATTGTTTTGGCTGAAATAATGTTGATGTTCTTTGCCTGGTGAAGATAATCAATATAGTTTGTGAAATTTCCCCAACAAGCCAACAATCCTCCTGTTTTTTTTCTTCTCAAAATTGACCAGCAACTGTCCCCAGAATATACCATAATATCCTAACAAACATAAAAACACAGAATTACAGGTCTGAAAATGCCAGGATATTCTAATGACAGAATGAGAAAAGTCTTAAAAACCTGTGGAATAGAATAGTGAACAGAGATAACATTGCAGCAGATGAGATCCTGTAGATTGTGTGACCTGTGAAACAGCCAGACAGAGCCTGCTGAGACTCCATCCATTAGATCTTAATAGTACGCTGCTGGCTTGCCATTCTGACCTGCGCTCTGTGCCGGTAATAAGAACGGCTTTCAGAGCCGGACTGAGGCACAGAGCTGGGGGGGGGGGGCAGAGGTGCACTTTACAATTGACACAAGGACGGTGCATTTTCACATTCTCCACTCCGCTCTAATTCTGCACGGGAGGAGAAGGATAGAGGGATTTCTCTTCTT
>NC_068421.1:88859671-88879671 GCF_023373465.1 Oncorhynchus keta | reverse complement strand
GTTACCTTTGCTTTCTTGTGTACAGGAACAATGGCGGACATCTTGAAGTGGTCTAAGACACTGCATCTCAGTGCAAGAGGCATCACTGCAGTCCCTGGTTTGAATACAGGCTGCATCACATTCGGACGTGATTGGGAGTCCCATAGGGAGGCGCACAATTGGCCCAGAGTCATCGGGGGTTTGGACGGGGTATGCAGTCATTGTAAATAAGATTTTTTTCTTACCTGACTTGCATAGTTAAATCAAATAAAATAACAATTTTAAAAGGTGAGTGGGGACAGCAGACTCAGATAGGGAGAGATCAAATATGTCCGTAAACGCTCCAGCCAGCTGGTCTTGCGCACGCTCTGAGGACGCGGCAAGGGATGCCATCTGGCCCGGCAGCCTTACGAGGGTTAACACACTTAAATGTCTTACTGACGTTTCCCACAGAGAACAAGAGCCCACAGTACTTGGGAGCGGGCCACATCGGTGGGACTATGTCATCTTCAAAGCGGGCAAAGAAGCTGTTTAGCTTGTCCGGAAGCAAGACGACGGTTTACACGATGTGGCTGGTTTTCCCTTTGTAGTCTGTGATCGTCTGTAGACTCTGCCACATATGTCTCGTGTCTGAGCTGTTGAATTGCGACTCCACTTTGTCTCTGTACTGACGTTTAGCATGTTTGATTGCCTTACGGAGGAAAAAACTACACTGTTTGTATTCAGCCATATTCCCAGTCACCTTGCCATGGTTAAATGCAGTGGTTTGCACGAATGCTGCCAACTAGCCATGGTTTCTGGTTTGGGTAGGCTTTAATAGTCACAGTGGGAACAACATCCCCTATACACTTCCTGATGAACTCAGTCACTGTGTCCGTGTATACATCAATGTTATTCTCAGAGGCTACCTGGAACATATCCCAGTCCGCGTAATCAAAACAATCTGGAAGCATGGATTCCGATTGGTCAGACCAGCATTGAACAGACCTGAGCACGGGTACATCCTGTTTGAGTTTCTGCTTACAGGAAGGGAGGAGCAAAATCGAGTCGTAACCTGATTTGCCAAAGGGAGGGTGAGGGAGGGCCTTATAGGCATCCCGAATGTGGGAGTAACAATGGTCGAGTGTTTTTCCAGCGCAGTCCAACAGTCAAAGTGTTGATAGAACTTCGGTATCATTTTCATCAACTTTGCTTTGTTAAAATCCCCAGAAACAATAAATGCGGCCTCAGGATATGTGGTTTCCAGTTTGCATAATGTCCAGTGAGGTTCCTTGAGGGCCGTTGTGGTATCGGCTTGAGGGGTAAAATACACAGCTGTGACTATAACCAAAGATAATTATCTTGGGAAGTAATACAGTCGGCATTTGATTGTGAGGTATTCTATGTCGGGTGAACAAAAGGACTTGAGTTTCTGTACGTTACCACAATCACACCATGACTAGATAACCATGAAACATACACCACAGCCTTTCTTTTTCCCCCAGAGAATTCTTTATTCCTGTCTCCGCGATGTGCTGAGAACCCAGCTGGCTGTGTGGACGAGGACAGCGTATTCAGAGTGAGTCGTGATTCTGTGAAACAGAGTATGGTACCGTCCTTGATATCTCTCTGGAAGTAGATCCTCGCCCTGAACTTGTCTACTTTATTGTCCAGAGACTGAACATTAGCGAGTAATACTCAAAAGCGGTGGATGGTGTGCACGCCTCATGAGTCAGACGAGAAGTACACTCCGAATACCTCATCGCTGCCGGCGGTGTCTTGAAGCAGCCTCTGAGATAAGATCAATTGCCCCGGGGAGTACGAACAAAGGATCCAACTGGGGAAAGTCGTATTCCTGGGCGTAATGCTGGTGAGTTACCACCACTTTGATATTCAAAAGGCTGTATGTAATAACGCAAAAAACGTTCTAGGCTAATAATATAAGAAATAACACGCAAAAAAATAAATATATACTGCAAAGTTGTTTTGGAGCTCCAAGTAGAGCTGCCCTGTCTGTCAGTGTAATCTTTCATCGTTCATTCATTTACACATGGATTGTGTAGGCCGTCATTGTAAATATTAATTTGTTCTTAACTGAATTGCCTAGTTAAATAAAGGTTAAATGAAAAACATTTAAATGAAAAAAAATACAGAAATACACACAATTTTCTCTGGAAGACAAAGAAAAGACTTCATCTGAATGTGGCCTTCTCGATGTACACAGTGTACAAAAAATAGGAACACCTGCACTTTCCATGGCATACTGACCTCGTAAATCCAGGTGAAAGGGATCTACACTACAATCAGTGTATCTGAAGGGGAGGAGACAGGTTAAATAAGGATGTTTAAGTCTTGAGACAATTGAGAAATGAATTGTGTATATGTGTGCCATTCAGAAGGTGAATGGACAAGACAGAATATTTAAGTGCCATTGAGCAGGGTATGGTAGTAGGTGCCAGGCACACCGGTTTGAGTCAAGAACTGGGTTTTTCAACAGTTTCCCGTGGGCATCAATAATGGTCCACCAGGCAAAGAACATCAAACCAAATTGACACAACTGTGGGAAGCATTGGAGTCAACATGGGCCAGCGTCCCTGTGCGACGCTTTCGAGAGTCCATGCCTGTCCATCTCTGCTGCTAAAGCCACTTTCTACCACTCTAAATTCCAAGCATCTGCCTCTAACCCTAGGAAGCTCTTTGCCACCTTCTCCTCCCTCCTGAATCCTCCTCCCCCTCCCCCCCCTCCTCCCTCTCTGCAGATGACTTCCTCAACCATTTTGAAAAGAAGGTCGACGACCTCCGATCCTCGTTTGCTAAGTCAAACGACACCGCTGGTTCTGCTCACACTGCCCTACCCTGTGCTCTGACCTCTTTCTACCCTCTCTCTCCAGATGAAATCTCGCGTCTTGTGACGGCCGGCCGCCTAACAACCTGCCCGCTTGACCCTATCCCTCCTCTCTTCTCCAGACCATTTCCGGAGACCTTCTCCCTTACCTCACCTCGCTCATCAACTCATCCCTGACCGCTGGCTACGTCCCTTCCGTCTTCAAGAGAGCGAGAGTTGCACCCCTTCTGAAAAAACCTACACTCGATCCCTCCGATGTCAACAACTACAGACCAGTATCCCTTCTTTCTTTTCTCTCCAAAACTCTTGAACGTGCCGTCCTTGGCCAGCTCTCCCGCTATCTCTCTCAGAATGACCTTCTTGATCCAAATCAGTCAGGTTTCAAGACTAGTCATTCAACTGAGACTGCTCTTCTCTGTATCACGGAGGCGCTCCGCACTGCTAAAGCTAACTCTCTCTCCTCTGCTCTCATCCTTCTAGACCTATCGGCTGCCTTCGATACTGTGAACCATCAGATCCTCCTCTCCACCCTCTCAGAGTTGGGCATCTCCGGCGCGGCCCACACTTGGATTGCGTCCTACCTGACAGGTCGCTCCTACCAGGTGGCGTGGCGAGAATCTGTCTCCTCACCACGCGCTCTCACCACTGGTGTCCCCCAGGGCTCTGTTCTAGGCCCTCTCCTATTCTCGCTATACACCAAGTCACTTGGCTCTGTCATAACCTCACATGGTCTCTCCTATCATTGCTATGCAGACGACACACAATTAATCTTCTCCTTTCCCCCTTCTGATGACCAGGTGGCAAATCGCATCTCTGCATGTCTGGCAGACATATCAGTGTGGATGACGGATCACCACCTCAAGCTGAACCTCGGCAAGACGGAGCTGCTCTTCCTCCCGGGAAGGACTGCCCGTTCCATGATCTCGCCATCACGGTTGACAACTCCATTGTGTCCTCCTCCCAGAGCGCTAAGAACCTTGGCGTGATTCTGGACAACACTCTGTCGTTCTCAACTAACATCAAGGCGGTGGCCCGTTCCTGTAGGTTCATGCTCTACAACATCCGCAGAGTACGACCCTGCCTCACACAGGAAGCGGCGCAGGTCCTAATCCAGGCACTTGTCATCTCCCGTCTGGATTACTGCAACTCGCTGTTGGCTGGGCTCCCTGCCTGTGCCATTAAACCCCTACAACTCATCCAGAACGCCGCAGCCCGTCTGGGGTTCAACC
Organism: Oncorhynchus keta; assembly: GCF_023373465.1. NCBI lineage: Eukaryota > Metazoa > Chordata > Actinopteri > Salmoniformes > Salmonidae > Oncorhynchus > Oncorhynchus keta. The sequence goes on along the minus strand of NC_068421.1, from coordinate 88,875,639 downwards.
TTCCCAAGTTCTCTCACGTCACCCCGCTCCTCCGCTCTCTCCACTGGCTTCCAGTTGAAGCTCGCATCCGCTACAAGACCATGGTGCTTGCCTACGGAGCTGTGAGGGGAACGGCACCTCAGTACCTCCAGGCTCTGATCAGGCCCTACACCCAAACAAGGGCACTGCGTTCATCCACCTCTGGCCTGCTCGCCTCCCTACCACTGAGGAAGTACAGTTCCAGCTCAGCCCAGTCAAAACTGTTCGCTGCTCTGGCCCCCAATGGTGGAACAAACTCCCTCACGACGCCAGGACAGCGGAGTCAATCACCACCTTCCGGAGACACCTGAAACCCCACCTCTTTAAGGAATACCTAGGATAGGATAAAGTAATCCTTCTCACCCCACCCCCCCCCCTTAAAAGATTTAGATGCACTATTGTAAAGTGGCTGTTCCACTGGATGTCATAAGGTGAATGCACCAATTTGTAAGTCGCTCTGGATAAGAGCGTCTGCTAAATGACTTAAATGTAAATGTAATGCCCCAATGACTGAGGGCAAATGGGGGGGCAAATGGGGGGGGGGGCAACTCAATATTAGGAAGATGTTCACACCTATGAGTAGTATGTGGAATTTTTACATGTTTCATCACAGACTGTCAAACAAATCTCACAAGTATCAGACACTGCAAGCTCCCAGCAACTATCTAGTCAACGCAACATTCACATTATCCCACCCCTGGTTCGCCACTATTGGGTTACAAGCCAAACTTAACACAATATCTGACAATTCATTTCCAGCAATATTACCCCTGTCTGCCTGTGTGGTGGGCGTGTTTGTCTATCACTCAGTGTGTAGCCAGTTGATGTGATAACCGTCTTGTGGGTTGACAGAATTACATTCCCAAAAACCTTCTCAAATAAATGTTAACTGCAAAGTAGGCTGACCTGGCAGAATAAGTATATTATGAGTAAGAATATAATGTCTATCGATATGTTATTTGTAAACTTTGCCTTGAAAATGAGCAGCAGCAGTACAGAATCATTGATAGACCGGCACATTCCACACAATCCTCACTCGCTAGATCCACGATTAAAGGGCCAGACGTGTAATTAAAGGGGAATTACTCCAAAAAATATATATTTATTCGATTTCTTCCAGACCTACAAAAAAAATTTCTTCTGATGTGATTTACCAATTGACAGGGACTCAGAGCAAAACATTTCATTGTTCTTTTATTAACCATTTGTAAATATGAAAAATAAAAAATTAAAATCTAAAACCAGGCCAAATAAAACTGAGAAAATATAATTTGGGAACATAATCACAGGTTTTACAGGCCCCCTTTAGAATTGTTAATTAACCATTATTTGACCATGTTCGTTGACAGAAAACATAGTGTACTACTTCCCCTTTTACATTAAGGACCCTGGGAAGAGTTGACAACATAGTGCACTACTTCCTCTTGTACACTAAGGACCCTGGGAAGAGTTGACAACATAGTGCACTACTTCCTCTTGTACACTAAGGACCCTGGGAAGAGTTGACAACATAGTGCACTACTTCCCCTTTTACATTAAGGACCCTGGGAAGAGTTGACAACATAGTGCACTACTTCCTCTTGTACACTAAGGACCCTGGGAAGAGTTGACAACATAGTGCACTACTTCCTCTTGTACACTAAGGACCCTGGGAAGAGTTGACAACATAGTGCACTACTTCCCCTTTTACATTAAGGACCCTGGGAAGAGTTGACAACATAGTGCACTACTTCCTCTTGTACACTAAGGACCCTGGGAAGAGTTGACAACATAGTGCACTACTTCCTCTTGTACACTAAGGACCCTGGGAAGAGTTGACAACATAGTGCACTACTTCCCCTTTTACATTAAGGACCCTGGGAAGAGTTGACAACATAGTGCACTACTTCCTCTTGTACACTAAGGACCCTGGGAAGAGTTGACAACAAAGTGCACTACTTCCTCTTGTACACTAAGGACCCTGGGAAGAGTTGACAACATAGTGCACTACTTCCTCTTGTACACTAAGGACCCTGGGAAGAGTTGACAACATAGTGCACTACTTCCTCTTGTACACTAAGGACCCTGGGAAGAGTTGACAACAAAGTGCACTACTTCCTCTTGTACACTAAGGACCCTGGGAAGAGTTGACAACAAAGTGCACTACTTCCTCTTGTACACTAAGGACCCTGGGAAGCGTTGACAACATAGTGCACTACTTCCTCTTGTACACTAAGGACCCTGGGAAGAGTTGACAACATAGTGCACTACTTCCTCTTGTACACTAAGGACCCTGGGAAGAGTTGACAACATAGTGCACTACTTCCTCTTGTACACTAAGGACCCTGGGAAGAGTTGACAACATAGTGCACTACTTCCTCTTGTACACTAAGGACCCTGGGAAGAGTTGACAACATAGTGCACTACTTCCTCTTGTACACTAAGGACCCTGGGAAGAGTTGACAACATAGTGCACTACTTCCTCTTGTACACTAAGGACCCTGGGAAGAGTTGACAACATAGTGCACTACTTCCTCTTGTACACTAAGGACCCTGGGAAGAGTTGACAACATAGTGCACTACTTCCTCTTGTACACTAAGGACCCTGGGAAGAGTTGACAACATAGTGCACTACTTCCTCTTGTACACTAAGGACCCTGGGAAGAGTTGACAACATAGTGCACTACTTCCTCTTGAACACTAAGGACCCTGGGAAGAGTTGACAACATAGTGCACTACTTCCTCTTGTACACTAAGGACCCTGGGAAGAGTTGACAACATAGTGCACTACTTCCTCTTGTACACTAAGGACCCTGGGAAGAGTTGACAACATAGTGCACTACTTCCTCTTGTACACTAAGGACCCTGGGAAGAGTTGACAACATAGTGCACTACTTCCTCTTGAACACTAAGGACCCTGGGAAGAGTTGACAACATAGTGCACTACTTCCTCTTGTACACTAAGGACCCTGGGAAGAGTTGACAACATAGTGCACTACTTCCTCTTGAACACTAAGGACCCTGGGAAGAGTTGACAACATAGTGCACTACTTCCTCTTGAACACTAAGGACCCTGGGAAGAGTTGACAACATAGTGCACTACTTCCTCTTGTACACTAAGGACCCTGGGAAGAGTTGACAACATAGTGCACTACTTCCTCTTGAACACTAAGGACCCTGGGAAGAGTTGACAACATAGTGCACTACTTCCTCTTGAACACTAAGGACCCTGGGAAAGTTGACAACATAGCACTACTTCCTCTTGAACATAGGACCCTGGGAAGAGTTGACAAATAGTGCATACTTCCTCTTGAACACTAAGGACCCTGGGAAGAGTTGACAAAAAACTTCCTCTTAACACTAAGGACCTGGGAAGAGTTGACAACATGTTCATTTTTACTTTTTTTAAGGACCCTGGGAAGAGTTGAAGACTACTTCCTCTTGTACCCTTAGGACCCTGGGAAGAGAGGAAAGGAAAATAATGTTCTACATCTGGCAGAAAAATAAAAGTCTCTACATCTGGCATCACATAGAAAAAGTTCTAAATCTATCACATAGAAAGTCTCTACATCTGGCATCACATAGAAAGTCTCTACATCTGGCATCACATAGAAAGTCTCTACATCTGGCATCACATAGAAAGTCTCTACATCTGGCATCACATAGAAAGTCTCTACATCTGGCATCACATAGAAAGTCTCTAAATCTGGTATCACATTGAAAGTCTCTAAATCTGGCATCACATAGAAAGTCTCTACATCTGGCATCACATAGAAAGTCTCTAAATCTGGTATCACATTGAAAGTCTCTAAATCTGGCATCACATTGAAAGTCTCTAAATCTGGCATCACATTGAAAGTCTCTAAATCTGGCATCACATTGAAAGTCTCTAAATCTGGCATCACATCTTCCACAGAAGGGCATTAGAAACACTCTCTTTCTCCGTAGAATGTATGGATTGAGATTTCATACAGTGATTTTATTGTGATTCAATGTCCCAATACACATTGCCCACCATAATGTCTGCTTCAGAGAGACGAGAGAGAGCATGTGAAAATGACGTTTGATCAGTCATGGAAATAAAAGCATAAACATAAAATATTGGCATTTTGGTGCAGGTACAGCAAACTAGCGCAAAAACAATATTGCGATATTGTCAAAGCGATACGGTATATCGTCACAAATAATATCCCGAAAACTATCACTTTTTCCCCACATTACTAAAACTACTGCCGTACACGAGTATTGGAAGTGGTGCCGTGGTACAACCATAGTGAAACAGGCTTTGAGGTAGAAGGAACTACGAGGCACCATGTGACCAATCCACTTGGTTCCACATTCTGTGTTCCGTTGGTGAAACAGAGTTCTTCACCAGAACATCTCCCTGATTCTAAAACGAGATCTGATGAAGAACGAGGCAGCCTGCAGTGGCCTGTTATTTTCCACAGCTCCCGAAAACACACACTCCTCACCTCTCCTTTCCTCTCATCTCCTCACTCCTGACCCCTCATCTCCCCCACTAACTCATCCTCTCTCCTCACCTCCTCCCCCTCCTTTTCTCCTCTTTTCTCATCTCTCCTCTGACCCCCTTCCTCTCATCTCTCCTCACCTCCTCCCCCTCCTTTTCTCCCCCACTCCTCATCTCCTCACTCCTGACCCCTCCTCCCCCTCCTTTTCCTCACCTCCTCCCCTCCTTTTCTCCTCTCATCTCCCTCATCTCCTCACCCCTCATCTCCCCCACTACCTCATCCTCTCTCCTCACCTCCTCCCCCTCCTTTTCTCCTCTCCTCTCCTCTCATCTCCTCACCCCTCATCTCCCCCACTACCTCATCCTCTCTCCTCACCTCCTCCCCCTCCTTTTCTCCTCTCCTCTCCTCACCTCCTCCCCTTCTCTCCCTCCTTTTCTCCTCACTTCTGACCCCTCATCTCCCCAGCTACCTCATCCTCTCTCCTCACCTCCTCCCCTTCTCTCCCCTCCTTTTCTCCTCTCCTCGGAAGCAACCCAGGGTTCAGTGTAATCAAGACCCATGAGCAGCAAAGGCCATCAGTTAGGTGTCCAGAGGAGTGCCTGTACAGAGGCCAGCTCAGCGGGGTGAGTATTTCCATTACGTAGTGCACAACACCCCAGAGAGCTGGCAGTGAGGGGTTAGAGACAGAAACACACACACACACATTATAGGGTCTTGTCTGACACCGCTGTCAGGGTGCAGTGAAGAGGAAAGACGAGACCCATTGACACACGCACACACACACAGAGAGAGAAACACACAGATGCAAAAGTGAAGACATAAACCCCCCCCATCTGTTTTCTCATATCCCCCTGCTCATCACCCTGTTTCAGCCCGTTAAAGATGCCATCATAACTGTAGCAACTGCAGCGCTACAAGCTATTCTGACCCTATTTACTGCACGAGTCTCCCTCTCTTCCCTGTCACCCCCTCTCCCCCTCTGTCCTGCCACCCCCTCTCCCTCTCTGTCCTGCCACCCCCTCTCCCCCTCTGTCCTGCCACCCCCTCTCCCCCTCTGTCCTGCCACCCCCTCTCCCCCTCTGTCCTGCCACCCCCTCTCCCCCTCTGTCCTGCCACCCCCTCTCCCTCTCTGTCCTGCCACCCCCTCTCCATCTCTGTCCTTCCACCCCCTCTCCCTCTCTTGTCCTTCCACCCCCTCTCCCTCTCTTGTCCTGCCATCCCCTCTCCCTCTCTGTCCTGCCACCCCCTCTCCCTCTCTGTCCTGCCAACCCCTCTCCCTCTCTGCCCTGCCACCCCCTCTCCCACCTACCCCCGACTGTCAGTCTTCTCTCCCAACTTCACCATATCACCCCATCACTCTCCACCCCATCACCCTCTACCACCCCCTCGGCCCAGGGATTGGTCCACCAATCATACAGTGTCAGTGAGGCAGCTGGCCCATGGTGTCAGATATAGACTAATATCTGCTCTGAGAAAGGAGGCCCCTGGGACACCGCTGGCTCTCTCTCCATCTCTACTTACTGGCTGAGACCACACTGTGTTTGTCCGCCTATCTGTATCTTGCCCTCGCTCCCCCTAAATCTCTCACCCCCCCACCCCACACACTCTCTGCCCCGCCCCCCCCCTAACGCTCTCTGCCCCGCACCTCCTAACGCTCTGCCACTCTCTGTCGCTCTGCCACTCTCTGTCGCTCTGCCACTCTCTATCGCTCTGCCACTCTCTATCGCTCTGCCACTCTCTATCGCTCTGCCACTCTATCGCTCTGCCACTCTCTTTCGCTCTGCCACTCTCTATCGCTCTGCCACTCTTTCGCTCTGCCACTCTCTATCGCTCTGCCACTCTCTATCGCTCTGCCACTCTCTATCGCTCTGCCACTCTATCGCTCTGCCACTCTCTTTCGCTCTGCCACTCTCTTTCGCTCTGCCACTCTCTTTTCGCTCTGCCACTCTCTCTGCCACTCTCTTTCGCTCTGCCACTCTCTATCGCTCTGCCACTCTCTATCGCTCTGCCACTCTCTATCGCTCTGCCACTCTCTTTCGCTCTGCCACTCTCTTTCGCTCTGCCACTCTCTTTCGCTCTGCCACTCTCTATCGCTCTGCCCTCTCTCGCTCTGCCACTCTTCGCTCTGCCACTCTCTTTCGCTCTGCCACTCTCTTTCGCTCTGCCACTCTCTCTCGCTCTGCCACTCTCTATCGCTCTGCCACTCTCTATCGCTCTGCCACTCTCTATCGCTCTGCCACTCTCTATCGCTCTGCCACTCTCTATCGCTCTGCCACTCTCTATCGCTCTGCCACCCTCTCTCTTATCGCTCTGCCACTCTCTTTCGCTCTGCCACTCTCTATCGCTCTGCCACTCTCTATCGCTCTGCCACTCTCTATCGCTCTGCCACTCTCTATCGCTCTGCCACTCTCTTTCGCTCTGCCACTCTCTATCGCTCTGCCACTCTCTATCGCTCTGCCACTCTCTATCGCTCTGCCACTCTCTTTCGCTCTGCCACTCTCTCTATCGCTCTGCCACTCTCTATCGCTCTGCCACTCTCTATCGCTCTGCCACTCTCTTTCGCTCTGCCACTCTCTTTCGCTATCTGCCACTCTCTATCGCTCTGCCACTCTCTATCGCTCGCCACTCTCTTTCGCTCTGCCACTCTCTTTCGCTCTGCCACTCTCTTCGCTCTGCCACTCTCTATCGCTCTGCCACTCTCTTTCGCTCTGCCACTCTCTTTCGCTATGCCACTCTCTATCGCTCTGCCACTCTCTTTCGCTATGCCACTCTCTTTCGCTATGCCACTCTCTATCGCTCTGCCACTCTCTATCGCTCTGCCACTCTCTATCGCTCTGCCACTCTCTTTCGCTCTGCCACTCTCTTTCGCTCTGCCACTCTCTATCGCTCTGCCACTCTCTTTCGCTCTGCCACTCTCTATCGCTCTGCCACTCTCTATCGCTCTGCCACTCTCTATCGCTCTGCCACTCTCTATCGCTCTGCCACTCTCTATCGCTCTGCCACTCTCTATCGCTCTGCCACTCTCTATCGCTCTGCCACTCTCTTTCGCTCTGCCACTCTCTATCGCTCTGCCACTCTCTATCGCTCTGCCACTCTCTATCGCTCTGCCACTCTCTATCGCTCTGCCACTCTCTATCGCTCTGCCACTCTCTTTCGCTCTGCCACTCTCTTTCGCTCTGCCACTCTCTTTCGCTCTGCCACTCTCTATCGCTCTGCCACTCTCTATCGCTCTGCCACTCTCTATCGCTATGCCACTCTCTTTCGCTCTGCCACTCTCTTTCGCTCTGCCACTCTCTTTCGCTCTGCCACTCTCTTTCGCTCTGCCACTCTCTATCGCTCTGCCACTCTCTATCGCTCTGCCACTCTCTATCGCTCTGCCACTCTCTATCGCTCTGCCACTCTCTATCGCTCTGCCACTCTCTATCGCTCTGCCACTCTCTATCGCTCTGCCACTCTCTATCGCTCTGCCACTCTCTATCGCTCTGCCACTCTCTATCGCTCTGCCACTCTCTATCGCTCTGCCACTCTCTATCGCTCTGCCACTCTCTTTCGCTCTGCCACTCTCTATCGCTCTGCCACTCTCTATCGCTCTGCCACTCTCTATCGCTCTGCCACTCTCTTTCGCTCTGCCACTCTCTTTCGCTCTGCCACTCTCTATCGCTCTGCCACTCTCTATCGCTCTGCCACTCTCTATCGCTCTGCCACTCTCTTATCGCTCTGCCACTCTCTATCGCTCTGCCACTCTCTATCGCTCTGCCACTCTCTTTCGCTCTGCCACTCTCTATCGCTCTGCCACTCTCTATCGCTCTGCCACTCTCTATCGCTCTGCCACTCTCTATCGCTCTGCCACTCTCTATCGCTCTGCCACCCTCTATCGCTCTGCCACTCTCTATCGCTCTGCCACTCTCTTTCGCTATGCCTCTAAACATACACCAAATTAGTGTTTGGGTCAAAACACACTGCATTGGACTGTTGAATATGTAGCCGTACAGACAGTGTGTAGCTTGGCCTTTTTACTGTTAAGTAGCAGTACTGTACCTGTCATATATAAAATATGAATTTATTCTTAACTGACTTGCCTAATAAAATAAAAGCTAAAAAATATATATATAACAAAAATGATTATAATTTCCTACCACAGCTGCTACTGAGAAGAGATAGGCAGTATGAGAGAGAGCAGATATTTGCATTCACTCATTGCAACACTGCGCTGATTAGTTTGGATAACATCATCCCTGTGTGTATCAGAGTACGAGAGAGAGAGTACGCGAGTACGAGAGAGAGAGAGTACGAGAGTACAAGAGAGAGTAATACAGAGAAGGAGAAAGCAGAAAGGACTGGAGAGAGATTAGGGACGAGTACTCCCCTACACATATTTGAAAAGAAGAAAACAAAAAGGACATTGAGAAAGATAGTTCGTGTTATGAGAACTATCAGATTGATGCTCCTTTGTTTTGACTGACATACTGTAGAAATACGGGATTGATTCACATGTTCTCTCCTCAAGTTTCCAAAATGGCCATTGCTTGTACAATGTGAAAACTAGTAAAAATCGTTCTCCTCTAGAGATGCATTATGATGTCATAACACTCCTGCTAGCTGACAGACAACACCACTCCTGCTCGGCAACACCACTCCTGCTCGGCAACACCACTCCTGACAGGCAACACCACTCCTGACAGGCAACACCACTCTTGACAGGCAACACCACTCCTGCTAGGCAACAGCACGCTCTGCCACTCTCTATCGCAACTGCCACTCCTGCTCGGCAACACCACTCCTGCTCGGCAACACCACTCCTGCTCTGCAACACCACTCCTGCTCTGCAACACCACTCCTGCTCTGCAACACCACTCCTGCTCTGCAACACCACTCCTGCTCGGCAACACCACTCCTGCTCGGCAACACCACTCCTGCTCGGCAACACCACTCCTGCTAGGCAACACCACTCCTGCTAGGCAACACCACTCCTGCTAGGCAACACCACTCCTGCTAGGCAACACCACTTCTGCTAGGCAACACCACTCCTGACAGGCAACACCACTCTCTGACAGGCAACACCACTCTTGACAGGCAACACCACTCTTGACAGGCAACACCACTCCTGACAGGCAACACCACTCCTGCTAGCTGACAGACAACACCACTCCTTCTAGGCAACACCACTCCTGCTAGGCAACACCACTCCTGCTAAGCAACACCACTCCTGCTAGGCAACACCACTCCTGACAAGCAACACCACTCCTGCTAGCTGACAGACAACACCACACCTGCTAGGCAACACCACTCCTGCTAAGCAACACCACTCCTGCTAAGCAACACCACTCCTGCTAAGCAACACCACTCCTGCTAAGCAACACCACTCCTGCTAAGCAACACAACTCCTGACAGGCAACACCACTCCTGCTAGCTGACAGACAACACCACTCCTGCTAGGCAACACCACTCCTGCTAGGCAACACCACTCCTGCTAAGCAACACCACTCCTGCTAAGCAACACCACTCCTGCTAAGCAACACCACTCCTGCTAGCTTGGCAACACCACTCCTGTCATATATAAAATATGAATTTATTCTTAAGGCAACACCACTCCTGACAGGCAACACCACTCCTGACAGGCAACACCACTAACTGCTAGGCAACACCACTCCTGCTAAGCAACACCACTCCTGCTAAGCAACACCACTCCTGCTTGCAACACCACTCCTGCTAGGCAACACCACTCCTGCTAGCTGACAGACAACACCACTCCTGCTAGCTGACAGGCAACACCACTCCTGCTAGCTGACAGGCAACACCACTCCTGACAGGCAACACCACTCCTGACAGGCAACACCACTCCTGACAGGCAACACCACTCCTGACAGGCAACACCACTCCTGCTAAGCAACACCACTCCTGACAGGCAACACCACTCCTGACAGGCAACACCACTCCTGACAGGCAACACCACTCCTGACAGGCAACACCACTCCTGCTAGGCAACACCACTCCTGCTAGGCAACACCACTCCTACTAGCTGACAGACAACACCACTCCTTCTAGGCAACACCACTCCTGCTAGGCAACACCACTCCTGCTAGGCAACACCACTCCTGCTAGGCAACACCACTCCTGCTAGGCAACACCACTCCTGCTAGGCAACACCACTTCTGCTAGGCAAAACCACTCCTCACAGGCAACACCACTCCTGACAGGCAACACCACTCTTGACAGGCAACACCACTCCTGACAGGCAACACCACTCCTGACAGGCAACACCACTCCTGACAGGCAACACCACTCCTGACAGGCAACACCACTCCTGCTAGCTGACAGGCAACACCACTCCTGCTAGCTGACAGACAACACCACTCCTTCTAGGCAACACCACTCCTGCTAAGCAACACCACTCTTGCTAGGCAACACCACTCCTGACAAGCAACACCACTCCTGCTAGCTGACAGACAACACCACTCCTGCTAGGCAACACCACTCCTGCTAGGCAACACCACTCCTGCTAAGCAACACCACTCCTGCTAAGCAACACCACTCCTGATAGGCAACACCACTCCTGCTAGGCAACACCACTCCTGCTAGGCAACACCACTCCTGCTAGGCAACACCACTCCTGCTAAGCAACACCACTCCTGCTAAGCAACACCACTCCTGCTAAGCAACACCACTCCTGCTAAGCAACACCACTCCTGCTAGCTGACAGACAACACCACTCCTGCTAGCTGACAGGCAACACCACTCCTGACAGGCAACACCACTCCTGACAGGCAACACCACTCCTGACAGGCAACACCACTCCTGACAGGCAACACCACTCCTGACAGGCAACACCACTCCTGACAGGCAACACCACTCCTGACAGGCAACACCACTCCTGCTAGGCAACACCACTCCTGCTAGGCAACACCACTCCTGCTAGCTGACAGACAACACCACTCCTTCTAGGCAACACCACTCCTGACAGGCAACACCACTCCTGCTAGGCAACACCACTCCTGCTAGGCAACACCACTCCTACTAGCTGACAGACAACACCACTCCTGCTAGGCAACACCACTCCTGCTCGGCAACACCACTCCTGCTCGGCAACACCACTCCTGACAGGCAACACCACTCCTGACAGGCAACACCACTCCTGCTAGCTGACAGACAACACCACTCCTGCTAGCTGACAGACAACACCACTCCTGCTAAGCAACACCACTCCTGCTAGGCAACACCACTCCTGCTAGGCAACACCACTCCTGACAGGCAACACCACTCCTGCTAGGCAACACCACTCCTGCTAGGCAACACCACTCCTGCTAGGCAACACCACTCCTGACAGGCAACACCACTCCTGCTAGGCAACACCACTCCTGCTAGGCAACACCACTCCTGCTAGGCAACACCACTCCTGCTAGGCAACACCACTCCTGCTAGGCAACACCACTCCTGCTAGGCAACACCACTCCTGCTAGGCAACACCACTCCTGCTAGGCAACACCACTCCTGCTAGGCAACACCACTCCTGCTAGGCAACACCACTCCTGACAGGCAACACCACTCCTGACAGGCAACACCACTCCTGACAGGCAACACCACTCCTGACAGGCAACACCACTCCTGACAGGCAACACCACTCCTGCTAGGCAACACCACTCCTGCTAGCTGGCAGGCAACACCACTCCTGCTAGCTGGCAGGAAACACCACTCCTGCTAGCTGACAGACAACACCACTCCTGCTAGCTGACAGACAACACCACTCCTGCTAGCTGACAGACAACACCACTCCTGCTGGTTGACAGACAACACCACTCCTGCTAGCTGACAGACAACACCACTCCTGCTAGCTGACAGACAACACCACTCCTGCTAGCTGACAGACAACACCACTCCTGACAGGCAACACCACTCCTGCTAGCTGACAGACAACACCACTCCTGCTAAGCAACACCACTCCTGCTAAGCAACACCACTCCTGCTAAGCAACACCACTCCTGACAGGCAACACCACTCCTGACAGGCAACACCACTCCTGCTAGGCAACACCACTCCTGCTAGGCAACACCACTCCTGCTAAGCAACACCACTCCTGCTAAGCAACACCACTCCTGCTAAGCAACACCACTCCTGCTAAGCAACACCACTCCTGCTAGGCAACACCACTCCTGCTAGCTGACAGACAACACCACTCCTGCTAGCTGACAGGCAACACCACTCCTGACAGGCAACACCACTCCTGACAGGCAACACCACTCCTGACAGGCAACACCACTCCTGACAGGCAACACCACTCCTGACAGGCAACACCACTCCTGACAGGCAACACCACTCCTGCTAGGCAACACCACTCCTGCTAGGCAACACCACTCCTGCTAGCTGACAGACAACACCACTCCTTCTAGGCAACACCACTCCTTCTAGGCAACACCACTCCTGCTAGGCAACACCACTCCTGCTAGGCAACACCACTCCTACTAGCTGACAGACAACACCACTCCTGCTAGGCAACACCACTCCTGCTCGGCAACACCACTCCTGCTCGGCAACACCACTCCTGACAGGCAACACCACTCCTGACAGGCAACACCACTCCTGCTAGCTGACAGCCAACACCACTCCTGCTAGCTGACAGACAACACCACTCCTGCTAAGCAACACCACTCCTGCTAGGCAACACCACTCCTGCTAAGCAACACCACTCCTGACAGGCAACACCACTCCTGCTAGGCAACACCACTCCTGCTAGGCAACACCACTCCTGCTAGGCAACACCACTCCTGCTAGGCAACACCACTCCTGCTAGGCAACACCACTCCTGCTAGGCAACACCACTCCTGCTAGGCAACACCACTCCTGCTAGGCAACACCACTCCTGCTAGGAAACACCACTCCTGCTAGGAAACACCACTCCTGCTAGGCAACACCACTCCTGCTAGGCAACACCACTCCTGCTAGGCAACACCACTCCTGCTAGGCAACACCACTCCTGCTAGGCAACACCACTCCTGCTAGGCAACACCACTCCTGACAGGCAACACCACTCCTGACAGGCAACACCACTCCTGACAGGCAACACCACTCCTGACAGGCAACACCACTCCTGCTAGGCAACACCACTCCTGCTAGGCAACACCACTCCTGCTAGCTGGCAGGCAACACCACTCCTGCTAGCTGGCAGGAAACACCACTCCTGCTAGCTGACAGACAACACCACTCCTGCTGGTTGACAGACAACACCACTCCTGCTAGCTGACAGACAACACCACTCCTGCTAGCTGACAGACAACACCACTCCTGCTAGCTGACAGACAACACCACTCCTGACAGGCAATACCACTCCTGCTAGCTGGCAGACAACACCACTCCTGCTAGGCAACACCACTCCTGACAGGCAACACCACTCCTGCTAGCTGGCAGACAACACCACTCCTGCTAGGCAACACCACTCCTGACAGGCAACACCACTCCTGACAGGCAACACCACTCCTGACAGGCAACACCACTCCTGACAGGCAACACCACTCCTGCTAGGCAACACCACTCCTGCTCGCTGGCAGACAACACCACTCCTGCTAGGCAACACCACTCCTGACAGACAACACCACTCCTGCTAGGCAACACCACTCCTGACAGACAACACCACTCCTGGCAGACAACACCACTCCTGACAGACAACACCACTCCTGCTATGCAACACCACTCCAGCTAGGCAACACCACTCCAGCTAGGCAACACCACTCCAGCTAGGCAACACCACTCCAGCTAGGCAACACCACTCCTGACAGGCAACACCACTCCTGCTAGCTGACAGACAACACCACTCCTGCTAGGCAACACCACTCCTGACAGACAACACCACTCCTGACAGACAACACCACTCCTGACAGACAACACCACTCCTGACAGACAACACCACTCCTGACAGACAACACCACTCCTGCTAGGCAACACCACTCCTGCTAGGCAACACCACTCCTGACAGACAACACCACTCCTGCTAGGCAACACCACTTCTGCTAGCTGACAGACAACAACACCACTCCTGACAGGCAACACCACTCCTGACAGGCAACACCACTCCTGCAAGGCAACACCACTCCTGCTAGCTGACAGACAACAACACCACTCCTGACAGGCAACACCACTCCTGACAGGCAACACCACTCCTGACAGGCAACACCACTCCTGACAGGCAACACCACTCCTGACAGGCAACACCACTCCTGCTAGGCAACACCACTCCTGCTAGCTGACAGACAACAACACCACTCCTGACAGGCAACACCACTCCTGACAGGCACACACCACTCCTGACAGGCAACACCACTCCTGCTAGGCAACACCACTCCTGACAGACAACACCACTCCTGCTAGGCAACACCACTTCTGCTAGCTGACAGACAACAACACCACTCCTGACAGGCAACACCACTCCTGACAGGCAACACCACTCCTGCAAGGCAACACCACTCCTGCTAGCTGACAGACAACACCACTCGTGCTAGGCAACACCACTCCTGCTAGCTGAACAGACAACACCACTCCTGACAGGCAACACCACTCCTGACAGGCAACACCACTCCTGCTAGCTGGCAGACAACACCACTCGTGCTAGCTGACAGACAACACCACTCCTGCTAGCTGACAGACAACACCACTCCTGCTAGCTGACAGACAACACCACTCGTGCTAGCTGACAGGCAACACCACTCCTGCTAGCTGACAGACAACACCACTCCTGCTAGCTGACAGACAACACCACTCCTGCTAGCTGACAGACAACACCACTCCTGCTAGCTGACAGGCAACACCACTCCTGACAGGCAACACCCCTCCTGACAGGCAACACCACTCCTGACAGGCAACACCACTCCTGACAGGCAACACCACTCCTGACAGGCAACACCACTCCTGCTAGCTGGCAGACAACACCACTCCTGCTAGGCAACACCACTCCTTCTAGCTGACAGGCAACAAGACTCCTGCTAGCTGACAGGCAACAAGACTCCTGCTAGCTGACAGGCAACAAGACTCCTGCTAGGTGACAGGGAACAAGACCCCTGCTAGCTGACAGGCAACAAGACTCCTGCTAGCTGACAGGCAACAAGACTCCTGCCAGGTGACAGGCAACAAGACTCCTGCTAGCTGACAGGCAACAAGACTCCTGCTAGCTGACAGGCAACAAGACTCCTGCTAGGTGACAGGGAACAAGACTCCTGCTAGCTGACAGGCAACAAGACTCCTGCCAGGTGACAGGCAACAAGACTCCTGCTAGCTGACAGGCAACAAGACTCCTGCTAGCTGACAGGCAACAAGACTCCTGCTAGCTGACAGGCAACAAGACTCCTGCTAGCTGACAGGCAACAAGACTCCTGCTAGGTGACAGGGAACAAGACTCCTGCTTGCTGACAGGCAACAAGACTCCTGCTCGGTGACAGGCAACAAGACTCCCCCATCTCAGTCCCGAAGTCTGAGTCTGTGTGTTCTCTCTCTTTTTTTATTTGGGATGAGATCTGAGAG
>NC_068421.1:88842171-88854671 GCF_023373465.1 Oncorhynchus keta | reverse complement strand
ACAACATGCTGATTTTGGCCTACACCGGCACTGGTATAATTTATTAGCTAGCTAGCAAGCGATTAGCATTAGCAGCTAAAACAATAATTTTAGCGCTCCTTGAGCTACAGGAGACGGGGCTTGGTGAGAGAGGGGTAGAGAGACGACTAAACTATCAAAACAGAGCAGTGTATCACATTTAACAAACCAAGCATTGAAATACCGTTTTAGAAGATAACGTAAAAACCTAAACCAGTCCGTGCATCAATAGAGGTATAGTAAAATACAGTAAACCACCCAGCCCTAAGTGAGAGAGAGGTTAAGGCAGGGGGGGGACTGAGAGCGAGGTTGACGGGGGATCACTATGAGGAGTGAGTGAGTGAGTGAGTGAGTGAGTGAGTGAGTGAGTGAGTGAGTGAGTGAGTGAGTGAGTGAGTGAGTGAGTGAGTGAGTGAGTGAGTAGGCGGCAACGTGAAAATGTTTGTTCCATAATGCAATTAGATGGGAAACAAAGTTGTCAAAAGGGCACTGCACATGTAAGATGACAAAGATGAAAATATCCATTAGAAATGTAGAGAGGAGATCTAAAGATGCAACAACTAGCAGGGTTGATTATATGACTAGGAATGTGCCTTTGGCTACTGGACAATAAAAGAAAGTCGATATAAAATAACACACGGATACAGTCTGATTGTGGCTCCTTGGAAGCAAGGTAAGACATGTCTCATAATATGTAATACATCAAACAATTAAAATATGCATTGTGCAGAAATCACAATTTCCTAGTTGCTAAAATTTTAATAGTTCAGCTAATTTCAGTTTCTTTAACAAAACAAGCTAGTGTAGAGAATCATTTCACCATCTAAAACACTGAGAAATTATTCTACCTTCTAAATCGCAATGAATATATATTTTCCATAACCAAAACTATAGTGAACTCAGCAAAACTGTGTTTATTTAAACTGCATTTATTTTTCAGCAAAATTAACATGTGTCAATATTTGTATGAATATAAAAAAGATTCAACAGCTGAGATATAAACTGAACAAGTTCCACAGACATGTGACTAACAGAAATGGAATAATGTGTCCCTGAACAAAGGGGGGGTCAAAAGTAACAGTCAGTGTCTGGTGTGGCCACCAGCTGCAGTGCATTTCCTCCTCATGGACTGCAACCATAGTTGCCAGTTCTTGCTGTGAGATGTTACCCCACTCTTCCACCAAGGCACCTGCAAGTTCCCGGATATTTCTGGGTGGGAAATGGCCCTAGCCCTCACCTTCCGATCCAACAGGTCCCAGACATGCTCAATGGGATTGAGATCCGGGCTCTTCGCTGACCATGGCAGAACACTGACATTCCTGTCTTGCAGGAAATCACGCACAGAACGAGCAGTATGGCTGATGGCATTGTCATGCTGGAGGGTCATGTCAGGATGAGCCTGCAGGAAGGGTACCACATGAGGGAGGAGGATGTCTTCCCTGTAACGCACAGCGTTAGATTGCCTGCAATGACAACAAGCTCAGTCCGATGATTCTGTGACACACCGCCCCAGACCATGACAGACACTCCACCTCCAAACTGATCCCGCTCCAGAGTATAGGCCGCTGTGTAACGCTCATTCCATTCGACAATAAACGAGAATCCGACCATCACAACTGGTGAGACAAAACCGTGACTTGGCAGTGAAGAGCACTTTTTTCCAGTCCTGTCTGGTCCGGCGACGGTAGGTTTGTGCCCATAGTCGACGTTGTTGCCGGAGATGTTGGTGAGGACCTGCCTTACAACAGGCTACAAGCCCTTAGTCCAGCCTCTCTCGTTCCTGGTGTAACTCGGACAGTTGTTGTTGCCATCGTGTACCTGTCCCACAGGTGTGACGTTTGATGTACCAATCCTGTGCAGGTGTTGTTGCCACAGTGAGGACGATCAGCTGTCCGTCCTGTCTCCTTGTAGCGCTGTCTTAGGCGTCTCACAGTACAGGCATCGCAATTTATTGCCCTGGCCACATCTGCAGTCCTCATGCCTCCTTGCAGCATGCCTAAGGCATGTTCACGCAGCTGAGCAGGGACCTTGGGCATCTTTCTTTTGGTGTTTTTCCAGAGTCAGTAGAAAGGCCTCTTTAGTGTCTCTTTAGTTTTCATAACTGTGACCTTAAATTCCTACCGTTTGTAAGCTGTTTGTGTCTTAACCATTCCACAGGTGCATGTTCATCAATTGTTTATGGTTCATTGAAAAGCATGGGAAACAGTGTTTAAACACTTTACAATGAAGATCTGTGAAGTTATTTGGATTTTTACAAATTATCTTTTGCTGAGTTTATTTTCAGCTGTTTGAAGCTGGTGTGCAAAACCGAAAGTAAAAGCAAAATGTAAGAATTGGAGGTATAGAAATAGCGCACATAGAACATATCTACATCCTTCTTAGAGTTGCTTTCAATGAGAATGACAGATCTATAACTCACATTTCTATGTGAATTTGGTCGGGGGTCGCACAAACAGTGACACATGGCAGCTTAAGTATATTTCTTCAAAAGGCCTCCAGCTCATTGCAAAGCGATATGTGACGCGCTGATGAAACCGGCCTTCCGTTGCCGATGCGAGTGCTGTTTGAGACGCTGTAGCAGCATCTCTGTACTCTATACGCTGTAGCAGCATCTCTGTACTCTATACGCTGTACACTATACGCTGTACTCTATACGCTGTACTCTATACGCTGTACTCTATACGCTGTAGCAGCATCTCTGTACTCTATACGCTGTACTCTATACGCTGTACTCTATACGCTGTAGCAGCATCTCTGTACTCTATACGCTGTACTCTATACGCTGTAGCAGCATCTCTGTACTCTATACGCTGTAGCAGCATCTCTGTACTCTATACGCTGTAGCAGCATCTCTATACGCTGTACACTATACGCTGTACTCTATACGCTGTACTCTATACGCTGTACTCTATACGCTGTCGCAGCATCTCTGTACTCTATACACTATACTCTATACTCTATACGCTATACTCTATACGCTATACTCTATACTCTATACGCTATACTCTATACGCTGTACTCTATACGCTGTAGCAGCATCTCTGTACTCTATACACTATACGCTGTACTCTGTACTCTATACGCCCTACTCTGTACGCCATACTCTGTACGCCATACTCTGTACGCTATATGCCCTACTCTATACGCTATATGCCCTACTCTATACGCTATATGCCCTACTCTATAAGCCATACTCTGTACGCCATACTCTATACGCTATACTCTATACGCTATACGCTATGCTGTTTGAGACGCTGTAGCAGCATCTCTGTACTCTATACGCTGTACTCTATACGCTGTAGCAGCATCTCTGTACTCTATACGCTGTAGCAGCATCTCTGTACTCTATACGCTGTAGCAGCATCTCTATATGCTGTACACTATACGCTGTACTCTATACGCTGTACTCTATACGCTGTAGCAGCATCTCTGTACTCTATACGCTGTACTCTATACGCTGTAGCAGCATCTCTGTACTCTATACGCTGTACTCTATACGCTGTAGCAGCATCTCTGTACTCTATACGCTGTACTCTATACGCTGTAGCAGCATCGCTGTACTCTATACGCTGTACTCTATACGCTGTAGCAGCATCTCTGTACTCTATACGCTGTACTCTATACGCTGTAGCAGCATCTCTGTACTCTATACGCTGTAGCAGCATCTCTGTACTCTATACGCTGTAGCAGCATCTCTGTACTCTATACGCTGTACTCTATACGCTGTAGCAGCATCTCTGTACTCTATACACTATACTCTATACGCTGTAGCAGCATCTCTATACGCTGTACTCTATACGCTATACTCTATACGCTATACTCTATACTCTATACGCTATACTCTATACGCTATACTCTATACGCTATACGCTGTAGCAGCATCTCTATACGCTGTACTCTATACGCTGTACTCTATACGCTGTAGCAGCATCTCTATACTCTATACGCTGTACTCTATACGCTGTACTCTATACGCTGTAGCAGCATCTCTGTACTCTATACACTATACGACCTACTCTATACGCTGTACTCTGTACTCTGTACGCCCTACTCTGTACGCCATACTCTGTACGCCATACTCTGTACGCCATACTCTGTACGCCATACTCTGTACGCCATACTCTATACGCTATATGCCCTACTCTATACGCTATATGCCCTACTCTATACGCTATATGCCCTACTCTATACGCTATATGCCCTACTCTATACGCCATACTCTGTACGCCATACTCTATACGCCATACTCTATACGCCATACTCTATACGCTATACGCTATACTCTATACGCTATACTCTATACGCTATACTCTATACGCTATACTCTATACGCTGTAGCAGCATCTCTGTACTCTATACACTATACGACCTACTCTGTACGCTATACTCTATACGCTGTACTCTGTACGCTATACTCTATACGCTGTACTCTGTACGCTATACTCTGTACGCTATATGCCCTAGTCTGTACGCTATACTCTATACGCTGTATGCATGTGATAAGATACATAACCAATGTACTATACACCCGCACCAATCTAATTCCACTAAATGTATCAAATTAAAAAAGAGACTGATAAGCATGACCAGTCAAATGTATTTTACCACCGCCAAACATACCCCCGTAAAACTGACCATCCTACTGATCCTCGACTTCCACGATGTCATTTACAAAACAGCCTCCAACACTCTACTCAGCAAACTGAATGCAGTCTGTCACAGTGCCATCCGTTTTATCACCAAAGCCCCATATACCACTCACCACTGCGACCTGTATGTTCTCGTCGGCTGGCCCTCGCTACATATTCGTCTCCAGATCCACTGGCTCCAGGTCATCTGTAAGTCTATGCTAGGTAAAGCTCCACCTTATCTCAGCTCACTGGTCACGATAACAACACCCACCCGTAGCACGCGATCCAGCAGGTTTGTATCACTGGTCGTCCCCAAAGCGAACACCTCATTTGGCCGCCTTTCCTTCCAGTTCTCTGCTGCCTGTGACTGGAACGAATTGCAAAAATCGTTGAAGTTGAAGACTTTTATCTCCCTCACCAACTTCAAACATCTGCTATCTGAGCAGCTAACCGATCGCTGCAGCTGTACATAGCCCATCTGTAAATAGCCCATCCAATCTACCTAGCTCATCCCCATATTGTTTTTATTTACTTTTCTGCTCTTTTGCACACCAGTATTTCTACTTGCACATCCTCATCTGCTTATATATCCCTCCAGTGTTAATTTGCTAAACTGTAATTACCTCACTACTACGGCCTATTTATAGCCTTACCTCCTTACTCCATTTGCACACACCATATATAGATTTTTTCTATTGTGTTATTGACTGTACGTTTGTTTATTCCATGTGTAACTCTGTTGTTGTTTGTGTCACACTGCTTTGCTTTATCTTAGCCAGGTCGCAGTTGTAAATGAGAACTTGTTCTCAACTAGCCTACCTGGTTAAATAAAGGTGTTCTCAACTGGCCTACCTGGTTAAATAAAGGTGTTCTCAACTGGCCTACCTGGTTAAATAAAGGTGTTCTCAACTGGCCTACCTGGTTAAATAAAGGTGTTCTCAACTGGCCTACCTGGTTAAATAAAGGTGTTCTCAACTAGCCTACCTGGTTAAATAAAGGTGTTCTCAACTGGCCTACCTGGTTAAATAAAGGTGTTCTCAACTGGCCTACCTGGTTAAATAAAGGTGTTCTCAACTGGCCTACCTGGTTAAATAAAGGTGTTCTCAACTGGCCTACCTGGTTAAATAAAGGTGTTCTCAACTAGCCTACCTGGTTAAATAAAGGTGTTCTCAACTGGCCTACCTGGTTAAATAAAGGTGTTCTCAACTGGCCTACCTGGTTAAATAAAGGTGTTCTCAACTAGCCTACCTGGTTAAATAAAGGTGTTCTCAACTAGCCTACCTGGTTAAATAAAGGTGTTCTCAACTAGCCTACCTGGTTAAATAAAGGTGTTCTCAACTAGCCTGCCTGGTTAAATAAAGGTGTTCTCGACTAGCCTACCTGGTTAAATAAAGGTGTTCTCAACTAGCCTACCTGGTTAAATAAAGGTGTTCTCAACTAGCCTACCTGGTTAAATAAAGGTGTTCTCAACTAGCCTACCTGGTTAAATAAAGGTGTTCTCAACTAGCCTACCTGGTTAAATAAAGGTGTTCTCAACTAGCCTACCTGGTTAAATAAAGGTGTTCTCAACTAGCCTACCTGGTTAAATAAAGATGTTCTCAACTGGCCTATCTGGTTAAATAAAGGTGTTCTCAACTAGCCTACCTGGTTAAATAAAGATGTTCTCAACTAGCCTACCTGGTTAAATAAAGGTGTTCTCAACTAGCCTACCTGGTTAAATAAAGGTGTTCTCAACTAGCCTACCTGGCCTACCTGGTTAAATAAAGGTGTTCTCAACTAGCCTACCTGGTTAAATAAAGGTGTTCTCGACTAGCCTACCTGGTTAAATAAAGGTGTTCTCAACTAGCCTACCTGGTTAAATAAAGGTGTTCTCAACTAGCCTACCTGGTTAAATAAAGGTGTTCTCAACTAGCCTACCTGGTTAAATAAAGATGTTCTCAACTGGCCTATCTGGTTAAATAAAGGTGTTCTCAACTAGCCTACCTGGTTAAATAAAGATGTTCTCAACTAGCCTACCTGGTTAAATAAAGGTGAAATAATATAAAAAAATGTCATCAATAAATAGAATAATAAACATTATTTAGCAACGGGATTGTTTTCTTCTTCTCCCTGAGAATTGTTGCCAATTTTATTCATCGGCAATTCTAACTTTATTATTTTGGGGCCAAAAGCCGGCTATTACCGACTAACAGAAAACCCTGTGTGTGTGTGTGTGTGTGTGTGTGTGTGTGTGTGTGTGTGTGTGTGTGTGTGTGTGTGTGTGTGTGTGTGTGTGTGTGTGTGTGTGTGTGTGTGTGTGTGTGTTAGCGTGTGTGTGTTAGCGTGTGCGTTTCCAACCTGGTCTGTGTAGTCCTGGGGGAAGCTCCACCGCACGGTAGGATCTGGAGGTAATTGACAGACAGCATTAATCAGTGGTGAGAAACACAGTCTTCGCAGCGCTGCCTCAGAACACATACATATTAATGAGAGGGGTGGGGGCCGCCAGTCAGCACACACACTTTCAGATAGTAATACACACACACACACACACACACACACACACACACACACACGAACACTGTGGAGAGACGGAGGATGTGGGTCTCCAATATGCTAATGTATCTCCTCCATGTAGATATGATGTGATATTATACCCCACATCATCCCTGCTTGGGCGTGTGGAAATCAGACCTGCACGTACAGTCATTTACAACACACGTGTGTTTGCCGTAGATGGAGAGAGAATTGGCAGTGGTGAATTATGCTGGTGCAAAGGCCTCACGGTGGTCTTGGTATTCATTTATAAACATTAAGTAACACTGCCATGTATTTAAAGACAGGTGAACATCTAGAATCCACAGCAAGTGGAGTGATCATTAAGTAACACTGCCATGTATTTAAAGACAGGTGAACATCTAGAATCCACAGCAAGAGGAGTGGTCATTAAGTAACACTGCCATGTATTTAAAGACAGGTGAACATCTAGAATCCACAGCAAGTGGAGTGGTCATTAAGTAACACTGCCATGTATTTAAAGACAGGTGAACATCTAGAATCCACAGCAAGTGGAGTGGTCATTAAGTAACACTGCCATGTATTTAAAGACAGGTGAACATCTAGAATCCACAGCAAGAGGAGCCATGTATTTCATTAAGTAACACTGCCATGTATTTAAAGACAGGTGAACATCTAGAATCCACAGCAAGAGGAGTGGTCATTAAGTAACACTGCCATGTATTTAAAGACAGGTGAACATCTAGAATCCACAGCAAGTGGAGTGGTCATTAAGTAACACTGCCATGTATTTAAAGACATCTAGTGAACATCTAGTAAACTGCCATGTATTTAAAGACAGCAAGTGGAGTGATCATTAAGTAACACTGCCATGTATTTAAAGACAGGTGAACATCTAGAATCCACAGCAAGAGGAGTGGTCATTAAGTAACACTGCCATGTATTTAAAGACAGGTGAACATCTAGAATCCACAGCAAGTGGAGTGGTCATTAAGTAACACTGCCATGTATTTAAAGACAGGTGAACATCTAGAATCCACAGCAAGTGGAGTGATCATTAAGTAACACTGCCATGTATTTAAAGACAGGTGAACATCTAGAATCCACAGCAAGTGGAGTGATCATTAAGTAACACTGCCATGTATTTAAAGAGACGTGAACATCTAGAATCCACAGCAAGTGGAGTGGTCATTCCGCTTGTGTACTAACAACAAACATCACTCCATTACTCGCAATTACAAAGTCATCCCCTGCAAACAATATGACAGTACTGTCTGGCAGATGTGGTTATTAGGCCTACAGTTTTACCACAGAGTGGCCGAGACCAAGCAACAATATGACAGTACTATCTAGCAGATGTGGTAATTAGGCCTACAGTATGACAGAGATCATGGCAATGGAATAGTCCCAAAAGTGTCAAACCCACCCCACAGTTAGCCAGTTCAAGCTCTTCGAAAAGGACTGGAAAGAAAACAAATATATATTTCTACCACCAGGTCCACGTTCAGTAGCCAAACGGTGTCGAACGTTATAGATAGAAATGAAGAGAGCCCATGTGATTCCTTGTTCTACATGTCAGAGAGGCGTGTTTGGGCTACATAGCACGTTTCAAAACGTTGCGTCCTGCTGAACGCTCCCCCAGGTCTATCGTAAAGTCTACATGAGGACGAGTTCACGGCCGTAGTGTGACTATCAAAGAGGCTTCTGGTAAACTGTTTCCACAGTGATAGAGTTCCGAAGTCCAGACCACAACTCCAGAAATAGCCTTAACCTGGGTCCGGGAAACTGGGCCAATGGGCTAAGAAAATGTTATTTTAGATTTAGAATTTCCACAGCCGGCATGTTGGCACCAACTTTCATTCTGGAAGACTAACTTATAATCTCCCTCTCACAAGGACACAGACAAACATCATAAACAGACCACATTTCTCACCCGTGAAGAGAAACGGACAAAAGGAGCAAACAGACAGAATCAAAGTTGCCTTCCCCATAATCCTGTTGGATGTTCGTCTAAAAAGACACTGACAAAGACACTCTCTGCTCTCCTAGGGGACTCCATCCCAAAATACACCCACCATCCCTCCACCCTTTCAGCCTGCCACCACAAATACATGCACCCCTCCACCCCCTCTTGCTGAGCCACCAGGGCAATGTTATGCTGTTTTTATGGGTGAGAGGATGGGAACCCCTGCCAGACACGGAGAGAGAAAAAGAGAGATTGAGCTATAGAAAGAGAGAGACGGGTCTCTATCTTTCCACTCTCTCTCCTGACTGGAACTCTCCCCAACTCCCTACCCTCTGTCCTCTCTCCCCCAACTCCCTTCCCTCTGTCCTCCCCCCCCCTTCACTCCCCCCCACCCTTCCCTCTGTTCTCTCTCCCCAACTCCCTTCCCTCTGTTCTCTCTCCCCAACTCCCTTCCCTCTGTTCTCTCTCCCCAACTCCCTTCCCTCTGTTCCCTCTCCCCAACTCCCTTCCCTCTGTTCCCTCTCCCCAACTCCCTTCCCTCTGTTCCCTCTCCAACTCCCTACCCTCTGTCCTCTCTCTCCTGACTGGAACTCTACCCAACTCCCTTCCCTCTGTCCTCTCTCTCCTGACTGGAACTCTCCCCAACTCCCTTCCCTCTGTTCTCTCTCCCCCAACTCCCTTCCCTCTGTTCCCCCACTCCCTTCCCTATGTTCTCTCTCCCCAACTCCCTTCCCTCTGTTCCCTCTCCCCAACTCCCTTCCCTCTGTTCCCTCTCCCCAACTCCCTTCCCTCTGTTCCCTCTCCCCAACTCCCTTCCCTCTGTTCCCTCTCCCCAACTCCCTTGCCTCTGTCCTCTCTCTCCTGACTGGAACTCTCCCCAACTCCCTTCCCTCAGTCCTCTCTCTCCTGACTGGAACTCTCCCCAACTCCCTTCCCTCGGTCCTCTCTCTCCTTACTGGAACTCTCCCCAACTCCCTTCCCTCACCTTTATTTCCCTCACCTTTATTTCCCTCTCTCTTTCTCTGACCTCTACTCACTCTTCTCCCCAACTCCACTCCCTCTGTCCTCTCTCTCTTTTCCTCTTCCTCTCCCCAACTCCCCCATCACTCCTTTTGCTCTCTCCCTAAACTCCCCCACTCACGCCACCTCGCCGTCACTCCCTCTCCCTTGCTCCTCACTCCACCTCACTACTTACGGTGAAGCTTAGGGAGTTTAGGTGAAGGTTATGGAAGGTTAAGGTGAACGTTATGGGGGGTTAAGGTGAAGGTTATGGGGGGTTAAGGTGAAGGTTGTGGGGGGTTAAGGTGAAGGTTATGGGGGGTTAAGGTGAAGGTTGTGGAGGGTTAAGGTGAACGTTATGGGGGGTTAAGGTGAAGGGTTTGGGGGGGTTAAGGTGAAGGTTATGGAAGGTTAAGGTGAAAGTTATGGGGGTTAAGGTGAAGTTATGGGGGTTAAGGTGAAGGTTGTGTTGTGAGGTTATGGGGGGTAAGGTGAAGGTTGTGGAGGGTTAAGGTGAACGTTATGGGGGGTTAAGGTGAAGGTTATGGGGGGTTAAGGTGAAGGTTATGGGGGTTAAGGTGAACGTTATGGGGGGTTAAGGTGAAGGTTGTGGAGGGTTATGGTGAAGGTTGCTGTATACATGAAAATACCAAGTGTCCTGCAACATATCCATTCACACCAGTAGAAAACATCCCCACTTCCTCCATCAGTGACAACATGTTGGCTTTGACAGTGAGAGTGACAAGGAGAAAGCAGTGAGTGACACACACCTCGTCCTTCTTTCTCCTGTGGGTGAGTGTGTGTTAATTTATCCCCGTGGGCTTCAAGCATGGCTAATCTGGGACAGGCGATGTGCAGAGAGGCAACACGCGGTCAGCCCCCCAGCAGTCCAGACAACCAGCAGCAACCAGCAGGCAGGGTCAGTGGCAAATCAACGTTGGAACGTTCCACCGACGCGGGTCTTTAAAAGTCCAAATGCAGTGCTTTGATATGGGATGAGAGGGGGGCAGTGGGGCTAATAGGTTGAGGGAGACAGTAAGGGGGAGCGAGAGAGAGAGAATGGGGAGCAGCCCATTCCCCTTCGACACCACCACTTCAGAGTAAATATGAAAGAAACAAGCGGATGGACATGTAGTGTTGAAGTCGGAGGTTTACATACACCTTAGCCAAATACATTTAAAAAACTCAGTTGTTCACAATTCCTGATATTTAATCCTAGTAAAAATTCCCTGTCTTAGATCCAGTTAGGTGAAATGTCAGAATAATAGTAGCGAGAATGATTTATTTCAGCTTTTATTTCATCACATTCCCAGTGGGTCAGAAGTTTACATACACTCAATTAGTATTTGGTAGCATTTCCTTCCATTTGCGACCAAGCTTTTCATCCCTCACGATGCCATCTATTTTGTGAAGTGCACCAGTCCCTCCTACAGCAAAACACCCCCACAACATGATGCTGCCACCCCCGTGCTTCACGGTTGGGATGGTGCTCTTTGACTTGCAAGCCTCCCCCTTTTTCCTTCAAACATAACGATGGTCATTATGACCAAACGGTTCTATTTTTGTTTCATCAGCCCAGAGGACATTTCTCCAAAAAGTACTATCTTTGTCCCCAGTTGCAAACCGTAGTCTGGCTTTTTAAATGACGGATTTGGAGCAGTGGCTTCTTCCTTGCTGAGTGGCCTTTCAGTTTATATCGATATAGGACTCGTTTTACTGTGGATATAGATACTTCGTACCTGTTTCCTCCAGCATCTTCACAAGGGCCTTTGCTGTTGTTCTGGGATTGATTTACACTTTTCACACCAAAGTACGTTCATCTCTAGGAGACAGAACACATCTCCTTCCTGAGCGGTATGACGGTTGCGTGGTCCCATGGTATTTATACTTGTGTACTATTGTTTGTACAGATGAACGTGGTAGCTTCAGGCGTTTGGAAATTGCTCCCAAGGATGAACCAGACTTGTGGAGCTCTACAACTTTTTTTTTTCCTGAGATCTTGACTGATTTATTTAGATTTTCCCATGATGTCAAGCAAAGAGGCACTGAGTTTGAAGGTAGGCCCTGAAATACATCCACAGGTACACCTCCAATTGACTGAAATTATGTCAAATAGCCTATCAGAAGCTTCTGAAGCCATGACGTAATTTTCTGGAATTTTCCAAGCTGTTTAAAGGCACAGTCAACTTAGTGTATGTAAACTTCTGACCCACTGGAATTGTGATACAGTGAATTTATAAGAGAAATAATCTGTCTGTAAACAATTATTGGAAACATTACTTGTGTCATGCACAAAGTAGATGTCCTAAACGACTTGCCAAAACTATAGTTTGTTAACATCAAGTAGAGTCTTAATGAGAAGGTGAAAGGTGATGATTTGGTGGTGATATAAA
>NC_068421.1:88832171-88837171 GCF_023373465.1 Oncorhynchus keta | reverse complement strand
AACCTAATTGCATTTATTTTATTTTTTTTACCAAATACTGTGATTGCGATTTGACGTGCTGTATAGATCAAAATACCTGGGCGAACTGTTGGAATCATAGACATAGAAATATAATGACTTATATTAAGATGCAAAGTGGAAAGCAGCGTGTCCTTGTCTGGAACAACCATTTGACCTCTAACAGAACAGCATGCAGACTTAAAGAGAATCGAACAGCAAGGAGGAGTTACTGCGTTAATTAAGTTACAGGGTTGAATCTATAAAAAGTCAACTACAAAAACGAACGTTACACGCCTCTGAGATGCATTTTAAAATACTGCATATGGTATGGATCTCTTGCAATGTGAATTTGTACATGTTAAAAATTGCGATATCAATGTGAATTTGATTATACTGTGCAGTCCTAGGATCCAGATTATAGGCCTAACTAGATGCTTGTAGAACAATCTAGATGAAGAGTCTGTGCTCGGTGAGCATTCCACCTCAAGTCTGGGTGAAAAAGATGCACTGGAACGGAGATTCTTCAGGTAATCACACATTTCTCCCCATATGGTACAACCATCTGCCTCAGTTTAAAAACAGTACCTGTGTAACACTAAAATACACATACAAAGATGTGACGATTAGCCACAGATAACCTGCTTAGAGGTGGAGTAGGTACAAGCTGTGCCTAACCACTGAACTAGGTTCAAATACAGATTATGCCAGCAGCATACCACTTCTGGCTTGCTTCTGAAGCTAAGCAGGGTTGATACTGGTCAGTTCGTGGATGGGAGACCAGATGCTGCTGGAAGTGGTGTTGGAGGACCAGTAGGAGGCACTCTTTCCTCTGGTCGAAAAAAAATGTCCCAATGCCCCATGGCAGTGATTAAGGACACTGCCCTGTGTAGGGTGCCGTCTTCGGATGGGACGTTAAACGGGTGTCCTGACTCTCTGAGGTCATTAAAGATCCCATGGCACTTATCGTAAGAGTAGGGGTGTTAACCCCGGTTTCCTGGCTAAATTCCCAATCTGGCCCTCAAACCATCATGGTCACCTAATAATCCCCAGTTAACAATTGGCTCATTCATCCCCCTACTATTCCCCAGGTCGTTGCTGCAAATGAGAACGTGTTCTCAGTTAACTTACCTGGTAAAATAACAGATAAATAAAAAATACAGGCCTTAAATGGTTAAGATTATGGGGAAAAGTCTACCTCGAGCCTTGAATTTTCTAGCCGTTTTGACAGCTCTCTATTCTCCTATCCATGGTGTGTAAAGGCTGGATCTCCCTCCATGACATGTAGGGTAATCACAGCCTAGAGTACTGTACATATGGCGCCCAGAGGCTGCTAGCTGCTGATGATGACAGAGTAAAGCTTTGCCGTTGGCGTCTACACGCTGGTGCAGTCATACTGTAGCAGGGATCTGACGTTCACACGAGAAGCATGTCAGACAGCTATCAATCTCTAGTGGAACGACACCACCAAAGGGTTGAATGCAGGCACTAGGCAACATGATACTGTTGCTATGGAGAGGAGATGGACAAACCTACAGTGTTTCTCTTTCTAATGCCTTCTCTGGTAGATAGATGGACTTCACTATTTCGCTTCAGTTGCACCACACCTCGCTATTTTTTCAGTTCAAGTGAAAATGTTTCTCAGTTCTGTTTGTTCGTGCGGACTACTTCCTGGACTACTTCCTGGACTACTTCCTGGAAAACACTCAACCTGGATGTATTTTGCAGCATTGTTTTGTCATTAAAGATGTTCTTGTATCTGTTTTCACTCAGGCCAGTCAGGCTACACTGGCTGCACACACTCATTCTTTAGTTATCCTGCCTCAGTAATATATCAGTCCGCATCAACAACATTGATTCACGTAAACAAAACTATGACTAAGAGATGACTTGGTCCAACCACGACACAAGGAACCTTAGGGAGAATTGACTTGGTCCGACCACGACACAAGAACCTTGGGGAGAGAAGACTTGGTATAACACGACACAAGGAACCTTAGGGAGAGATGACTTGGTCCTACCACAACACAAGGAACCTTAGGGAGAGATGACTTGGTCCTACCACGACACAAGGAACCTTAGGGAGAGATGACTTGGTCCTACCACAACACAAGGAACCTTAGGGAGAGATGACTTGGTCCTACCACAACACAAGGAACCTTAGGGAGAGATGACTTGGTCCGACCACGACACAAGGAACCTTAGGGAGAATTGACTTGGTCCTACCACAACACAAGGACCTTGGGGAGAGATGACTTGGTCCTACCACGATGATCCTATGATACTCAGAGAAACAGAACACCCTTGGACCAATCATTT
This sequence comes from Oncorhynchus keta, assembly GCF_023373465.1. Lineage (NCBI taxonomy): Eukaryota > Metazoa > Chordata > Actinopteri > Salmoniformes > Salmonidae > Oncorhynchus > Oncorhynchus keta. The sequence goes on along the minus strand of NC_068421.1, from coordinate 88,834,855 downwards.
GAGAGAATGACGCAGCATGTGCGATCACAAATTAGTCACATGATCCGTGATGACAAATAGCACGGCTCGTCCCTCACATTGACAACCATTGGCTGTGACCTACATTCTGTGGTGAAAAATGGGCTGCATCCCAAATAAGACCCCATCTAAACGACAGTGTATTCCCAGTAAGCATATGTACCCAGGACGTCAGTGTAAACTGGAGGGTTGCTGGCTGGCACAGGAACAGTACAGTCCCCAGAGGAGACACTGTATGGAGTGGTTAAAGAGATGCCAGACAGGAAAGGCTACAGGTTTATTTTCCCATGGCACGGTGTTGATTCAAATATTTATGATGGGGCACTTGATTACTTCTAATATAATATATACTCCGGGGGGGTGAAACCGATTCGGGGGACAAACAGAACAGAAAACCAGAAAATAATATTTTTTTAGAGGAACAGAATTAGAACAGAGGATGAAAGTGATCTATACTGTTCCGTAACAGAACCATTATTTTTAAAAGCCCTCACTGTCACTCAGAAACATATTCCAGTGTCTGCCTGCCTTCTGTCTGTCTGTTCTGTCTGCCTGCCTTCTGTCTGTCTGCCCCACTGTCTGTTGAAAATCTTTGCTACTGTGTGTGTAGGCCACCTGCCCCCCCTCCTCCTCCCTCTGGAGCATAGTCCTACTGACGTTGCAAGCGTGCTTCAGAAATTAGGGAGAGATTTCTTATTCAAGAAGAATGGATTAACTTCTTCAATGCCAGTTAAGGATACTATAGTTATCACGTTTCACATTGGATTTATTAACTATAAAAATGTATTTTTTATTTTGGTGCCAATATGCACACACAAGCTAGCTAGCTATGGTCCCAACGTTAAGCCAACTCTCTGAACTCCAAGGACATTCCCAGTTCCTTCATAAAATCTGCTCCTCCGTACGTATAATTCTGTGGGCCTAACTCAGAAAATGTCAAGACTCTTCCTCCTCTACTCGCACTCACCCCCACCCACAAATTACAGTACAATCTGACACCGTACACTTGCCTGTCCAATGCATGTAAACAGCTGGCCCGCTCCATAACAAGTTGGGCCCAGTTTCCCGAAAGCATCTGAAGGCTAAGTTCATTGTTAGAACCTTCATAGGAGCATCGTTAAATCTCCGAGCTGTGTGCCTAAAAACCCTCGTTATTACAGTTGCAATTTAAAACTGCTTTAGACCACTCGTTAGATGCTTTTTTTGCCCTCCCGCGTCCCTTTCAACCAAGAAGATCTCCGCCAACCAAAGAAAAACACGGTTTATCCTTCTCTCTGTGACCGTCGATAACTTCAGAGTTGCAAATGTCTGTTTCAATTGATACAAACAAGCAAAGTATAAAAATAAAAATATGCTTCTATTGAAAACCTAGATGACTGCATTAAGATAAACACTAGGCTATAGGCCCATTTCAATCATATTGAAATACATTTCATGTAAATAAATGTTGCTACTTGTAGGCTACTGTCTGTAATCTGTCTCAATATATTTCATGATGTGCCATATTGGTGGTTTTGTGCATTTTTATTGGGTAAGCATTAGAATAAGCATACCTCAATATGTGCAGCCGTAGGTGGTAATCTCTCTCTAGGAGCTGATCTGTCGTCAGTATTGTGAAATAATTCTAAGGAATGATTTGAATGGAGAAAACTGACCTGAGAGCAGCACCCTCTTTCTTTCAATCCCATCAATATCAACACATGCCTCAAAGGCGCACCTACCGACCGTTCTCTCTGTGCGGTATTTTGGGAAATGCACGTTACATCTTCGGCAGTCGTAGGAAAGATGCATCGTTGACTACACTCGATATGGGGGAAACAGGGTCCTGCTCGATCCGCACTGATTAGTGAAAACATTTCAGAGGTTTAAAAGAAAAAAGAACAGAAAGGAACGATATGAACAGAACGAAAAATAACGTTTACTTTCAGAATTATACAATTGGAAAATAATTTTGGTTCCAACCCCTGATAATATTAATGCCACTTAACAGACGCTTATGGGGGGGGCATCACTAGCCGGCTGCCACCCGGTTACTCAACCCTGCACCTTAGAGGCTGCTGCCCTATACATAGATTCACTGGTAACTTCAATAAGGAAACACTGGTAACTTCAATAAGGGAACACTAGTCACTTTAATCATGTTTAAATAATGTTTATATACTGCTTTACTCATCTCATATATATATATATATATATATATACATACTGTATTCTATTGTATTTTAGTTGATACCACTCCAATATTGCTCAATCTAATATTTCTATATTTCTTAATTCCCTTCTTTTAATATTAGATGTGTGTGTATTGTAGTGAATAATTTTTAGATACTACTGGACTGTTGGAGGTGCAGTAGAAACACAAGCATTTCACTACACCCGCAAAAACATCTGCTCAATGTGTGTATGTGAACAATGAAAATGGATTTGTCCCATATTTTACATATTGGTGACTCCAGGAATCGAACCCACTAGCCTGCTGTTGCCAGAGAGCTACCAACTATACCATACAGAACCACAATACATGACCAGAGTTTCTTAGACACTAATAATGCAAATGAACAAGAGGATAAAGATTCTTGTCTGCGTTTACACAGGCACCCAATTCAGATTTTTTCCCCCTTCTACTTATTGGTCTTTTGACCAATCAGATCCACTCTGAAAAAGAT
>NC_068421.1:88782171-88827171 GCF_023373465.1 Oncorhynchus keta | reverse complement strand
AACCTTTTCTAAAAGTTGTACCATGCGGGCGTTTTGCAGGGTGAATACGCCGGAAGAGCGGAGGTGGGAAGAGGGGAGAGGAGAACGGAGAAAAGAGAAAGATTAATATTATCTGTGGAGAGAGTAATAATATCACAGCCGTGTTTGAGGGAGGAGGACAGGGAGGAGGGGGAGGGAGGAGGACAGGGAGAAGGGAGGCAGCAGGGAGAGGGAGAAGGGTGGAGGGAGCAGAGGGAGGGAGGAGGGGAGAAGGGTGGAGGGAGCAGAGGGAGGGAGGAGGGGAGCAGTGAGCAGGGAGGAGGGGGAAAGGGAGGCAGGGAGAAAGGGAGGGAGGAGAAGGGAGGCAGGGAGGCAGCAGGGAGAGGGAGGAGCAGAGGGAAGGAGGAGGGGAGAAGGGAGGCAGCAGAGAGGGGGAGAAGGGTGGAGGGAGCAGAGGGAGGGAGGAGGGGAGCAGTGAGCAGGGAGGAGGGGGAAAGGGAGGCAGGGAGAAAGGGAGGGAGGAGAAGGGAGGCAGGGAGGCAGCAGGGAGAGGGAGGAGCAGAGGGAGGGAGGAGGGGAGAAGGGAGGCAGCAGAGAGAGGGAGAAGGGTGGAGGGAGCAGAGGGAGGGAGGAGGGGAGCAGTGAGCAGGGAGGAGGGGGAAAGGGAGGCAGGGAGAAAGGGAGGGAGGAGAAGGGAGGCAGGGAGGAGCAGGGCAGAAGGAGGCAGGGAGAAAGGGAGTCAGGGAGGAGGCAGGGAGGAGAGAGGGAGGCAGGGAGGAAAGAGGGAGGCAGGGAGGAGAAAGGGAGCCAGGGAGGAGAAAGGGAGGCAGGGAGGAGAAAGGGAGGCAGGGAGGAGACAGCCAGGGAGGCAGGGAGCTACGCAGTCAGCTAACTAGCTGGCAGGAGGTGACCTTCTGAGACCTTGGGGTCGCGCTGAGAGAATATTCTGTGGAATAAGAACAAAAGCTCTGATTCATAATTGGTGCATGGTACGAGTGAAGTTAGGAGGGCATCTGACTCAAACGCCACACTGTTATTACGGCTGTCTGGTTCCTCAGATCAAGTCTACGGAGGACAGAAAGAGTGCATCAATATCGATCCAGCCACCAATCTAATCACCTCAAGTAGCACAATTCAGTGTTAACTTCAGTATTACCAGTGAAGGACCATCTGAGGCACATGAATTTTGGTCAATAATTAATTGGAACAAGACACATTACTTGATGGGACACGACTGTTTCAGTTCCACCGCCTCACACAGAAACCAACAATCCATAAATGGAATCCATGACTGATAAAGGCATTGACTGGTGTTGTGTTTTTGTCACAACAGCAAATCATTCGGTAATTGCAGCATGAGTGCAGTTGCAAAATTGATATGCTGATCTACTAACTTTATAGCTTTGTTAGCGGTAGCGAGAGGCTGGAGCGAGCGGCAAGGACAGGTAGCATCTGTCCCCACCTACTGCCATTAGTTGGCACCGCTCCGCTAGCAACATCTGCTAGCTTTGGCTGGGCCCTGGAAAACGCACCAATATGGCTTCATGTAGCAGAGCGCTAGCTAGCATGCCAGTCACGCTCTCTGGGAGCCGACGGTAGCTAGCTCAGCTCACTGCCTGCCTGCTTGGCCATGGGCATCCACGGTGCTCTGAGCCAAGAGAACTGAGCAGGGCAGAGAGGGTATAGCTCTCTGTAGGCCTGCTGGGGAAAGCAAAGGAATCATCAACAACGTCATAGAACAAATTTGGCCAGGTTGGGCGAACGTCTATAGCTAAGGCTTGACCCAAAAGCTCTGCTTCAATCTGAGCATAAAGTTATTCTGCTGCATGCCCAAGTAGCCCACCTTTTCATTTACCTGAATGTTGAGCCCTGTCGGAACTAGAAGCACAAGCATTTCGCTACACTCGCATTAACATCTGCTAACCATGTGTATGTGACAAATAAAATGTGATTTGATTTGATGATAACTCTATGGAATCACAAACAACATTTCTGTCTCCACAGCTGTAATCATTATAAAGAATGGTTTACTGAATCCTTGTAAATAATGGCCTACGCTAATGACTCTAGGCTAGTCCATGAGCAAAATCAACAGGATGTCCGTATCCTAAAAGCTGTTGATGACACGCTCAGACACGTTTCAGTGTCATGCTCATTGTTCAATTCAATCTCTACGGGACAAAACTTTTTCAGAGGATATCGCATTCATTCTTACAATGTTCACATTCATTTTACATGAATTCTTGCATTGTAAGAATGAAACCACTCAACACTGTGGCATTGCTCCCCTAAATGTTATAACATTACATTGTATAACCCTAAATGTTATAACCCCAAAATCAACATTGAAGAAAGTACAGCATCCAGAGTTAAAGAGCTGACTATTTAGTTGATCGAGAAGGCTGTCCTGTAGAAGACAGCAGACCAGCGAGGTCAGTCACAACAACCCTGTACTGTAGAAGACAGCAGACCAGCGCAGTCAGTCACAACAACCCTGTACTGTAGAAGACAGCAGACCAGCGCAGTCAGTCACAACAACCCTGTACTGTAGAAGACAGCAGACCAGCACGGTCAGTCACAACAACCCTGTACTGTAGAAGACAGCAGACCAGCACGGTCAGTCACAACAACCCTGTACTGTAGAAGACAGCAGACCAGCACGGTCAGTCACAACAACCCTGTACTGTAGAAGACAGCAGACCAGTCAGTCACAACAACCCTGTACTGTAGAAGACAGCAGACCAGCACGGTCAGTCACAACAACCCTGTACTGTAGAAGACAGCAGACCAGCGCGGTCAGTCACAACAACCCTGTACTGTAGAAGACAGCAGAAGACAGCTGTAGAAGACAGCAGACCAGCAGTCAGTCACACAACAACCCTGTACTGTAGAAGACAGTAGACCAGCGAGGTCAGTCACAACAACCCTGTACTGTAGAAGACAGCAGACCACAGTCAGACCCTGTACTGTAGAAGACAGCAGACCAGCACGGTCAGTCACAACAACCCTGTAGTGTAGAAGACAGCAGACCAGCACGGTCAGTCACAACAACCCTGTACTGTAGAAGACAGCAGACCAGAGCAGGTCAGTCACAACAACCCTGTACTGCAGACCAGACCAGCACGGTCAGTCACAACAACCCTGTACTGTAGAAGACAGCAGACCAGCGAAGTCAGTCACAACAACCCTGTACTGTAGAAGACCAGTCAGTCACAACAACCCTGTACTGTCAGTCACAACAACCCTGTACTGTAGAAGACAGCAGACCAGCGCAGTCAGTCACAACAACCCTGTACTGTAGAAGACAGCAGACCAGCGAGGTCAGTCACAACAACCCTGTACTGTAGAAGACAGCAGATCAGCGAGGTCAGTCACAACAACCCTGTACTGTAGAAGACAGCAGACCAGCGAGGTCAGTCACAACAACCCTGTACTGTAGAAGACAGCAGATCAGCGAGGTCAGTCACAACAACCCTGTACTGTAGAAGACAGCAGACCAGCGAGGTCAGTCACAACAACCCTGTACTGTAGAAGACAGCAGACCAGCGAGGTCAGTCACAACAACCCTGTACTGTAGAAGACAGCAGATCAGCGAGGTCAGTCACAACAACCCTGTACTGTAGAAGACAGCAGACCAGCGAGGTCAGTCACAACAACCCTGTAGTGTAGAAGACAGCAGAGCAGCGAGATCAGTCACAACAACCCTGTACTGTAGAAGACTGCCTCTAATGAAAGATAGCTGTGCTGGATGGTGTACTCTGTGTACACATTGCAGGCTACCCTCTGTGGGGAGGTGGATGGTTGAGTTAGACTCTGTACAGCACATTGCAGGCTACTCTGTGTACACATTGTACTCACATTGCAGGCTACTCTGTGTACACATTGCAGGCTACTCTGTGTACACATTGCAGGCTACTCTGTGTACACATTGCAGGCTACTCTGTGTACACATTGCAGGCTACTCTGTGTACACATTGCAGGCTACTCTGTGTACACATTGCAGGCTACTCTGTGTACACATTGCAGGCTACTCTGTGTACACATTGCAGGCTACTCTGTGTACACATTGCAGGCTACTCTGTGTACACATTGCAGGCTACTCTGTGTACACATTGCAGGCTACTCTGCGTACACATTGCAGGCTACTCTGTGTACATATTGCAGGCTACTCTGTGTACATATTGCAGGCTACTCTGTGTACATAGTGTAGCAATTTCATCAGCCGGTGATTGTCAAGCAAATAACTGTCGGTCTCACGATAATTAACTGTTAATTAACATAAACACATTTAGCATCTCCTGGCTTCCACACACAGTCTACAAGCCACTGATGCAGACGTCTGGAACATCTACAGTCTCATAGATCCATGTAATATAGCCTACACCTTCACAATATATCCATTATTTATTTTAGACAGGTCTAAAAGGAACATAATATGAAGAAAATGTAGTCTATTTCAGAAGAACAGAATAGCATACTCCGAGTTGTCCTCATGTTAGGTCCTGATCTGACTATGCCATATTACTGTGGGCAACACTAGTTCATTTAGCAGACAAGATTTGCGTAGAATTCCATGGCATTATTTTAGAGTATGAAGAATACAATTGAACAAAGCTGAATAAAATAGAAAGGATATTTTCTCCAAACGAATTGAGGGAGTGAACACATGCAGCTATTCTGTGTGGAGGTTAACAAAGAAATAGGAACTGCTATAAGCTTGATTTACATTTATTAATGAAACTTTAGTTGTTCTACAAATGTTGGGCTATATGTTTTAGATGTTTAATACATTGTAAGGCTGCATGATGAGACTAATGATGATTTGAAATAAGTAATGTGTAAGGCATGAGCTCTGCTTTGTAGCGGCTATATACAGGGGGTACCGGTACAGAGTCAGTGTGCGGGGGCAACGGTTTAAATAATCTGCTTTACGAGGGACAATAGTGACCTGATGGAGGGACAATAGAGCCCTGAGACGCAGGCCATTAGCAAGCGTGGAAGGCTACTAATGACCATCAGCAGCATCAGCACTTGGAGAAGCCTAATTACCATGACTAAATAGTTACGTGGAATTTGACTGTCTTCATGACTCGTGACCGCCGGTTTGGCGGTAATAACCCTACTCGTGTTTAGACTAGACCAAAGGCAACATACACTGTGTGTTTAGTGATGGTTAGGCTATAGCATCGTCAACACTTGAATCCCCCCACCACACACACCCACCCTTTTGGCCAAAATGTCAGCTTAATCAATGTGAAACCTGCATCAGATCAAACCCACTGTCCTGAAGTTGGCCGTCTCCAACTCTGGCCTAGTGACGCTGCTATAAATGGAAGGTGTTAAGGGATGGCGTTGACACATGAGCCTACAACAGAGAACAGACACCGTTGTAGGAAGGTGTGAAATATCTAGTCTGCTTAAACAGGCTGGTACCACTGTGATGATATACTGTATCTGACTACTTCAGTACAATCGTTCTCCTCTCCCTGCCATAGAAAGAGGCCAAGGCAGGGAACTCCCCTGTGTTAACATACATGCAGAGGAGGCAGTGGTAGGCAGCAGTGCGAGTAAGTAGCCTACTCTGTCAGGATGTGGTGAGGGTAACCGCTGTTGAGAGAAAATGGTACACACCTCGGCCTACCTATAAACAGCCTCCTGTCAATCTTTAAGGGTAAGGCTATTATATAGGCCAGTGGCGAATATGCACTCACTGGGCCAGGCTCTCAACTAGGGCGCTCTCTGAACACCAGCCATTTGAGAGTGCTTTTTTTCTCCCTCGAATGATACAATTTTTGTTCGTTTTTCATCAAGATATTGAAGATAAACTTAATTTCTGTTCAATCTATATTCCATATTCTAAATCGCTAGTGTCACATCACTTCATTCCCTTAATGTTTATTGTAACATTGTAGAGACATTTCAGTTTCATTTTTGTACAATACATTGTTGCATTTCATTTACCATTTCCTTCCCTCTGAGTGGGCAAGATGTTCATTTTACTCACAAGATAATTTTATTTCCCACAAAAGTGTTTGTTTACTGTTTTGTCCTTGGAGCTCCTCGGTGTCAAATGGTTGTTACCTCTTCAAGCTACGAGCGCATGGGCATTCCACTAGTTAATAAATACATGGGCATTCCACTAGTTAATAAATACATGGGCATTCCACTAGTTAATAAATACATGGGCATTCCACTAGTTAATAAATACATGGGCATTCCACTAGTTAATAAATACATGGGCATTCCACTAGTTAATAAATACACGGGCATTCCACTAGTTAATAAATACATGGGCATTCCACTAGTTCATACAGGGCATTCCACTAGTTCATACATGGGCATTCCACTAGTTCATACGTGGGCATTCCACTAGTTCATACATGGCATTCCACTAGTTCATACGTGGGCATTCCACTAGTTCATACATGGGCATTCCACTAGTTCATACATGGGCATTCCACTAGTTCATACGTGGGCATTCCACTAGTTCATACATGGCATTCCACTAGTTCATACAGGGCATTCCACTGGGCATTCCAGTTCATACATGGGCATTCCACTAGTTCATACATGGGCATTCCACTAGTTCATACATGGGCATTCCACTAGTTCATACATGGCATTCCACTAGTTCATACGTGGGCATTCCACTAGTTCATACAGGGCATTCCACTAGTTCATACGTGGGCATTCCACTAGTTAATAAATACACGGGCATTCCACTAGTTAATAAATACACGGGCATTCCACTAGTTAATAAATACACGGGCATTCCACTAGTTAATAAATACACGGGCATTCCACTAGTTAATAAATACACGGGCATTCCACTAGTTAATAAATACACGGGCATTCCACTAGTTAATAAATACACGGGCATTCCACTAGTTAATAAATACACGGGCATTCCACTAGTTAATAAATACACGGGCATTCCACTAGTTAATAAATACGGGCATTCCACGGGCATTCCACTAGTTAATAAATACACGGGCATTCCACTAGTTAATAAATACACGGGCATTCCACTAGTTAATAAATACACGGGCATTCCACTAGTTAAATACACGGGCATTCCACTAGTTAATAAATACGGGTAGTTAATAAATACACGGGCATTCCACTAGTTAATAAATACACGGGCATTCCACTAGTTAATAAATACACGGGCATTCCACTAGTTAATAAATACACGGGCATTCCACTAGTTAATAAATACACGGGCATTCCACTAGTTAATAAATACACGGGCATTCCACTAGTTAATAAATACATGGGCATTCCACTAGTTCATACAGGGCATTCCACTAGTTCATACATGGTCATTCCACTAGTTCATACGTTGGCATTCCACTAGTTCATACGTGGGCATTCCACTAGTTCATACGTGGGCATTCCACTAGTTCATACGTGGGCATTCCACTAGTTCATACGTGGGCATTCCACTAGTTCATACGTGGGCATTCCACTAGTTCATACGTGGGCATTCCACTAGTTCATACGTGGGCATTCCACTAGTTCATACGTGGGCATTCCACTAGTTCATACGTGGGCATTCCACTAGTTCATACGTGGGCATTCCACTAGTTCATACGTTGGCATTCCACTAGTTCATACGTGGGCATTCCACTAGTTCATACGTGGGCATTCCACTAGTTCATACGTGGGCATTCCACTAGTTCATACGTGGGCATTCCACTAGTTCATACATGGCATTCCACTAGTTCATACATGGCATTCCACTAGTTCATACATGGGCATTCCACTAGTTCATACATGGGCATTCCACTAGTTCACACAGGGCATTCCACTAGTTCACACAGGGCATTCCACTAGTTCATACATGGACATTCCACTAGTTCATACATGGACATTCCACTAGTTCATACATGGACATTCCACTAGTTCATACATGGACATTCCACTAGTTCATACATGGACATTCCACTAGTTCATACATGGACATTCCACTAGTTCATACATGGACATTCCACTAGTTCTTACATGGACATTCCACTAGTTCTTACATGGTCATTCCACTAGTTCATACATGGACATTCCACTAGTTCATACATGGACATTCCACTAGTTCATACATGGGCATTCCACTAGTTCATACATGGACATTCCACTAGTTCATACATAATTAATGAACGGGTCCTTTCTGAACATGACTACTATTATACAATATAATTAAAGATTTAGGAATATGCCTTTTACATTGAATTTGACAGTGGTATGTCCCAGGGAGGAGATCAAAGAATATAGTCCTTAAAAAAAAGGTCCAATGCAACCATTTTTATCTCATTATCAAATAATTGTTATCCAAAAATTAAGTACCTTACTGTAAAGTTATTGTTTTCAGAGGGGAAAATTGAAAACTAGCTGTTATGGTCAGAGAGATTTGGAACTCTTTCTTGTCTATTAACTACAGGGCTGGAAGTGTACCTAATGCCACAGGGCTGGGAGTTTACCTAATGCCACAGGGCTGGGAGTGTACCTAATGCCACAGGGCTGGGAGTGTACCTAATGCCACAGGGCTGGGAGTGTACCTAATGCCACAGGGCTGGGAGTGTACCTAATGCCACAGGGCTGGGAGTGTACCTAATGCCACAGGGCTGGGAGTGTACCGATGTCAACAAGCAGGCCAAAAAGCCATCGCACCTTAAACAGGATGACATTTCAGGCAGTCTTTTCAAACAGCTCTTTCACAATAAGGGCTTGATCATATTTTTCACAATTTCACAGCATTATTCCAACCTCATAGTGTGGAAATATGTATAAAAACACAGGAAAATCACATTTGGCTGCACCAGGACTTTAAGCGCCTGTTTCCTGTTTCTTTGTCAGTTTGATCTTGGTAATTTTGAGGGGAGGCTGAAATGAGGCTGCAACAAGTGTCTTGATGGAATACAGAGGTTTGCTGCACTGAACCATCCCTGTATCCTACATCCTGAAGCTCCCTATATCCTGAATCTACCTGCTGCATCCTGAACCTGCATGCATCCAGCATCCTGAACATGCCAGCATCCTGACCAGCCTGCTAACTGAACCAGCCCGCATCCTGAACCTGCCAGCACAGCATCCTGACCAGCCTGCTAACTAAACCAGCCTGCATCCTGACCAGCCTGCTAACTAAACCAGCCTGCATCCTGACCAGCCTGCTAACTAAACCAGCCTGCATCCTGACCAGCCTGCTAACTAAACCAGCCTGCATCCTGACCAGCCTGCTAACTAAACCAGCCTGCATCCTGAACAGCCTGCTAACTGAACCAGCCTGCATCCTGAATATGCCAGCATCCTGACCAGCCTGCATCCTGAACCAGCATCCTAAAACATTTCAGCCCTTATAACTGCTATAAGGTTCCTAATTTACCAGGCCCACGAGAAACACCTCAACATATTTAAGGTAGGTGGTTGGTGTGGACGATGAGGAGTACAAAAGTACCGACAGCTTGTTTAATGTAGGGCGGAGGTCGATCAATTGTAAGGGGAAAATGTTAGGCCCACACATAATTCTATTTTTATGTTCGTCATTTTTCACAGCTCACACCAAGGCATACATGACTGTAAATAATAATCCCCACTCAAACCTTCCATGATATAGTTAGCATACTTAAGTGAATCTATCATTATGAACTATGGAAAGGTGAAACCAGAACGAAACGTTGAAAAGTGAAACTAGACCCACTTCTCTATTCAGTCTATTAGTTCAAACATTTCCTTTTATGATAAACTCATCGGAAATCAAATCTACATCCCCAAAAATGTACTTTGCCATGTGAAGGCTGAGTCCAAGATGCTTTTGGCAGAGTAACGAATGTATGTACTGTAGAGCTACAGGGCTGGGAGTGTACCTAATGCCACAGGGCTGGGAGCTAAGTAATGCTACATGGCTGGGAGTGTACCTAATGCCACAGGGCTGGGAGTGTACCTAATGCTACAGGACTGGGAGTGTACCTAATGCTACATGGCTGGGAGGGTACCTAATGCCACAGGGCTGGGAGCTAAGTAATGCTACAGGGCTGGGAGTGTACCTAATGCTACATGGCTGGGAGTGTACCTAATGCCACAGGGCTGGGAGCTAAATAATGCTACAGGGCTGGGAGTGTACCTAATGCTACAGGGCTGGGAGTGTACCTAATGCCACAGGGCTGGGAGCTAAGTAATGCTACAGGGCTGGGAGTGTACCTAATGCTACATGGCTGGGAGTGTACCTAACGCTACATGGCTGGGAGTGTACCTAATGCTACAGGGCTGGGAGCTAAGTAATTCTACAGGGCTGGGAGCTAAGTAATTCTACAGGCCTGGGAGTGTACCTAATTCTACAGGCCTGGGAGCTAAGTAATTCTACAGGGCTGGGAGTGTACCTAATGCTACAGGGCTGGGAGCTAAGTAATTCTACAGGGCTGGGAGTGTACCTAATGCTACAGGGCTGGGAGTGTACCGAATGCTTCATGGCTGGGAGTGTACCTAATGCTACATGACTGGGAGTGTACCTAATGCTACATGACTGGGAGTGTACCTAATGCTACAGGGCTGGGAGTGTACCTAATGCTACAGGACTGGGAGTGTACCTAATGCTACAGGACTGGGAGTGTACCTAATGCTACAGGACTGGGAGGGTACCTAATGCCACAGGGCTGGGAGCTAAGTAATGCTACAGGGCTGGGAGTGTACCTAATGCTACAGGGCTGGGAGTGTACCTAATGCTACAGGGCTGGGAGCTAAGTAATGCTACATGGCTGGGAGTGTACCTAATGCTACAGGGCTGGGAGCTAAGTAATGCTACAAGGCTGGGAGTGTACCTAATGCTACAGGGCTGGGAGTGTACCTAATGCTACAGGGCTGGGAGTGTACCTAATGCTACAGGGCTGGGAGTGTACCTAATGCTACAGGGCTGGGAGTGTACCTAATGCCACAGGGCTGGGAGCTAAGTAATGCTACATGGCTGGGAGTGTACCTAATGCTACAGGGCTGGGAGTGTACCTAATGCTACAGGGCTGGGAGCTAAGTAATGCTACATGGCTGGGAGTGTACCTAATGCTACAGGCCTGGGAGTGTACCTAATGCTCCATGGCTGAGAGTGTACCTAATGCTACAGGGCTGGGAGTGTACCTAATGCTACAGGGCTGGGAGCTAAGTAATGCTACAGGGCTGGGAGTGTACCTAATGCTACAGGGCTGGGAGCTAAGTAATGCTACAAGGCTGGGAGTGTACCTAATGCTACAGGGCTGGGAGTGTACCTAATGCTACAGGGCTGGGAGTGTACCTAATGCCACAGGGCTGGGAGCTAAGTAATGCTACATGGCTGGGAGTGTACCTAATGCTACATGGCTGGGAGTGTACCTAATGCTACAGGGCTGGGAGTGTACCTAATGCTACATGGCTGGGAGTGTACCTAATGCTACAGGGCTGGGAGTGTACCTAATGCCACAGGGCTGGGAGCTAAGTAATGCTACAGGGCTGGGAGTGTACCTAAGGCTACAGGGCTGGGAGTGTACCTACTGCTACAGGGCTGGGAGCTAAGTAATGCTACAGGGCTGGGAGCTAAGTAATGCTACAAGGCTGGGAGTGTACCTAATTCTACAGGGCTGGGAGTGTACCTAATGCTACAGGGCTGGGAGTGTACCTAATGCTACAGGGCTGGGAGCTAAGTAATGCTACAAGGCTGGGAGTGTACCTAATTCTACAGGGCTGGGAGTGTACCTAATGCTACAGGGCTGGGAGTGTACCTAATGCTACAGGGCTGGGAGCTAAGTAATGCTACATGGCTGGGAGTGTACCTAATGCTACAGGCCTGGGAGTGTACCTAATGCTCCATGGCTGGGAGTGTACCTAATGCTACATGGCTGGGAGTGTACCTAATGCTACAGGGCTGGGAGCTAAGTAATGCTACAGGGCTGGGAGTGTACCTAATGCTACAGGGCTGGGAGTGTACCTAATGCTTCATGGCTGGGAGTGTACCTAATGCTACATGACTGGGAGTGTACCTAATGCTACATGACTGGGAGTGTACCTAATGCTACAGGACTGGCAGTGTACCTAATGCTACATGGCTGGGAGTGTACCTAATGCTACATGACTGGGAGTGTACCTAATGCTACATGACTGGGAGTGTACCTAATGCTACATGACTGGGAGTGTACCTAATGCTACATGGCTGGGAGTGTACCTAATGCTACAGGGCTGGGAGTGTACCTAATGCTACAGGGCTGGGAGTGTACCTAATGCCACAGGACTGGGAGTGTACCCAATGCTACAGGGCTGGGAGTGTACCTAATGCCACAGGACTGGGAGTGTACCTAATGCTACAGGGCTGGGAGTGTACCTAATGCTACAGGGCTGGGAGTGTACCTAATGCTACAGGGCTGGGAGTGTACCTAATGCTACAGGACTGGGAGTGTACCTAATGCTACATGACTGGGAGTGTACCTAATGCTACATGACTGGGAGTGTACCTAATGCTACAGGGCTGGGAGTGTACCTAATGCTACAGGACTGGGAGCTAAGTAATGCTACAGGGCTGGGAGTGTACCTAATGCTACAGGACTGGGAGTGTACCTAATGCTACAGGACTGGGAGTGTACCTAATGCTACAGGGCTGGGAGTGTACCTAATGCTACAGGGCTGGGAGTGTACCTAATGCTACAGGACTGGGAGCTAAGTAATGCTACAGGGCTGGGAGTGTACCTAATGCCACAGGGCTGGGAGTGTACCTAATGCCACAGGGCTGGGAGCTAAGTAATGCTACAGGGCTGGGAGTGTACCTAATGCTACATGGCTGGGAGTGTACCTAATGCTACAGGGCTGGGAGTGTACCTAATGCCACAGGGCTGGGAGCTAAGTAATGCTACAGGGCTGGGAGTGTACCTAATGCTACAGGGCTGGGAGTGTACCTAATGCTACAGGGCTGGGAGTGTACCTAATGCTACAGGGCTGGGAGCTCAGTAATGCTACATGGCTGGGAGTGTACCTAATGCTACAGGGCTGGGAGCTAAGTAATGCTACAGGGCTGGGAGTGTACCTAATGCTACAGGGCTGGGAGTGTACCTAATTCTACAGGGCTGGGAGCTAAGTAATGCTACATGGCTGGGAGTGTACCTAATGCTACAGGGCTGGGAGCTAAGTAATGCTACAGGGCTGGGAGTGTACCTAATGCTACAGGGCTGGGAGTGTACCTAATTCTACAGGGCTGGGAGCTAAGTAATGCTACATGGCTGGGAGTCTACCTAATGCTACAGGGCTGGGAGTGTACCTAATGCTACAGGGCTGGGAGTGTACCTAATGCTACAGGGCTGGGAGTGTACCTAATGCCACAGGGCTGGGAGCTAAGTAATGCTACATGGCTGGGAGTGTACCTAATGCTACAGGGCTGGGAGCTAAGTAATGCTACAGGGCTGGGAGTGTACCTAATGCTTCATGGCTGGGAGTGTACCTAATGCTTCATGGCTGGGAGTGTACCTAATGCTACAGGGCTGGGAGTGTACCTAATGCTACAGGGCTGGGAGTGTACCTAATGCTAAGGGCTGGGAGTGTACCTAATGCTACAGGGCTGGGAGTGTACCTAATGCTTCAGGGCTGGGAGTGTACCTAATGCTTCATGGCTGGGAGTGTACCTAATGCTACAGGACTGGGAGTGTACCTAATGCTACAAGGCTGGGAGCTAAGTAATGCTACAGGGCTGGGAGTGTACCTAATGCTACAGGGCTGGGCATGTACCTAATGCTACTGGGCTGGGAATGTACCTAATGCTACATGGCTGGGAGTGTACCTAATGCTACTGGGCTGGGAGTGTACCTAATGCTACAGGGCTGGGAGCTACCTAATGCTACAGGGCTGGGAGCTACCTAATGCTACAGGACTGGGAGCTACCTAATGCTACTGGGCTGGGAATGTACCTAATGCTACAGGACTGGGAGCTACAGGGCTGGGAGTGTACCTAATGCTACAGGGCTGGGAGCTACCTAATGCTACAGGGCTGGGAGCTACATAATGCTACAGGACTGTGAGTGTACCAAATGCTACAGGGCTGGGAGCTACAGGACTGGGAGCTACCTAATGCTACAGGACTGGGAGCTACCTAATGCTACAGGACTGGGAGCTACCTAATGCTACAGGACTGGGAGCTACCTAATGCTACAGGACTGGGAGTGTACCTAATGCCACAGGGCTGGGAGTGTACCTAATGCCACAGGGCTGGGAGTGTACCTAATGCTACAGGGCTGGGAGCTACCTCATGCGACAGGACTGGGAGCTACCTAATGCCACAGGGCTGGGAGTGTTCCTAATGCCACAGGACTGGGAGCTACCTAATGCTACAGGGCTGGGAGTGTACCTAATGCTACAGGGCTGGGAGTGTACCTAATGCTACATGACTGGGAGTGTACCTAATGCTACAGGGCTGGGAGTGTACCTAATGCTACAGGGCTGGGAGTGTACCTAATGCTACAGGGCTGGGAGTGTACCTAATGCTACAGGGCTGGGAGCTACAGGACTGGGAGTGTACCTAATGCTACAGGGCTGGGAGTGTACCTAATGCTACAGGGCTGGGAGTGTACCTAATGCTACAGGGCTGGGAGTGTACCTAATGCTACAGGGCTGGGAGTGTACCTAATGCCACAGGACTGGGAGCTACCTAATGCCACAGGACTGGGAGCTACCTAATGCTACAGGGCTGGGAGTGTACCTAATGCTACAGGGCTGGGAGTGTACCCAATGCCACAGGACTGGGAGCTACCTAATGCTATAGGGCTGGGAGTGTACCTAATGCCACAGGACTGGGAGCTACAGGACTGGGAGCTACCTAATGCTACAGGACTGGGAGCTACCTTATGCTTGTACTGTAGAGCAACAGGGCTGGGTTGTGGTGAGTGATAGAGGAGGTTTCACACAGCTCGGCCAAAGCCTGTCCAATATGACTCAGAAGGAACACGATCTGATACCACACGCACCCCCCCCCTGCATCCTCCCACCCACACACACACACACACACAACAAGACAAACATCATCAGGAACCGAGTCAACAGCACACAGTGGAGCTAAGCATTACCATAGGAATGAAGTAAATCTATTCAGGCGTACTGTAAGTACACGTCACAAGTTCCCACACGATCCATCAATCTAAATTATATCTTAACACAAGACAATCTACCCTATTTCATTCTTAACCAGCAGCGTGTAAGAAACATATCACTCCACACAGACTAGAACCCAGGCCAGTTTTAAAGGAAAAGGGAAATGCATAAAAATTGCACGCAGTGGTTGATTCCCTGTTTCGATATCTGAAACCCATTTCTGTAAAACAATCTGTCAAAAACCACAAGATTCAATTTGCAACAAATAACGATCTCTCTGGGTCTCCTGTGAGCATAACAACCTCTCCCAATGGCCATCCATCCACGTCATAACCCACTTCCTGTACCCGACAGCTATCCTGTCCAATAAGGAGACAGTATTCGGTTGTAGCAGTACACTTATCCAATGAGGTACCGGCATGTGGTTGTTCCATGGGAGCTGAGGGCACTGTAATGAAGCAGTGAGCTCCTGAGAGCCTCGCTCCGGATATGAGTCTGACCCTGGATCACTGAGAGGGAAGCCAGTTATTACACTACAGGCCCAAGGTTTATGAGTTTCGTTTTAAATCTAATATCAGCGTTACGTCCAAGGATCATTTCCCCTCCTTATTCTGGTCCGTTCAGCAGCTGCACTATTGACTCATCCACATAACACCTATTTAATTCACGTCAGGACTGAGGGGAAAAAACGACAAAGCTGGCGTAATATATACAACAACACTTTTTACATGATATTTGACTTAAGGGTGGACATTGGATATCAATGTGAACTATAGGTTGTTGTGTTTCCCAAAGGCTACTGCACTGAAAATGTGGAACCTGTCTTTGGAGGCCGGAATCATTTCCTGGGTTGTTCTACTGGTGAAGCGTTTCACCATCACATATAGCTAGACAGCTGATGCTGGCTGGTCATGTCCTGAACTCAGCGTTTCACCATCACATATAGCTGGACAGCTGATGCTGGCTGGTCATGTCCTGAACTCAGCGTTTCACCATCACATATAGCTGGACAGCTGATGCTGGCTGGTCATGTCCTGAACTCAGCGTTTCACCATCACATATAGCTGGACAGCTGATGCTGGCTGGTCATGTCCTGAACTCAGCGTTTCACCATCACATATAGCTGGACAGCTGATGCTGGCTGGTCATGTCCTGAACTCAGCGTTTCACCATCACATATAGCTGGACAGCTGATGCTGGCTGGTCATGTCCTGAACTCAGCGTTTCACCATCACATATAGCTGGACAGCTGATGCTGGCTGGTCATGTCCTGAACTCAGCGTTTCACCATCACATATAGCTGGACAGCTGATGCTGGCTGGTCATGTCCTGAACTCAGCGTTTCACCATCACATATAGCTGGACAGCTGATGCTGGCTGGTCATGTCCTGAACTCAGCGTTTCACCATCACATATAGCTGGACAGCTGATGCTGGCTGGTCATGTCCTGAACTCAGCGTTTCACCATCACATATAGCTGGACAGCTGATGCTGGCTGGTCATGTCCTGAACTCAGCGTTTCACCATCACATATAGCTGGACAGCTGATGCTGGCTGGTCATGTCCTGAACTCAGCGTTTCACCATCACATATAGCTGGACAGCTGATGCTGGCTGGTCATGTCCTGAACTCAGCGTTTCACCATCACATATAGCTGGACAGCTGATGCTGGCTGGTCATGTCCTGAACTCAGCGTTTCACCATCACATATAGCTGGACATGTGGCTGATGCTGGCTGGTCATGTCCTGAACTCAGCGTTTCACCATCACATATAGCTGGACAGCTGATGCTGGCTGGTCATGTCCTGAACTCAGCGTTTCACCATCACATATAGCTGGACAGCTGATGCTGGCTGGTCATGTCCTGAACTCAGCGTTTCACCATCACATATAGCTGGACAGCTGATGCTGGCTGGTCATGTCAGCTGAACTGGACAGCTGATGCTGACTGGTCATGTTTCACCATCACATATAGCTGGACAGCTGATGCTGGCTGGTCATGTCCTGAACTCAGCGTTTCACCATCACATATAGCTGGACAGCTGATGCTGGCTGGTCATGTCCTGAACTCAGCGTTTCACCATCACATATAGCTGGACAGCTGATGCTGGCTGGTCATGTCCTGAACTCAGCGTTTCACCATCACATATAGCTGGACAGCTGATGCTGGCTGGTCATGTCCTGAACTCAGCGTTTCACCATCACATATAGCTGGACAGCTGATGCTGGCTGGTCATGTCCTGAACTCAGCGTTTCACCATCACATATAGCTGGACAGCTGATGCTGGCTGGTCATGTCCTGAACTCAGCGTTTCACCATCACATATAGCTGGACAGCTGATGCTGGCTGGTCATGTCCTGAACTCAGCGTTTCACCATCACATATAGCTGGACAGCTGATGCTGGCTGGTCATGTCCTGAACTCAGCGTTTCACCATCACATATAGCTGGACAGCTGATGCTGGCTGGTCATGTCCTGAACTCAGCGTTTCACCATCACATATAGCTGGACAGCTGATGCTGGCTGGTCATGTCCTGAACTCAGCGTTTCACCATCACATATAGCTGGACAGCTGATGCTGGCTGGTCATGTCCTGAACTCAGCGTTTCACCATCACATATAGCTGGACAGCTGATGCTGGCTGGTCATGTCCTGAACTCAGCGTTTCACCATCACATATAGCTGGACAGCTGATGCTGGCTGGTCATGTCCTGAACTCAGCGTTTCACCATCACATATAGCTGGACAGCTGATGCTGGCTGGTCATGTCCTGAACTCAGCGTTTCACCATCACATATAGCTGGACAGCTGATGCTGGCTGGTCATGTCCTGAACTCAGCGTTTCCCCCCAAAACTCTCCCTGTTGGGAGTTGCTGCTGGACCGTGGATTGTTGTAAAAATACAAATAAAAAGGTGGTTTGATCTATTTGGTGAGTAACAAGAACCTGAAAAAGGGTGCATCTGGATCCTAATGTTTATGTCCCCAACTCCATGTGACTTATTTAACATTCCAACCTTTAACATTTTTGACATGCGTTTTTCTGGATTTGTTGTTGTTATTCTGTCTCTCTCTGTTGAAATAAATCTACCATTACAATTATAGACTGATCATTTCTTTGTCAGCGGGAAAACGTACAAAATCAGCAGGGGATCAAATACTTTTCCCCCTCACTGTATATCCTTTTAAACTGGTGAAACAGCCCTGTAGTCCAGGGCTAAGCCTAACCACAGATGTACCATAATCACCACCTCCAATGTAGCCTACTTTACCAACGTGGACATGCTGACTCATGGCCTGTCTGGTGAGCATGGAAATTATGTTTAAATCTCACCAATGTCCGATGTCTGCAGTCTCTAAGACTTTGCTAGTCTAGGACCTACATTGACATGTTATGCACAGTGTTTTATAAAGGCAACATTTTATACAATATCTTGATAGTAGTGTTTCACTGTGTAAGATACACTAACCAGGCCAAGCAACTGACAGGATATTCAGATTTGTCTATTGCTCTCTCCATCCAGGGGTAACCTACTAAGGATGTGTTGTTTATCACATCGACATGCTCATGTTATGTTACCCACCTTCATTTTCAGATGTTGGGCATGCAACCTGTAGTACCAAATCAAACGTCCTCTCGGGAAACTCGCTGTAATAAAGGAGAGAGATGATGACTTTAGCTGGGAGCAAAATAAACATCTGTGTACAAACATAATTTATGGTATGCAACGATTGCAAACTAGATACATCAACAGCATATTATGCAACATAGTTTGACACATAGTTATAAATAGTGATGAAGCAACTCATATATAGGGGAATCATCGGTCAAACTCGGTCTATTTGCTGGCCAGACAACTCAATTCTCGCGTGATTCATTTGATGGTCGAGAAATAAATTGGTTAAAGCTGCTGTTACTGCTGACAATTCAGCAAACATTCTGGGGGAAATGTCTTGTACCTAAAAGTCTATATTGACACCATATTATATTGTTTACTTTAGGACCGTTAAAATACTAAAATATAGGAGGTCCTAGGCTAGCAAGCTAATTAATTTAGCGAACTTAATTAAAATTATTTTAGCAACTTGACAGCATTACACTGACCCAAATGCTAACTCAGCATGCCAGACCGCCAGCTAAATAAATTACAATTCACACTTTTAATAACGGTCCATAAAACATGGGTATGTATTGTCTAGAAGTAAACAAACTCGTGTCTTACTTTATTCTGCTGTCCATCGTTCACAACATCGCGACAGCTCGCGCCACCGGCTTTGCTGTTCCAGACCAAGCTTGCGTTCCGAAGCAACGAGAGGTCCGTAACTAGTTCAACCTTTCAGCCTGTTACCTACCGCTGACACCACATGCTTCAAATATGTATTCTAGCTAGTAGCGATGTTTCTTCCTTGTTCCTGATCTGTACAGTTGGCTGTTTCAGTTCCACGGTATTTCCACAACAAACAGCACCAGGAAGTGGCTGTGAAAGATTTAGTGACGTCACCTAATTTGATAAACATCTTGGAGTGTCCCCTCCTCCCCCTAAATCCTCAGAACAGCAGTGATTTCATGTCCCCCTCCTTGATTTAAGCTGATGGCGTTATCATGTTGTTCTATAGTTAATGCTTGGTAATTGAGTTTATTTATTTATTTAATGTTTTTATTACACATGGGCAATAGGGACTGCTCCTTCACAAGTAAGAGTAGTGATGGCTATAGGGAGTGGCAAATGGCATAGAGGTGGCAAATGCACCCTCAGTTGTTCTTTTTTTTACATTATTCAAGTTCACTTACCTGTCTGGATCTGACGTCATTGACAACAACAACAAACCTGACCAGAGCTTTTTGATTGTTGTAATGCAGAGGATATTCCTGTGGGCATATATTTGGGCCTTATGCATGCATTCCACGTTTGCTGCATTAAATAGGCTATAATTCACACACAACTCTTAGCAGTCCAACCTATGATGCAGAGTCATCGAGCCCCTGTGCTAGCCTATATGTGTCCCGGGGTAAATTGAAACCAGTGGCTGTGCCTGCCTGTGTGTGTGTGTGTGTGTGTGTGTGTGTGTGTGTGTGTGTGTGTGTGTGTGTGTGTGTGTGTGTGTGATGTGTGCCTCTCCTAGCCCTCCTGAGAGTAGACCTGGCTGGGAGCCAGTTTCCTGCAGGCAGACTGAAGGTAATTAAGTGGCAGCAGACTGGGACATGCTGTTGCAGATTTCTCCTATGAAATGATAATGGCAGGGTCCTGCTGGTGCTGTCTCACCATTCACAAAAGCATTACCTACGCACAATACGCACAGGGCTGGAGTCAGGAGGGAATAGCCTACTGTGGATTAAATACACCACTTTATGTGGTTCAACGTTTATTTTATTTCTGTGTGTGTGTGTGTGTGTGTGTGTGTGTGTGTGTGTGTGTGTGTGTGTGTGTGTGTGTGTGTGTGTGTGTGTGTGTGTGTGTGTGTGTGTGTGTGTGTGTCACAGAGATGGTTTGGTGAACCCTGTTCAAATGACGATGAGTGACCTTGCATGAGACCTGGAGATCAGGCTTTCAGCTCATCGCGTGAACACCGTCCACTGGCAAGCAGCAGACGACTTGAAGTCAGTCAATCACATAAGGTTCAGTGTATTCTATTTCAATGCACAACTAAAGCCTACACAGTGCAATGGCAGTTTCCCATTTAAAAAATGATTTGAGAGGCAAATAGCTCTCTATTAAGATAAACTGTCACATTAACAGAGGTTCTAAGGGTATAAAGTAACAGTTCTGTCTAAAGGAAATTGACAAAATTCCACATGACTACATGGGCTCCCGAGTGGCGCAGCAGTCTAAGGCACTGCAGCAGTCGAAGGCACTGCATCTTAGTGCAAGAGGTGTCACTGCAGTCCCTCGTTCGAATCTGGGCTGTATCACATCAGGCTGTGATTGGGAGTTCCATAGGGCTGTGCATAAATGGCCCAGCGTCGTCAGGGTTTGGCCGGTGTAGGCCATCATTGTAAATAAGAATATGTTCTTAACTGACTTGCCTGCATATATAAAGGTTCAATTAAAACACTCACACACATATGTATATATATTTTATATTTTTTTTAAATAGCATAAATGTTGGAATCAGGATCAAAATGCATAACACTAGAAAAATAAACTCACATATCCATTTACAGGTAATGTTGTGATTCAAGAAACATTCAAATACATCTTCCATACTGTACATTTCTAATTAGAACATGAAACGCAGGCAATGGATAACTGTAATAAATATGGTAGAAAATAAAATACAAATCATCCTCCCAATGTTGACATGAAACCATTTCAGTGAAGTACTCACATCCTCTGCACTTTCCGACCACATACATTTACATTTACATTTAAGTCATTTAGCAGACGCTCTTATCCAGAGCGACTTACAAATTGGTGCATTCACCTTATGACATCCAGTGGAACAGCCACTTTACAATAGTGCATCTAAATCTTTTAAGGGGGTGAGAAGGATTACTTTATCCTATCCTAGGTATTCCTTAAAGAGGTGAGGTTTCAACCTTAATTTTTAATACACATGTAGTGTTATTATCGCTTTGAGGATAACACAGAGCCACAGACGCGGCCCGCTACCAAGGACTGTGGGCTCCTTCTCTGTGGCCGACGTGAGTAAGACATTTAAGCGTGTTAACCCTCGCGAGGCTGCCGGGCCAAGGCGGCATCCCTGGACACGTCCTCAGTGCATGCGCAGACCAGCTGGCTGGAGTGTTTACAGATGAGGCAATCGCCATAACCCTGCACACTGCCCTATCCCATCTGGACAAGAGGAATACCTATCTAAGAATGCTGTTCATTGACTATAGCTCACCATTCAACACCATAATATCCTCCAAGCTCATCATTAAGCTCGGGCCCTGGGTCTAAACCACGCCCTGTGCCACTGGGTCCTGGACTTCCTGAAGGGCTGCCCCTAGGTGGTGAAGGTAGGAAACAACAGATCCACTTTGATGATCCTCAACTCAGGGGCCCCGCAAGGGTGCGTGCTCAGCCCCCTCCTGTACTCCCTGTTCACCCATGACTGCGTGGCCATGCACGCCTCCAACTCAATCATCAAGTTTGCAGACAACACAACATTAGTAGGCCTGATTACCAACGATGATGAGACAGTCTACAGGGAGGAGGTGAGGAGCCTGGGAGAGTGGTGCCAGAAAAATAACCTCTCACTCAACGTCAACTAAACAAAGCAGCTGATCGTGGACTTCAGGAATCAGGTATCAGCAGATGGAGCACCCCCTAAAACCCTCACAAACTTTTACAGATGCACAATTGAGAGCATCCTGTCGGGATGTATCACCGTCTAGTACGGAAACTGCACCACCCGCAACCGCAGGGCTCTCCAGAGGGTGATGCAGTCTGCCCAACGCATCACCGGGGGCAAACTACCTGCCCTCCAGGACACCTACACCACCCGATGTCACAGGAAGGACAAAAAGTTTGTCAAGGACATCAACCACCCGAGCCACGGCCTGTTCACCCCGCTATCATCCAGAAGGCGAGGTCAGTACAGATGCATCAAAGCAAGGACAGAGCGACTGAAAAACAGCTTCTGGGGCCTCCCGGGTGGTGCAGTGGTTAAGGGGGTTGTACTGCAGCGCCAGCTGTGCCATCAGAGACTCTGTCGTAACCGGCCGCGACCGGGAGGTCCGTGGGGCGACGCACAATTGGCCTAGCATTGTCCGGGTTAGGGAGGGCTTGGCCGGTAGGGATGTCCTTGTCTCATCGCGCACCAACGACTCCTGTGGTGGGCCGAGCACAGTTCCCGCAAACCAAGGTTGTCAGGTGCACAATGTTGGTGCGGCTGGCTTCCGGGTTGGATGCTGTGTTAAGAAGCAGTGCGGCTGGCTTCCGGGTTGGATGCGCGCTGTGTTAAGAAGCAGTGCGGCTGGCTTCCGGGTTGGATGCGCGCTGTGTTAAGAAGCAGTGCGGCTGGCTTCCGGGTTGGATGCGCGCTGTGTTAAGAAGCAGTGCGGCTGGCTTCCGGGTTGGATGCGCGCTGTGTTAAGAAGCAGTGCGGCTGGCTTCCGGGTTGGATGAGCGCGCTGTGTTAAGAAGCAGTGCGGCTTGGTTGGGTTGTGTATCGGAGGACGCATCATTTTCAACCTTCATTTCTCCCGAGCCCATACCGGAGTTGTAGCGATGAGACAAGATAGTAGCTACTAAAACAATTGGATACCGCGAAATTGGGGAGAAAAAGGGGTCAAATTCAACAACAAAAAAGCACAAAAAAGCTTCTATCTCAAGGCCATCAAACTGTTAAATAGCGATCACTAGCAGGCAACCCTGCATCTTAGAGGCTGCTGCCACTAGACTTGATTCAGTCTGGGGCAAAATGAACCCACCACTGTCACTCAAAACCAGTTGTCACATTACATTAGCTGGATATACAGTAGACAGACAGCATACAGCCATGGCTTAAAGCAGTACATAACCTTGAAAGCACCAATAATTGTCCACTCATCAACTTCATGTTTTAAATGTGTTAGTGCAGAATGCATGTATGCTACAATAAGACTGACTGTCTTGCTGGTTTCTATATGCCGGTCTCAAGTTTTTTGAAATCCTTGATTTTGTGAGAAATAATATAGGGCCTAGAACAATCTTTATGGAGAATTCCAGTTTGCTACAACAGCTTGTATTTCCATGTTTGAATTTCTATAAATCTTAGAGAAATACAACTTCAATACGATAGGGGCGCAGTGACGCTAGGACTGCTGCATAGTCACATGCCAAGAGGCGACAAGGAAAGAGGAAACTTATGATACAATTTATCGATTATAGACTTTTTTTTGTTACATTCTAGCCTACAAGTTTGCTGTAGGTTGTAACTGTTTAATCGTTGTTTTTTTGTGTAATAAGCGCGTGCTTGCATTTTGGATGGCAACATTGTCGTATGATATTACCACTGCAACATAGCCTTGTTGTAGATAGGCTAAGTCGTTCTAAACTCGAAAGTCGAGAAGGAAACATCATAAATGTTAGTAGCCTATTTTCTTTAGCAATATTATGTTGTTTTGCCAATGTTTTCCGCGTGAAACATTACTCTGCGGGTTGATCTTGCAACGTGCTAAACGAGCAGTTAAAATCATGTCAACTCAGGACGCCTCACAACACGATTTTAACCAGAAGCGATTGATAGCCAACAATAGCGGATCCTTACAGATTCATACAACTAAAGCAGACCGTGAAGACTCGGATACCGGTGTCAAGACGAGCAACGACATGCAAGAAACAAACAGAACAACTGAAAAACAGTTCACAGAGGACGAACTTGCCATACATAAATTACACAGAGAAGCATGTGAGGTAAGCTTCAGACATCTTGCTGACGTTACACTCTTATGAGCCCGTACTTTGTCACCACAGTGACTGACCGGCCTGGCCGCCTACCTCATGTCCCCTAGTTGTAAAAAAGCTACACGTCATGTCCCATGTCCCGCAAGGATAGGAATCGGAGGGTGTTGGCTCTACTGCTGTCATTGACACAAAACTGGGTCACTCCTTTTCCTACTGGGGCAACAAACAGTTAAATATAGTACAATACTTTATGTAAGCAGTATCTCACTATATAACATGTTAGGTCACGTTTTTTGTTTGATTATATTTTGTTTTTACTTATAAAATATATTTATACAAAATATGACATTGTTATATGCTGTAATAATGTTAACACTGACGGCAGTGACAAATCAAATTGATTTATAAAGCCGTTCTTACATCAGCGATATCTCAAAGTGCTGTACAGAAACCCAGCCTAAAACCCCAAACAGCAAGCAATACAGGTGTAGAAGACAAGATGGGCAATAGCTAGACAGGACCAGAGAGTGGTCAACTTTTAGAATTTTGAAATGTGTTCTAATTCTGGACATTCGGTTACATTGCATTGTTTACATATTCCCCATGTCATGTTAATGGGGAGCTAACATGGCTGCCATAGAATGTTGTAGTGTCATGTACATGCATCATAATGCAGAAACCTTGTTGAGCTACCTATATAAATACATGGCTCTGGACAGGATATGTAAGTGTGTGCACTGTTCTACCACCCAAGGTGTCTTCACTTCACGCTTATAACATTCTTATAGACCTAGTTTTCTAAACATTGTCTTATAATGAGTGAGTGTCAAGCTGGCCGGTGATGTTTACCACCAAACCATTGACAGACGCAGACCTCTCTCTATCCTTAACCCACTCCCAGCCCACTCCACGTCAGCAGCAGTAGGTGTCACTCCCCAATGCCAGCGGGCTTCCCAGTTGTAAAATATTTATCATGGCTCCTGAGTCTGGCCGGAGTAAAGCATGTTGGGTGAGAGAGACTTGAGCGTGGCAGGGCCAGGGCCTCGGTGGGAAAAGCACAATGCAGGGAGAGCAATGGCAGTGCCAGTTCCTCTCTGGGGCCGTGCGATGCCATGTGAAATGACAGGCGTGTCACCAGAGAGCCCCAGGCCTTTCTCCCATCGTGGCCTGGCTGGCTGGCTGGCTGCATGGCTGCCTGTCAAAGTTGAAACTAGTGGGCTCTGCTTTTTGAAACAGACTGAGAGGTGATGTTTTGGTACTTCACATTAGAATGAAGGGGTTTGGTTAGTGTGTTTCTCGTGTACAGTAAGGTGTGGATTGATATAACACAAACTACAGGGGTAGGACATGTCACCGTTTATTAAACCCAAACTACAGGGGTAGGACATGTCACTGTTTATTAAACCCAACCTACAGGGGTATTATTAAACCCAAACTACAGGGGTAGGACATGTCACAAGTTTATTAAACCCAAACTACAGGGGTAGGACATGTCACCGTTTATTAAACCCAAACTACAAGGGTAGGACATGTCACTGTTTATTAAACACAACCTACAGGGGTATTATTAAACACAACCTACAGGGGTAGGACATGTCACTGTTTATTAAACACAACCTACAGGGGTAGGACATGTCACTGTTTATTAAACACAACCTACAGGGGTAGGACATGTCACTGTTTATTAAACCCAACCTACAGGGGTAGGACATGTCACAAGTTTATTAAACCCAACCTACAGGGGTAGGACATGTCACAAGTTTATTAAACCCAACCTACAGGGGTAGGACATGTCACTGTTTATTAAACACAACCTACAGGGGTAGGACATGTCACTGTTTATTAAACACAACCTACAGGGGTAGGACATGTCACTGTTTATTAAACCCAAACTACAGGGGTAGGACATGTCACTGTTTATTAAACACAACCTACAGGGGTAGGACATGTAACTGTTTATTAAACACAACCTACAGGGGTAGGACATGTCACTGTTTATTAAACACAACCTACAGGGGTAGGACATGTCACTGTTTATTAAACACAACCTACAGGGGTAGGACATGTCACTGTTTATTAAACACAACCTACAGGGGTAGGACATGTCACTGTTTATTAAACACAACCTACAGGGGTAGGACATGTCACTGTTTATTAAACACAACCTACAGGGGTAGGACATGTCACTGTTTATTAAACACAACCTACAGGGGTATTATTAAACACAACCTACAGGGGTAGGACATGTCACTGTTTATTAAACACAACCTACAGGGGTAGGACATGTCACTGTTTATTAAACACAACCTACAGGGGTAGGACATGTCACAAGTTTATTAAACCCAACCTACAGGGGTAGGACATGTCACCGTTTATTAAACCCAAACTACAAGGGTAGGACATGTCACCGTTTATTAAACCCAAACTACAGGGGTAGGACATGTCACTGTTTATTAAACACAACCTACAGGGGTAGGACATGTCACAAGTTTATTAAACCCAACCTACAGGGGTAGGACATGTCACCGTTTATTAAACCCAAACTACAGGGGTAGGACATGTCACCGTTTATTAAACACAACCTACAGGGGTAGGACATGTCACTGTTTATTAAACACAACCTACAGGGGTAGGACATGTCACTGTTTATTAAACACAACCTACAGGGGTAGGACATGTCACTGTTTATTAAACACAACCTACAGGGGTAGGACATGTCACTGTTTATTAAACACAACCTACAGGGGTAGGACATGTCACTGTTTATTAAACACAACCTACAGGGGTAGGACATGTCACTGTTTTTAAACACAATTAAACAGGGGTAGGACATGTCACTGTTTATTAAACACAACCTACAGGGGTAGGACATGTCACTGTTTATTAAACACAACCTACAGGGGTAGGACATGTCACCGTTTATTAAACACAACCTACAGGGGTAGGACATGTCACTGTTTATTAAACCCAAACTACAGGGGTAGGACATGTCACTGTTTATTAAACACAACCTACAGGGGTAGGACATGTCACTGTTTATTAAACACAACCTACAGGGGTAGGACATGTCACTGTTTATTAAACACAACCTACAGGGGTAGGACATGTCACTGTTTATTAAACCCCTATTTCATCCCCTTGTCAAGCTCTTCATTGAAATGTGCTTAGTTGTGTGTGTCCACTGTACGATCTCAGGCAAGAGTGTTCCTCATCAGCTCAGCTGTGTGTGTAAGCGCCTGGTCGTGTTCCTGGCACGGTGTGCCCTCTGTGTGCCGTGCTACCTGGTAGTTACCAGCAGTGAAAAAACACAACATCACAAGATCCAGACTGCTTTTTACATCTGTTTCCACGCTAAGGGTCGCGTCTTCGCTCCTCTCTGACCTAACGCAATCTGTTTGTGTGTGTTTTGCAGGCTAAGAGGCAGAAGTACATGGACCCAGGCAGCGGCTACAAGGTGTTCACAGAGTTTGCCCACCGCCAGAGAGGAAAGTGCTGCGGCAACGCCTGTAGACATGTGAGTTCTGGCTTCATGGTCTTGACACACACACACACACACACAACCCTGCTGTTACAGTCAAACTCAAGCCTGACCCCTCACCCCTGACCCCTCAACCCAAACCTCTGTCTCCTCTTTGTGTAGTTCAAATAACTAATTTCATTTTTTTCATTTTTTTTTTCATTCTTCCCACAGTGTCCATTTGGCCAAGTCAATGTGAAAGACCCAGCCAACAAGAAACATTTTAACTCTATGTATTATGTATAATACACCAAACACACTCTGGTTTAGTGTACAAGGCATGATATAGTCTGTGTACTGTGTTGTTATTTTGGACTGTTTCAATGGTGTGTGTTTTTTTTTTCCAGCACCATGATAAATGATGAAATTTAGAGTGGTGTGTGTGCAATCTTCTCCTGCTATGAATTCTCTGTGTGATTTTAGTCTCTACAGTAGGACACTGGAAAGGGGGTACGTCTCTGGAGTCTAAATTTGGTTTTGGTTTTTGAATTTTACCCTGTCAATTATTTTTTTTAAATCATTTTTCCTCAAAGATACAATGAAAATATATATATATTTTTTTAACCTTGATTGATGATGACTTGACATGTATTATTGTTATGTGATTGACTGTCTGAGATGGTGATGTTTCTATATAGATTTTCAGAGGGAGTGTATGAGATGAACATCCATCTCTCTACTGTCCCTTCATCCTCCAAATGTACACATATGCACATTTTTGAAACATTTAAAACACAAAACATGTGAGTTGTCTGCCTCCAACGGAAAGGGATGTGCAATTTAAATAGTCACCAGGTCAAGGTTCATCTCTCAGCCTGGCTCGCTGGTTGAACGTCAGCTGATGGAGTCAACCTGTTCACATACAAACAGTGGACATCAACAGGCTCGCTCCCTGCTGTATTTCCCAAGGAGCCTTCCGGCAACGCAGGGCTTCTCCATGTCTCCCTGCAGCTGCTCCCCCGACACACAGCCCTAATGAACACTGGGGCTCTCACTAGCCCTGCAACACTGGATGGCAGACCACCCCGCACCAACACACACACAGGCATGGGGACGCACGGACACACAAATACACAGACGTGGACACAAAAATACACAGACTTAGACAGACTCACAAAATGGCAATGAAGGTCGCCTCTAAAATCTGACTAGATATTGTACAAGACACTGCACTGAGTAGTCCTAAAGCCAGACCGAGCTGAGGATAACCTTCCATCAGAGTACTGTGTGTGTTAAACCAGAGCAGTTTTAATCTGTGTGACTTGTCACTAGGCACAGAAGTCAATTCGATGTCTATTCTACGTTGGTTCAACGTCATTTCCATAAAATGACTTGGAAACCATGTTGATTCAACCAGTGTGTGCCCCAGTGGGTTGTGGGTAGGGGCACTGGCTCCAAACCTGCCACACACTCTCCTGTATCCATTTGATCGGGCAAACGGTGTCAGGATGAGTGAGTGTGTGTGCCGCGGAATGCTTTCGCAGCCGTCTACTGGCCCGGACAGGTGGGTCCCAAAGGCAAAGTGCTTAGTGATCAGGAGCAAACCCCAGCGAGCGGCTACAAGGAAATTCATGATCCCAACAGTGCTGAGCAGGACAGGTTCACCGCGACGCGTCGTCAGCCTGGATGAGAGGCAAATTTATTTGGGCGACGGTTGTGAAGCGAGGCAGCAGAGCGTAGCGGCAACAACACTTCGTTCGCCATTCCGGGTAGAAGGTGTCACAGTCATCAAGTACCTGGGCCCGCCTGCCTGCCTGCCGCAGGTCTGGGAGTTTTGCCTAGGGACTTGTCTGTCACATTACGCTAGATGCATTGCCATTCCAGGGCCTGTGCGCTCCTGCAGCCTGACCATGAAATAGGCCAACTTTCATGTCTGCCTCATCTCTCTCCGTCGCCTCACTCCACTGATGACACAGTTGGAAAGGTATTTTTTCTTCTGTGCTACTGAGACACAGCAGCACAGCTCTCAGTCAGTCCCTCCGCAGCGCCAGCTCGACATATATCTGGGAAACTCATGGTAGCCAGAAGCAGGAAACTGGAAATGTCCCCCGCTCTCTCCAGGCTTGTCATGTTGTCAGGCCCTTTTCATGACATACAGGGCTATATTCTATTCTGGGTTTTCTATTTTTTTACCTTTTAATATTGAACACTGCCTCGTTGAGGGAAAGCATTTCCCTCTACTGTTTAGAACTGTTGTGGCCTGTACATGTGACAAATAACCTTTGTTTTTTTATATATTTGTGCGTTCTGGAATTCTTTAGAATATCTCAGGGAATGTTCTCAATATTTTAACCTGTATTTAATGTTATTGTCCTGTGCAATAATTATTAGTATTGCATGTATGTGTAAACATAGAAAAGAGTGCGATTGAACTATTTTGTCATTGAATAAATTATTGCTATATTTAAGTAGTATCAATAGTTATGTGGTGTCAAGCGTGATCCAAATTGACTGTGGTTTATTTCTGCTGAATTTATATCCATGATATATATTTATGCTGAATTTATATCCATGATATATATAAATAATTTAAATCAGCCTTTACAGTGTCTCTGGTTAAATCAGTCTGTACAGTGTCTCTGGTTAAATCAGCCTGTACAGTGTCTCTGGTTAAATCAGTCTGTACAGTGTCTCTGGTTAAATCAGCCTGTACAGTGTTTCTGGTTAAATCAGCCTGTACAGTGTCTCTGGTTAAATTAGCCTGTACAGTGTCTCTGGTTAAATCAGCCTGTACAGTGTCTCTGGTTAAATCAGCCTGTACAGTGTCTCTGGTTAAATCAGCCTGTACAGTGTCTCTGGTTAAATCAGCCTGTACAGTGTCTCTGGTTAAATTAGCCTGTACAGTGTCTCTGGTTAAATCAGCCTGTACAGTGTCTCTGGTTAAATTAGCCTGTACAGTGTCTCTGGTTAAATCAGCCTGTACAGTGTCTCTGGTTAAATCAGCCTGTACAGTGTCTCTGGTTAAATCAGCCTGTACAGTGTCTCTGGTTAAATTAGCCTGTACAGTGTCTCTGGTTAAATCAGCCTGTACAGTGTTTCTGGTTAAATCAGCCTGTACGGTGTCTCTGGTTAAATCAGCCTGTACAGTGTCTCTGGTTAAATTAGCCTGTACACTGTTTCTGGGATTTTCTTTGTTGGGATATTTAATCTCAGACAAAAGAAAATGCAATGAAGCCCCATTCCACTGTCTGCTATTGTCTTGGCAGAGCTATAGCACATCCATTCCAGGCTGTGAATTGAGTGGCGGTCTGCCTGGCCAGTTACTAGTAGTGTATTTATGTCAAGCTCTTAGGACTGAGACACTCTGACTGACCTTCAGCGGAAGCATATGTTGTTCTGGAGCAGCTAGATCCTGCTGTTGTCATGCCGTATGCCTGATAGAGGACCCAGCATGGCAGACACACAGGCAGGGACAGTCCAGTTTGGAGCCCTGGCTGGCCAGACACACAGGCAGGGACAGTCCAGTTTGGAGCCCTGGCTGGCCAGACACGCAGGCAGGGACGAGTCCAGTTTGGAGCCCTGGCTCGCTAAACAGGCTTCTATCGTCCCCAGCTGACAGGCCAAACTCTCTCTTTTGCTCACACACAGACACACACACACAGCCCCGCGGCCGTAGACCCACAGTCACTCTCAGCCTCCATCACTGCTGTCCAGCAAAGGGTTTGACACGGAGTTGGCGGGCAAATCTGGAGTTTCAGCCACCTCGTGACGCCTGAAAGGGACATCAGTCTCAGCATCTGGCCCGAGAAGTGTGTGTGTTTGTGTGTTTGTTTGTGTGTGACAAAGAGAAATCACAGTGGGAGGGTGGTTTCTTTGCACTTTGTGTGTACGTGTGTGTGTGTGTCTTGATCCAAGCAGCAGCTGAGCAGCCCCTCCAAACATCAACGTCTGGTTGTGCAACAGAGACAATGTCATCTGGCCTCGGGGCAGGAGCTTCACCACTGGTCAGATGGACAAGCAGCTCCCTGTGGTAGAATTACAGCCTGACAAAAACGTCATGCACCTCTGAGTGACAGTCAGCACGCCAGATTCCTTTGGACAGACTGGCCTGCGAATAGCACTGAGCAGCAGTGGGCTTTTCAGCCATGTCTCAACTGGTGGTCAAGCCGGCTGTGCCAGGCCAGAAACCCTGCCACTGCCAGATGAGACCGGACAAGGGGAGGGAGGGAGGGAGGGAGGGAGGGAGGGAGGGAGGGAGGGAGGGAGGGAGAGCTGTAGCCTTGAGATACGGCAGAGTTTGGGACTGCACTTTTTGGGTGCATCTCAGTCTGTAGTGGTGGTGGAGGAGGAGGGGGAGGGGAGGCAGCCTGGATTTGTTGTGGAGAAACAGACAGGCAGGGAGGCAGCAGTTGGTGTTCATAGGCTCAAGCTGGCTAGTTAAGAGCTAGCTCTCCTATTCTCCATCTGGCAGGGAACTGTACAGGGGGCTGTGATATGGGCTCCAGCAGAGCAGGGAGAGGGGGAAGAGAGGAGGGGAGAGGGGGAAGAGAGGGAGTGGAGAGGGGGAAGAGAGGGAGTGGAGAGGGGGAAGAGAGGGGGGAGAGGGGGAAAAGAGGAGGGAGAGGGAGGGAGAGAGGGGAAGAGAGGGAGTGGAGAGGGGGAAAATAGGGAGGGAGAGGGGGGAGAAGAGAGGGAGGGAGAGGGGGGAAAGAGGGAGGGAGAGAGGGAGTGGAGAGGGGGAAGAGAGGGAGTGGAGAGGGGGGAAAGAGGGAGGGAGAGGGGGAAGAGAGGGTAGGGAGAGGGGGAAAAGAGTGAGGGAGAGAGGAGGGGAGAGGGGGAAGAGAGGGAGTGGAGAGTGGGAAGAGAGGAGGGGAAAGGGGGAATAGAGGGAGGGAGAGAGGGGGACAAGAGGGAGGGAGGGAGGGAGGGAGAGAGGAGGGGGGAGGGGGAAGAGAGGGAGTGGAGAGAGGAGGGGGGGAAGAGGGAGAGAATGAAAGGAGAGAGAAGGAAAGGGAGAGAGAGAAATAGGGGGGTGGAGATGGGGAGGAAGAACCCTTCAAATGATGCTACACCTTTAGAAAAGAAGGAGCTATCTAGAACCTTAAATGGTTCTTAAGTCAGGCAGATCAAGAGTGTGTTCGAAATTGGACATCTATCCATGTCCTGAGGATGTTGGAAAATGCCTTCGAAAAACAGTGAGTGCTATTACCATCAAGAAGGCTTGGGTTTTGCTAGGGCATGGTGGACAGGGGATTGGTGGTGGATGGGTGTAACCCCATGACTATGGATTGATCCCAGGGGTGGACACTCATACAAATCTTAATAAATAATGACCCTTTCCTAAACCTTAACCCTAAATTTGACGTTTGGAGAAACGGAAGAATACTGAGCAGGAGGAGACAACCCAAGGCTCAAAAACACTTTGAAATTTGAAGTTTGGAGCAACTTCAACATTTTACTTCTGGAGAAATGTCTAATTCTGCATTGAGACTGTGAGAGCTCGTTGTCTTTGGCTGTCCCCATAGGAAAACCTTTTGAATATGATTATGTTTTGGTTCCATGTAGAACCCTATTCAGTCTGAAGATGAATGAGACGTCCCACCCCTTTTCAAATCATATGATGAAATACATTTTCAAACATGCATTATAATAGGCTGTGGCCGTTCAATTGATTTGATATTATGCCAATAGCCTTTTCCAAATCACGCACAATATTTCTCAAAATTGAATAAGACAATTTTTGCACATTTCCTTATCACATTGAAAAAAAAACAAATCTAAAGTAAACCAACCAACCCACCATACACATTCATAAGCAGTCACGATTGTGTTGATTTCTGAACTAGATAAAATATTGGCTCCATTGAAATAATTTCCACATTGTTTGCGAACTTGTGATCTCTTGTGTACAAATAAGTTAGGCGGCAGGTAGCCTAGTGGTTAGAGCAGTGCACTAGCAACCGGAAGGTTCCAAGTTCAAACCCCTGAGCTGACAAGGTACAAATCTGTCGTTCTGCCCCTGAACAGGCAGTTAACCCACCTCTCCTAAGAATTTGTTCTTAACCGACTTGCCTAGTTAAATAAAGGTAAAATAAAAATAAATAAGTAAACATAGGAGATGACCAAATGACTTTAGTTCCTAGATGACCGATTTTGTGAACGCTATGTTTCGTTTAGATGTAATATTTACAAACATTCACTTTAACGGATTTCTGTGAAAGGAAGCAGTAAATAGTTTGCTATGTGGAATTACGACAGCGGTGGAGCAGTTTGCCTCCGGGCAGCGCGACATACCTAATATGACACTCTATAATTGGGATTCTTTGAGATGACACGCGCTCCTGTTGACGTTCCCCGGTAACCTAAAGATTTACGCAGACCCAACCGTTTCACTATAGCATAATTCTAACGACCATCTTCATTGTTCATTGTAAGGCCTACCGGTATGCCTATATCTTGTTGACTGGAAGGGAGACAGGGATTGACTCAAATTGGAATGGAACCATTCAAAGACCTAGGGAGTTTAAATTTAAGGTATTTTTTCATGTGATTAGAAAAACAACGTGGATGTCAAGCCCAGCCCATTTCAGAGGAGAAAGTGAATGTGACTATTTAATTTCTGTCTTCAACATCACAAGATTTCGTTCCAAGCGTTTTTAATATTCTCCCTGATTCGGGCAATATAGCCTATTAGTATAAAATGTGCCTGCTAGGTTACGTAATGTGACACGTGGATTAATGTTCCATTTAATAATAATCTACTCAATTGAATAACTTTTAATTTCTATTCGCTGTGATGTTTTTAGGCGTGGTGTATCTTGACGTTCATGTTCTCCAGATAGCCTATTGTTAATACAGTTTGACTGCGACACCCAATGATTTATTAAAACGGACCCATCAGAAACCACTGTAATCTGGGGTGTAAAACACACTTGACTATATTTTAATTCATATGGGCGTTGACATTCTGATATTTTGGACAAACCCGTGATGTGTGTGTGTGCGTGTGTGTGTTCGTGCTCGTGCGTGCGTGTGTGTTTCAGCATTGTCTCGTGAGCTCTCATTATCAGTGCGTTTGAGAGGGTTTGGTGAAGGGAGAAGAATATGTATAATTGTCTTCTCGCCAAGCGGTGGGTTTGTTTTAATTGACACTCGCTGGGACTACAAGAAACAAGGAACAACCCCCATCTACCGGCAGAATCTCTGCCACCCTCTCCTCCTTCTCCTCCTCCTCTTCTCTTCTCTGGCTTCTATAACAGGACAACGCTTTCTCAGCTGAAGGTAACCGTAACTTTCACATGAAATACAAATGTTCACGCAATTAATCGGTATATGTGCCATAGGCCTACATTATATCCACATGGCTGATATTTTCGAGGTGCGAAGAAATGGCATTGAAATAGAACACAGCCTGCCTGATGCATGGAGTGGAAAAGATTGTGCGTGTGCAAGCTATAAGATGTGGAATTAATGGTAGATATAGTGAGACGTGTTACTGCCTGGTTACCGAGCTTTGAGATGTGGAAGGATTGGCGATATACGGCTTATTTCTTTCATTCACAAGGAAACCAAAGTTAACATTGAGCCACCCGTGGTTTAGTTCAAATATGGTTATCTTATCTGTCATTGTTTTTGAATACATGTTCATGGTCAACATTTTATAAGAAAAAATAACAAGGTTGAAATTGAGAAGACACTGCACAGTACACTGAACTGCAGAGGTTAGAGGTGATTATCAGTAAAGTCTCAGCAGAATAGTGGAAAAAAGAGGGAAAACGAACAAAAAATAAGTAATACTAGCCTAAATGTGTTGCCAGTTCTAAAATGTCACGAGCCACCAAAATAACAGCAAAAATAACGATGAATTCTGAATTCTAACCGGAATGGAAATACGTTAGTTGGCCGCTATAGTTCATTTTATTTATTTTATTCTTCAGGAGACAAAAGCCTGGCATGGTTACGAACAATGCAGGTACGAATTCACCCCCCAAAAAACAAAAGCCAACGCGTTTAGAGACCAATAAATTACTTTCCTTAGAAGATACCAATGTGTGTCCGTCATCCTTATTGGCGTTACTGTAAGATGCATCATCAATAGTCATTTATTTTATTTTCATTTTTAAAAAATCATATAGCAGATGTTTTACACAGTTATAACCAATAACCTGCTATGGGACCCTAGACTTCTAACAGGCCTAGCTATAGCCTAGATCCGGGAAAGAGGGAATAAGGCTACATTTCGATTTTGTTAAGTAAAAAAATTAAAAAAATAGGTTGATTTCCATTTCAGAGAGATGGACACTGGGAGAGCTCATGCATACATGGACGCATTTTAATCCTTTTTCACTCGGATGAAATGTCACTGCTGGAGGCAAGGGAGACACGCATCAGGGGGATCTATAGCACATTTCATATTCCTTATGAAGATGCACAATGAAATAATAACAATACTAATAACAATAATTTTAGTTTATGAAATGAATAACAACAGCTATCTAAACATTTAGCAGGATATAAGCTTTTTTAAATAAGGTGGGCCACCCTTTGCGTTTTCTGTCCTCTCCCGGGAACGCGTAATAAACACTGCCATTAAATGTCACTGAACTGACATAATTTTAAGATTTCTTTGTCCAAGTGAAATGAATTCTCAGTATTTTTTTATGAAATGTTTTACCTCAGTGGTATGAAACTGACAGAGCGCGAATTAACTCCGCTGCTGCTAGCACATTCACCTCCTCCTCCAAAGCTTGGACATTTCTGCGCTGCGTTATCTAGAGGGGCCCAATTAAACACCCGACTTCTGATCCCGGGGACAAAATGGAAATGTAACACTTCTTAAAATGATTGGTGTTGGCGAGAGGAAGCGCACCTGCAACTCCATTGAGCTTTGGGGGAGTCTATTAATGGTCCGGACTGTAAGCAGAGTTATCTTTTGTCCTCTGACACAAAACCTTTAATTCTCCCAGACGTGTTTTATTGTCTGTCAGGCCCCGGCCAGTGCCTTGGGGACAGAATAATACACACATTCGTTATATAGATAATATCAATTACCTCTTCGACAACATGGTATCCGTGCAATAAATATATTTAATGGAATTCAATATCTTGGATTAACCTGTACAAAATGCCAATGGCAAAAAAAAACAATTAAACCAGCCGATTTAGCCAATATCATGGGTGCGTGTTGTCACACATTTGAGAGAGAAATCTGTCTGTCAGTGTATCGCGATAGTTTGAGTATACAGCGGGGTTAATTGGAGAGACGACGGGCATGCTAATGAAGAGTTAGTGGCGGATAATTAGTTTCCATTGAGTGTAGGTTACGGTTTAATTGAGAGAGCATTGATTGGGCTTTAAAATCTGTAATTCCGTTACTTACACAGAATGGAAGCTTGACACAGGCACTTCAGCGCATGCAGCCTTAGGATAACTAGAAAATGCATATAGACTCCTATATAGTCTGCTTAATTAGGCTAACGTATTATGTTGGTTAGAAAAGGGTCTGGCATTTGGCATCTGTTCGTTTTAGAATCGGCCTATATGTTTTTGCCAGGCTATTTGTGGCATATTTATCGTAGTCCATATTGTATTATTTTGCAGGCCTACATTGTGTTTTGTAGGCTAAACTTGACATATGTTGGCTATGATAATCTTTTACCATTCTCTCTACGGAGTTACTGTAGCAGCCTTATCCCTAAAACATATCACTGCCCCGCCCCAACCTCCAAACACACACACACACACACACACACACACACACACACACACACACACACACACACACACACACACACACACACACACACACACACACACACACACACACACACACACACACACACACACACACACACACACACAGCATGTCATCTTTAACATTAATTAATCAGGATCCTGTTAAATTAGGCCTATTATAATCTCGGGCTAAAGTAAAAAAATATCCAATCCAAAGTATACCCGACAATAGTAAAAATATCGCTTCACACGATTGTTTAACATAAGACGTGTCACATAAACGTATCGAATCAAATTCAACAAATGAGAATTCTGAAACTCCATAATACATTTCAAACATATTAAAATGAGTTCA
This sequence comes from Oncorhynchus keta, assembly GCF_023373465.1. NCBI lineage: Eukaryota > Metazoa > Chordata > Actinopteri > Salmoniformes > Salmonidae > Oncorhynchus > Oncorhynchus keta. The sequence continues at coordinate 88,789,236 of NC_068421.1, read as the reverse complement.
AATTACAATTCAATATCCAATGCTTATCCTTCTAATTCAATCACACCAAGAGCTTATGTAAATATCACTAAACCGCATCGTGTCTATAAGCTGCGATTTAGTCTCCACTAATGTGTCTGGTAACTAAAACCTATAGAAAAGAAAAGTAATGAAAATGTCAATACCCGAAGTGTCTCTCTCCACGCTCTCGCAGCCAGCATGCACGGCGGGTTTGAGAGGAGAGTGACAGCTCTTTGTTGGTGAATAGAAATCAGTGGCATAGAGAGAAGGGGCGACTCCTCCTCCCAAATTATCCAAACTGGGCAGGCTTTTGCTCTCTTCACAAATAGAACACGGCTCTCCAACTCAGGCAGTCCCAATCTGACCTTCAAGCACACGGAACCCTGTAACGGGAGATCGGTTGGGGACTGTCGAGAGAAAAATACCCAATCTAAACTTCTGACATTTTAACGGTTCGTCACCATCATCATCAGTGCGTGTACTGGCACCCGCCGGATCAGCTGGACTATACTTTTTCTTTTTTGGTAACAAGACATTCAGGGGAGAGGAAAACCATTTATTCCTGCCTTGACTTCTCCCCGTTCCTCATCTCTACACCGAGTTGTATTCGTTTCCCCGTTTGCTTTGCACACTTGCAGAAGAGGTAAACTGAGCTGAGTGTGCCTCTTGTGTGTGTATGCCTGTCTCGCAGCAGAACCAGTCGGATGCTCTGAGCCTACCGGACGCAGAGCTGTATATGGAAGTTGTAGGCTATAAGGCAGAAGCGAGCTGTTGCACATTGCGTCGTTCAAGAGCGGGAGCCATGCTGTTCCACGGGATCTCCGGTGACCACATCCAGGGCATTATGGAGGAGATGGAGAGGAGATCCAAAACCGACTCGCGCCTGGCCAAGGGCGTGCGGCTCAACGGAAGGGAAGCGGTGAGGAAAATGAACACAGTGCAATGTTGTTGTTGTTTTTCCTGACATCTATGACGATTAACACCTACACCCGAATGGGAATAACTGCTTATGCGGAAGTGAATGCTTTAGAAGGTAGGCCTATAGTGGGGCTAATATAAAGAATCACTCGAAATAAAGTCTTAATGTTGTGGTTAATATTGAGTTTACAGATTCCTCTGCCCAACATAACAAACAATAACATGCAGTCTAAATGTTATTCTCGTATGGGGAAGTTTTCTTATGTAATACAAATATATTCACTTATAAACCTGTGAAAGTGACAATTATTACGCACAATTTTACAATTTGTTACACAATTTATATTTTGTGCAAATAGCAAATTGCTGTTGTTAATATTTATTTATATAATATAGGCTATAATTTAAAAAAATAATTACAGATATAGCCTAATAGAGTTAGCCGCGCTTGGTTATTATTAGCATTTACATAATAATTTATTATATTCCTACACAATTTGTGTTATTATTATAATTATTATTCCTGGGTCATTGTTGTAATTTATGGTTAAATTATAGGCGTGTAAAAGTAGGAGGTTATAGGGCCTTCTTAGCTGTCGATACAGCTTATTTTAAATGTGCACGGAAGCGTCATTAATTATTCTTTGTCATTGTAATATCATTATGTAGCTCCATTTGTTAGATAAGTTGAACGCAGTTACTCCCTAAACACAATGGGCCCTGCATGTTTATATACTTCCAGCTCCGCAGACATTTCCTGGGGTTCATTTAGCTTTTAAACCGAACTGGCATGAGCCTAAAATCGAACTAAAGTGCTACTTACTATGTTTATTTATTTTCAAGAAAATTGTGTAATGCTGATTTTAGTGTAATATGTCATTTTCATATATGTTACAGTGTTATCACACACAAGCCAAACCCTCACATGAGAAGTATAGGACAAACTACAAGCGCAGGATGTAAAGCCATGCATTTCCCACGTTAATAACCCCCTCCTTTACTTCTCCCTCCAGACCATGCCTTCCATGGGCCCTGAGAAACCCGCGTTGTGTGCCGGCTGTGGAGGCAAAATATCGGATAGATATTATCTGCTCGCTGTGGACAAACAATGGCACCTACGGTGCCTCAAATGCTGTGAATGTAAACAGCATTTGGAGTCAGAGCTCACGTGTTTCGCCAAGGATGGCAGCATCTACTGCAAGGAGGATTACTATAGGTAAGACAAATCTAAGATTATGAATTGTTTTTCTACAAGTTTAGTGAAATGATGTATTTTATTATTCGATAATTGAACACACACTCTCTCTCTCCCTCTCTCTGTTTGGTATTAGGCCTGTCATACAAACGATTGGTTTGGTATTAGGCCTGTCATACAAACGATTGTTAGTGACTGAATCCATAGGCGTAACACACAAACATAGGCCACGGAAAAGGGCAAATAGGCTATAAATCTAGGTTAAATGTATAATGTATGCAGAGAAGGCCTATTGGTTCGATCGGCTCTCGTCATACAAATCCTCATATAATGAATCGACAACATGGACATAGACACAGCTGTAGCCATGTAGCCTATAGATATCAGAGGCAATCTGACATTTCCGCTGCAAAGCCGAAGTGTTATTATACAAAAACTGAGGATGGAGGTTATAACATTATAAGCAAACTGCTGGGGGGGGGAAAACAATAACGACATGGAGGTGTATTTTATGTAGGTCCCTCTCCTCTCCTCTCCTCTCCTCTCCTCTCCTCGCAGTGTGTTCCATTTGTTTCAATCCTGTTCGGAATGTTTTAGAAGTGTCATGTCTGCGCGTCCTTGTTCTAGAAGGTTCTCCGTGCAGAGGTGCGCTCGCTGCCACCTCGGGATCTCAGCATCTGAGATGGTGATGCGCGCGAGGGACTCCGTGTACCACCTGAGCTGCTTCACGTGCACCACGTGCAACAAGACCCTGACCACAGGCGATCACTTCGGCATGAAGGACAGCCTGGTGTACTGCCGGGTCCACTTCGAGACCATATCCCAGGGAGAGTACCCCCACCCTGGCCTCAACTATGCCGAGATGGCGGCTAAAGGTGGAGGTCTGGCGCTGCCATACTTCAATGGCACTGGAACGGCCCAGAAGGGAAGGCCTCGGAAGAGGAAGAGCCCCGCCATGGGCATAGACATCACCAGCTACAACTCAGGTGAGGAGACGGGGAAGATGAGAGGACTGGCTGGTTGGGGAGTTGTGTCGGGGAATTGATGCTGCTGCACTCTTTGAAAATAACTTTTCGATGGGGATGTAATGGTTAGGGCTAACATAATTGTATTACATGCCAACGAAGGTAGCCTAGTGGTTAGAGCGTTGGAACAGTAACCGAAAGGTTGGTAGATCGAATCCCCGAGTTGGCAAAGTAAAAAGCTGTCATTCTGAACAAAGCAGTTATTAACCCACTGTTCCCTAGTAGGCTGTTATTGTAAATAAGATTTTTTTCTTAACTGACTTGCCTAGTTCTATAAAATAAAAAAGACGACATACGCTGGTGAACTGACGAGTATAGAGCCTGTTGGAATCTTTTTGGCTTGCTCGGTGTTTAAGTCCGTAGGCCTACTTCGAAAGCAATTTTAACCAAAAAGGGAAGGTGGACACACACAAGAAAGAGAACAATTGACCATTCAACAAAATTGAAGAGGCTTGCTATGAATGTGTGCACTGTTCATGAAGTAGGCCAAGCCTATTTGCATTTACCATCATTATGCTACATTTTTTGTTGTCAAAGTGTTCTAAAATTGACCCTCAGTTAAACATTCTATTACATTTTCTAATTAAGAATCGTTTTAGGTTATCGAATGTCTAACATGGGCACACACATGAACTTGAACCATATGCACGTGCAGGGGGTAACGGGTGACCTATACGCACGTGCAGAGGGTACGGTAATTCACTTGCTTAAAATGTGCCGCAGCTAAGCTAATGCCCCTTTTCCGCCTTTAGTTTTACTTGGGGGGCATTGCCTCCTCGGTTAGGCTATAGCCTACAGTAGGCATACAGTTAGCCTAATTTTACTTTTGAAATCTGGAATTGAAAACGCTGATTAACGCTGATTATAATGCAACCATGCTCTCTTGTTGCTTTTTAGAATTAGTATCCGGTTGATACCGGTTGATAAAGTTGTTAATTGTGTGCCAAGTTTCCTCTGTTCTCCATGAATCAAAGGAATAAAGGTAATCTGCGTGTTAACAGTTCTGCGTTAATTGAAGGTGCTTTAGGAGTCCCTGGCCTTCAACCACTTCTGAATCATACTCAGGAAGGTCAGCACAGTTCTCAGAAACAGAACGATGGAGCGGGAATACAATAGAACAGGTCCTACCAATAATACATTAATAACGACAAGGATAATAATCGAGATTTTCTAAAGTCTGTTTCATTTCCATAAATAATGTCAATATGCCTCCTTAATTTATTAGGTCTCCGTTTAAAAAAAAATATATATTTAGCTATAGATGTTGTGCATCTTTAAAGCACTTTTTGGTTGCACTGCAAAGACATACATCCGCTTGTAGTTAACTCAGAATGAAGTCCTGTGTCTTTCACAGTCAGGTGCGGGCAAAAACCTTTATATTGTCTAGATCCGGTTTATAATGTTTTGGATCCATCTCCTCTGTATGCCTATATGTCGTTTCGAGGATTCTCCAATGCAGTCCCAATGTTGACTTTGCAGTTGGTAGGCTATACTTTGCTGCTCAGCATGTTTTCATAGCGACCCCTGGTGGGTAGTTATAGAACGAAAGGCACTGGACGAAAATAGGATACCCAAGATTTAAAGATTGAGGTCTTATTTAATGCACTGCTTTTAAGATGCGTGTCTAACATGATTTAAGATGAACATCTTATATCTGAAATAAGTGTTTTAAGTTACAAGTTAATGATGAACAATCTGGTAGTAGTCCTGGTCGAGATTCATTAGAAAAATAAATGGAGTGTGTATGTCAGAGATATTTAAAATAACAAGATAGGTGTAAATAACAAGATAGGTGTGTTGAAAAAAAATGAATGGCCTGCTATATTGTTCCAGTTTATCAGCCAGAGATTTAGAGACGATCATTTGGTGTGATAGAGTAAAAGGAGTCTGTCATAGGGAGCAACAGAAACGCTATAGAAATGTCTACTGGATGGTTTGACTTTGAAAATAATTGTCTTTTGATCATGGAATGTCAATCAATTATTGTAAATATTTTCCCGTAAACAGTTAAGGACCTAATATTATGGTGCAAGTTGGAAGTAGGGATTACATATTAATGACAAGACAGTATTATTATTATTATTATTATTACTAGTATAACTAACTCTTACTGTAGATTTTATTTATTTTATTTTATAATACTTTTTAAGGGTTTCGGGTCAGTTCAATTTGGAACAATTAGGAATCAATTCAATATTTCAATCTTAACTGAAAACTGGCCAGTTTACGGACATTTTGTGTGTTGAATTTCTGTTCATTGGAATGCGTGGCCATATTAAAGTCATCCCAACCCTGTTCCAGTTGTGTTGTATCTTTCTATACTCAACCATTTGGCAGAGTTCTGTCCATCTAATCTTTTAGGGATTATATTTAAACGTATCCACCAGAACCCCACCTAAAATATATATATATATTATTCTCCAATGTGTCAGTATTTGTGCTCTAACCTGCCTCCTCCTCTTGGTTAGGTTGTAATGAGAATGATGGGGAACACCTGGACCGTGACCAGGCCTACCCTCCAGCCCAGAAGAACAAGCGCATGCGTACCTCCTTTAAGCACCACCAGCTCCGCACCATGAAGTCCTACTTTGCTATCAACCACAACCCCGACGCCAAGGACCTCAAACAGCTGGCCCAGAAGACAGGCCTCACCAAAAGAGTTCTCCAGGTAAGCAGAAGCCATCGACCTCCTTCTTGACCTCTGACCTAGTATGACATCATCACTATATCCTCCATTCCACCGTTTGTTCTTTCTTTTTTTTGACCATCAGTTCCATTAATTCATCCTTTTTTTGGTTTGTTTGGTTTTAATAAAATGTTTAATTAGTTTTCTACCAATGTTGAGTTGTATGGAATGTTGTTAGGCACTAGGTCCCTTGATGTACTGTATGAAGTAGATGTACTGTATTTGTAGTGTTCAGGGTTTATAGACATATCATTTATCCACTAATCAATCCCAGTCTCCCTGGGTCAGTGGTGGCAAGAGTAACTTAAACTAACGTTCACAGAGCGAGAAACTTAAACTAACGTACAGAGAGAGAGAGAAACTTAAACTAACGTACAGAGAGAGAGAGAAACTTAAACTAACGTACAGAGAGAGAGAGAGAACGTACACACAGAGAGAGAGAGAGAGAGAGAGAGAGAGAGAGAGAGAGAGAGAGAGAGAGAGAGAGAGAGAGAGAGAGAGAGAGAGAGAGAGAGAGAGAGAGAGCACAAGTCTTGTAAGGATCTTTTACAAAAGAAAAACTCTTCCAGCTGGTCATTTCTCATGTGGTTTCTACTCCCTGAGTCCAAAATAATGGCGTCAAAATCAGCAGTTTGTAGTTATTGCACTTTGTACTCTACCAGGAGAGTCAGCTAGTGGACAACACTGTGATGTCAAACAGAACAATTTGATGAGAATGAAAGAAAAGAAAGTAAATAAGTTGCTAATATATATATTTTGAATATACATCAGACATAAACATAAAGTAAAAGCCATTGGATTGGATTGGTTTACAGGTATGGTTCCAAAACGCAAGAGCCAAATTCAGAAGGAACGTTTTGCGACAGGAGAATGGAGTTGACAAGGCCGACGGCACGTCACTCCCTCCGCCCTCGTCCGACAGCTGCGCTCTGACGCCCCCCTCCAGCGCGGCCACACTAACAGACCTGACCAATCCCTCTATCGCTGTAGTGACCTCCGTCACGTCTAGTTTGGACAGCCATGATTCGGGGAGCCCCTCACAGACTACCTTGACAAACCTTTTCTAGCAAAGCTCTACGACTCCTAGCAAGAACAACGACGACAACAACAGCAGCGGTTAATCAGGAGGAGATTATTTTGATGTGTAGCATTTGCAACCGCTTGGCAGCTGAGTTTGTAGTCAACCTATTTAGTGATTGGTTTTGTGTCGAAGGACGTTTTGAATCTGGAAGACAAATCAT
>NC_068421.1:88764671-88777171 GCF_023373465.1 Oncorhynchus keta | reverse complement strand
GCCCATCCTCCCCAGTCATTACCACGAGCCCATCCTCCCCAGTCGTTACCACGAGCCCATCCTCCCCAGACATTACCACGAGCCAATCCTCCCCAGTCATTACCACAAGCCCATCCTCCCCAGACATTACCACGAGCCCATCCTCCCCAGTCATTACCACGAGCCCATCCTCCCCAGTCATTACCACCAGCCCATCCTCCCCAGACATTACCACGAGCCCAATCCTCCCCAGTCATTACCACGAGCCCATCCTCCCCAGACATTACCACGAGCCCATCCTCCCCAGACATTACCACGAGCCTGTCCTCCCCAGTCATTACCACGAGCCCATCCTCCCCAGACATTACCACGAGCCCATCCTACCCAGTCATTACCACGAGCCCATCCTCCCCAGTCATTACCACGAGCCCATCCTACCCCATACCACGAGCCTGTCCTCCCCAGTCATTACCACGAGCCCATCCTCCCCAGACATTACCACGAGCCCATCCTCCCCAGTCATTACCACGAGCCCATCCTCCCCAGACATTACCACGAGCCCATCCTCCCCAGTCATTACCACGAGCCCATCCTCCCCAGACATTACCACGAGCCCATCCTCCCCAGACATTACCACGAGCCCATCCTCCCCAGTCATTACCACGAGCCCATCCTCCCCAGTCATTACCACGAGCCCATCCTCCCCAGACATTACCACGAGCCCATCCTCCCCAGTCATTACCACGAGCCCATCCTCCCCAGTCATTACCACGAGCCCATCCTCCCCAGTCATTACCACGAGCCCATCCTCCCCAGACATTACCACGAGCCCGTCCTCCCCAGTCATTACCACGAGCCCATCCTCCCCAGTCATTACCACGAGCCCATCCTCCCCAGTCATTACCACGAGCCCATCCTCCCCAGACATTACCACGAGCCCATCCTCCCCAGTCATTACCACGAGCCCGTCCTCCCCAGACATTACCACGAGCCCATCCTCCCCAGTCATTACCACGAGCCCATCCTCCCCAGTCATTACCACGAGCCCATCCTCCCCAGACATTACCACGAGCCCATCCTCCCCAGTCATTACCACGAGCCCGTCCTCCCCAGTCATTACCACGAGCCCATCCTCCCCAGTCATTACCACGAGCCCATCCTCCCCAGTCATTACCACGAGCCCATCCTCCCCAGACATTACCACGAGCCCATCCTCCCCAGACATTACCACGAGCCCATCCTCCCCAGTCATTACCACGAGCCCATCCTCCCCAGTCATTACCACGAGCCCAACCTCCTCAATTAAGATGCCACCAATCAATCAATCAATCAAACAAATGTATTTATAAAATCATTTTTGCATAAGCTGATGTCACCAAGTGCTATACAGAAACCCAACCTAAAACCCTAAACAGCAAGCATTGCATATGTAGAAGCACGAAAAACTTCCTAGAAAGGCAGAAACCTAGAGAGGAACCAGGCTCTGAGGTGTGGCCAGTCCTCTTCTGGCTGTGCCGGGTAGAGAGGAACCAGGCTCTGAGGCGTGGCCAGTCCTCTTCTGGCTGTGCCGGGTAGAGAGGAACCAGGCTCTGAGGCGTGGCCAGTCCTCTTCTGGCTGTGCCGGGTAGAGAGGAACCAGGCTCTGAGGCGTGGCCAGTCCTCTTCTGGCTGTGCCGGGTAGAGAGGAACCAGGCTCTGAGGCGTGGCCAGTCCTCTTCTGGTTGTGCCGGGTGGAGAGGAACCAGGCTCTGAGGCGTGGCCAGTCCTCTTCTGGCTGTGCCGGGTAGAGAGGAATCAGGCTCTGAGGGGTGGCCAGTCCTCTTCTGGCTGTGCCGGGTAGAGAGGAACCAGGCTCTGAGGCGTGGCCAGTCCTCTTCTGGCTGTGCCGGGTAGAGAGGAATCAGGCTCTGAGGGGTGGCCAGTCCTCTTCTGGCTGTGCCGGGTAGAGAGGAACCAGGCTCTGAGGCGTGGCCAGTCCTCTTCTGGCTGTGCCGGGTAGAGAGGAATCAGGCTCTGAGGGGTGGCCAGTCCTCTTCTGGCTGTGCCAGGTGGAGATTATAAGAGCACATAGCCGTTAAGACCAGATTGTTCTTCAAGATGTTCAGACGCTCATAGACGACCAGCAGGATCAAATAATCATCACAGTGGTTGTAGAGGGTCCTACAGGTCAGCACCTCAGGAGTCAATGTCAATTGGCTTTTCATAGCTGAGCATTCAGAGGTCGAGACAGCAGGTGTGGTAGAGAGAGAGAGAGAGAGAGAGTCGAAAACAAGATCTGGGACATCTTTCATTAGTGCCAAATGCAGTTGCTTAATGGACTCAACAATTTCACAATATTTCCCAATACTGTTCAGCTGCCATGTCACTTCCTTTCATAATGGTAATCACTATGAAAGGAAGTGATCACGGCTTCCTTACTTTAGATATGTGATTGTGAGAGAGAACAGCAGAGGGAAGGGAGGTCTTGTTCATATTATTGGAACACGGCCACGTGATGTCACTGAAGTTCACACCAGGAGCAGAAAGGTGACCACATCTCTCAGGTAGTACAGGACATGGAGCAGAGAGGATGTCAGGTGACCACATCTCTCAGGTAGTACAGGACATGGAGCAGAGAGGATGTCAGGTGACCACATCTCTCAGGTAGTACAGTACAGGACATGGAGCAGAGAGGATGTCAGGTGACCACATCTCAGGTAGTACAGGACATGGAGCAGAGAGGATGTCAGGTGAATCTCTCAGGTAGTACAGTACAGGACATGGAGCAGAGAGGATGTCAGGTGACCCATCTCTCAGGTAGTACAGGACATGGAGCAGAGAGGATGTCAGGTGACCACATCTCTCAGGTAGTACAGTACAGGACATGGAGCAGAGAGGATGTCAGGTGACCACATCTCTCAGGTAGTACAGGACATGGAGCAGAGAGGATGTCAGGTGACCACATCTCTCAGGTAGTACAGTACAGGACATGGAGCAGAGAGGATGTCAGGTGACCACATCTCTCAGGTAGTACAGTACAGGACATGGAGCAGAGAGGATGTCAGGTGACCACATCTCTCAGGTAGTACAGTACAGGACATGGAGCAGAGAGGATGTCAGGTGACCACATCTCTCAGGTAGTACAGGACATGGAGCAGAGAGGATGTCAGGTGACCACATCTCTCAGGTAGTACAGGACATGGAGCAGAGAGGATGTCAGGTGACCACATCTCTCAGGTAGTACAGGACATGGAGCAGAGAGGATGTCAGTGACCACATCTCTCAGGTAGTACAGGACATGGGCTGTCAGGTGACCACATCTCTCAGGTAGTACAGGATGGAGCAGAGAATGTCAGTGACCACATCTCTCAGGTAGTACAGGACATGGAGCAGAGAGGATGTCAGGTGACCACATCTCTCAGGTAGTACAGTACAGGACATGGAGAAGAGAGGATGTCAGGTGACCACATCTCTCAGGTAGTACAGGACATGGAGCAGAGAGGATGTCAGGTGACCACATCTCTCAGGTAGTACAGGACATGGAGCAGAGAGGATGTCAGGTGACCACATCTCTCAGGTAGTACAGGACAGGACATGGAGCAGAGAGGATGTCAGGTGACCACATCTCTCAGGTAGTACAGGACATGGAGCAGAGAGGATGTCAGGTGACCATATCTCTCAGGTAGTACAGGACATGGAGCAGAGAGGATGTCAGGTACATCTCTCAGGTAGTACAGGACAGGACATGGAGCAGAGAGGATGTCAGGTGACCACATCGCTCAGGTAGTACAGGACATGGAGCAGGATGTCAGGTGACCACATCTCTCAGGTAGTACAGTACAGGACATGGAGCAGAGAGGATGTCAGGTGACCACATCTCTCAGGTAGTCAGTACAGGACATGGAGCAGAGAGGATGTCAGGTGACCACATCTCAGGTAGTACAGGACATGGAGCAGAGAGGATGTCAGGTGACCACATCTCAGGTAGTACAGGACATGGAGCAGAGAGGATGTCAGGTGACCACATCTCTCAGGTAGTACAGTACAGGACATGGAGCAGAGAGGATGTCAGGTGACCACATCTCTCAGGTAGTACAGGACATGGAGCAGAGAGGATGTCAGGTGACCACATCTCTCAGGTAGTACAGTACAGGACATGGAGAAGAGAGGATGTCAGGTGACCACATCTCTCAGGTAGTACAGTACAGGACATGGAGAAGAGAGGATGTCAGGTGACCACATCTCTCAGGTAGTACAGGACATGGAGCAGAGAGGATGTCAGGTGACCACATCTCTCAAGTACAGTACAGGACATGGAGCAGAGAGGATGTCAGGTGACCACATCTTTGGAGCAGAGAGGATGTCAGGTGACCACATCTCTCAGGTAGTACAGTACAGGACATGCAGAGAGGATGTCAGGTGACCACATCAGGTAGTACAGTCATGGAGCAGAGAGGATTTCACAAGGTAGTACAGGACATGGAGCAGAGAGGAAGTGACCACATCTCTCCAGGACATACTGTTGACCACATCTCTCAGGTAGTACAGGACATGGAGCAGAGAGGATGTCAGTGAACCACATCTCTCAGGTAGTACAGTACAGGACATGGAGCAGAGAGGATGTCAGGTCACATCTTCAGGTATACAGGACAGGACATGGAGCAGAGAGGATGTCAGGTGACCACATCGCTCAGGTAGTCAGGACATGAATGTCAGGTGACCACATCTCTCAGGTAGTACAGTACAGGACATGGAGCAGAGAGGATGTCAGGTGACCACATCTCTCAGGTAGTACAGGACATGGAGCAGAGAGGATGTCAGGTGACCACATCTCTCAGGTAGTACAGTACAGGACATGGAGCAGAGAGGATGTCAGGTGACCACATCTCTCAGGTAGTACAGGACAGGACATCAGGATGTCAGGTGACCACATCGCTCAGGTAGTACAGGACATGGAGCAGAGAGGATGTCAGGTGACCACATCTCAGGTAGTACAGGACAGGACATGGAGCAGAGAGGATGTCAGGTGACCACATCTCTCAGGTAGTACAGTACAGGACATGGAGCAGAGAGGATGTCAGGTGACCACATCTCTCAGTACAGTACAGTACAGGATGTCAGGGACATGGAGCAGAGAGGATGTCAGGTGACCATCTCTCATCTCTCAGGTGACCACAGCTCAGGTAGTACAGTACAGGACATGGAGCAGAGAGGATGAGCAGACATGGAGCAGAGAGGATGTCAGGTGACCACATCTCTCAGGTAGTACAGTACAGGACATGGAGCAGAGAGGATGAGGTGACCACATCTCAGGTAGTACAGGACATGGAGCAGAGGATGTCAGGTGACCACATCTCTCAGGTAGTACAGGACATGGAGCAGAGGATGTCAGGTGACCACATCTCTCAGGTAGTACAGGACATGGAGCAGAGAGGATGTCAGGTGACCACATCTCTCAGGTAGTACAGTACAGGACATGGAGCAGAGAGGATGTCAGGTGACCACATGTAGTACAGGCATGGAGCAGAGGATGTCAGGTGACCACATCTCTCAGGTAGTACAGTACAGGACATGGAGCAGAGAGGATGTCAGGTGACCACATCTCTCAGGTAGTACAGGACATGGAGCAGAGAGGATGTCAGGTCTCAGGTAGTACAGTACAGGACATGGAGCAGAGAGGATGTCAGGTGACCACATCTCTCAGGTAGTACAGGACATGGAGCAGGATGTCAGGTGACCACAGTACAGGACATGGAGCAGAGAGGATGTCAGGTGACCACATCTCTCAGGTAGTACAGGACATGGAGCAGAGAGGATGTCAGGTGACCACATCTCTCAGGTAGTACAGGACATGGAGCAGAGAGGATGTCAGGTGACCACATCTCTCAGGTAGTACAGGACATGGAGCAGAGAGGATGTCAGGTGACCACATCTCTCAGGTAGTACAGGACATGGAGCAGAGAGGATGTCAGGTGACCACATCTCTCAGGTAGTACAGGACATGGAGCAGAGAGGATGTCAGGTGACCACATCTCTCAGGTAGTACAGTACAGGACATGGAGATGGGAATGGATCCCTGTGGGCGATCACACACGAACGCAAGCAATCACGCACACACACGTGACCACATGTTGCTCTAACACGGTGTCAGTTCAATGTGACCACATGTTGCTCTAACAGGGTGTCAGTTCAATGTGACCACATGCTGCTCTAACAGGGTGTCAGTTCAATGTGACCACATGTTGCTCTAACAGGGTGTCAGTTCAATGTGACCACATGTTGCTCTAACAGGGTGTCAGTTCAATGTGACCACATGTTGCTCTAACACGGTGTCAGTTCAATGTGACCACATGTTGCTCTAACAGGGTGTCAGTTCAATGTGACCACATGTTGCTCTAACAGGGTGTCAGTTCAATGTGACCACATGTTGCTCTAACACGGTGTCAGTTCAATGTGACCACATGTTGCTCTAACACGGTGTCAGTTCAATGTGACCACATGTTGCTCTAACAGGGTGTCAGTTCAATGTGACCACATGTTGCTCTAACAGGGTGTCAGTTCAATGTGACCACATGTTGCTCTAACAGGGTGTCAGTTCAATGTGACCACATGTTGCTCTAACAGGGTGTCAGTTCAATGTGACCACATGTTGCTCTAACAGGCAGTTCAATGTGACCACATGTTGCTCTAACAGGGTGTCAGTTCAATGTGACCACATGCTGCTCTAACAGGGTGTCAGTTCAATGTGACCACATGTTGCTCTAACACGGTGTCAGTTCAATGTGACCACATGTTGCTCTAACAGGGTGTCAGTTCAATGTGACCACATGTTGCTCTAACAGGGTGTCAGTTCAATGTGACCACATGTTGCTCTAACAGGGTGTCAGTTCAATGTGTGTTCAAGTTCTGCCCCAGTGTTCGCCAGGTGTGCATTTCACCCCCCCCCACACACACACACATACACACACACACACACACACGTGGATGTCAGAGAGATGACGATCTTGACAAGACACGACTCAACCTAATGCCCTGTAGGCTGCTAAGACACAGTAGTGACGGGGGAGAGGAGAGTGTGTTGGGGGAGGAACGCGGGAGAGGGAAGACGGGTCTGCCATGTGTGGGGTGATGCAGAACAGGTGGACAGATACGGGTTGACAATAAAAGGAGTGACACACACACACACACACACACACACACACACACACACACACACACACACATACAAAACGTTCTGCTGCGGGTTACGAGGATAAGTCCATGTTACACGTATTGTCCTTCTCGTCGTTATGAGGCGTCTCTCCTGTGCCTCAATTTGTACAGAGGTTTTTCCCTGCAGCTCAAATGAAACTTTATCTCTCTCTGTTTCTAACAGTGTATTATTCAGTATTTACATTCAGTTGGTTTGTGAAGCCTTACATCTAAACCTTGAACACACAATGATCAGGGATACCGACTGTGTGTTGCAATTATACTTTGAAGATGAGCAGAGTGCAAACATCACACACATTGCCTGCCAGTTCATCTTGCTCTCAATAAATAACACAACGTACATACTTTCCAGCGGCTTTGAGCTGGTGTAGGGAAACAGACACCCTGACTGGCTGCATGGATACAGCAGGCCTCACTGACACTCTCTCTTCTTCTCCCCTCCTCCCCTCTGCTTTCCTCCTCTCCTCCCCTCCCCTTCTCTCCCCTCCTCTCTCATCATCTCTTCTCCTCTCCTTTTCCATCCTCTCCTCTTCTCCCCTCTCCTTTGGTCTCCTCTTCTCCCCTCCTCTCCTCTTCTTCCCTCCTCTCCTCTTCTCCCCTCCCCTCCTCTCCTCTCCTTTCCCATCCTCTCCTCTTCTCCCCTCCCCTCCTCTCCTCTTTTCCCCTCCTCTCCTCTTCTCCCCTCCTCATCATCTCCTCTCCCCTCCCCTCCTCTTCTCCTCTCCTTTTCCATCCTCTCCTCTTCTCCCCTCTCCTTTGGTCTCCTCTTCTCCCCTCCTCTCCTCTTCTCCCCTCCCCTCCTCTCCTGTCCTTTCCCATCCTCTCCTCTTCTCCCCTCCCCTCCTCTCCTCTTTTCCCCTCCTCTTCTCCCCTCCCCTCCTCTCCTCTTTTCCCCTCCTCTTCTACCCTCCCCTCGTCTCCTCTTCCCCCCCTCTTCTCCCCTCCTCTCCTCTTCTCCCCTTCTCTCCTCTTCTCTCCTCTTCTCCCCTCCTCTCCTCTTCTCCCCTCCTCTCCTCTTCTTCCCTCCTCTCGTCTTCTCCCCTCCCCTCCTCTCCTCTCCTTTCCTTTCCCATCCTCTCCTCTCCTTTCCCATCCTCTCCTCTTCTCCCCTCCCCTCCTCTCCTCTTCTCCCCTGCCCTCCTCTCCTCTTTTCCCCTCCTCTTCTCCCCTCCTCTCCTCTTTCCCCCCCCCTCTTCTCCCCTACTCTCCTCTCCTCTTCTCCCCTACTCTCCTCTTCTCCCCTCCTCTCCTCTTTTCCCCTCCTCTCCTCTTCTGTCCTCCCCCCTCTTCTCCCCTCCTCTCCTCTTTTCCACTCCTCTCCTCTTCTGTCCTCCCCCCTCTTCTCCCCTCCTCTCCTCTTTTCCCCTCCTCTCCTCTTCTGCCCTCCCCCTCTTCTCCTCTCCTTTCCCATCCTCTCCTTTTGTCTCCTCTTCTCCCCTGCTCTCCTCTTCTTCCCTCCTCTCCTCTCCTCTCCTCTTCTCCCATCCTCTCCTCTTCTCCCCTCCTCTCATATTCTCCCCTCCTCTTCTCTCCTCTTCTCCTCTCCTTTCCCATCCTCTCCTCTTCTCCCCTCCCCTCCTCTCCTCTCCTTTCCCATCCTCTCCTCTTTTCCCTCCTCTCCTCTTCTCTTCTCCCCTCCTTTTCTCCCCTCCCCTCCCCTCCTCTCCTCTTCTCTCCTCTTCTCCCCTCCTCTTCTCTCCTCTCCCTTCCTTTCCCATCCTCTCCTCTTCTCCCCTCCTCTCCTCTTCTCTCATATTCTCCCCTCCTCTTCTCTCCTCTCCCTTCCTTTCCCATCCTTTCCTCTTCTCCCATCCTCTTCTCTCCTCTTCTCCTCTCCTTTCCCATCCTCTCCTCTCCTCTTCTCCCCTCCCTCCTCTTCTCCCCTCCCCTCCTCTCCTCTCCTTTCCCATCCTCTCCTCTTCTTCCCTCCTCTCCTCTTCTCCCTCCCCTCCTCTCCTCTTCTCTTCTCCCCTCCTCTTCTCCCCTCCTCTCCTCTTCTCTCCTCTTCTCCCCTCTTCTCCCCTCCTCTTCTCCCCTCCTCTCCTCTTCTCTCCTCTTCTCCCCTCTTCTCCCCTCCTCTCCTATTCTCCCCTCCTCTTCTCTCCTCTTCTCCCCTCCTCTCCTCTCCTCTTATGCCCTCCCCCCCTCTCCTCTTCTCCTCTCCTTTCCCATCCTCTCCTTTTGTCTCCTCTTGTCTCCTCTTCTCCCCTACTCTCCTTTCCTCTCCTCTTCTCCCCTCCTTTTCTCCTCTATTCATACCCCTTGACATATTCCACATTTGGTGATGTTACAGCCTGAATTCAAAATGTATTAAATTGTTTTGTTTTTTACTCATTTCCACACAATAACCCATAATAAAAAAGTGAAAACATGTTTTTAGAAATGTTTGCAAATGTATTGAAAATTAAATATCTAATTTACATAAGTATTTACACCCCTGAGTCAATACATGTTAGAATAATCTCTTAAGAGTTTTGCACATCTGGACTGTACAATATTTGCACATTATTATTCAAGCTCTGTCAAGTTGGTTGTTGATCATTGCTAGACAGTCTTGTCATTGATTTTAAAGCCAATTTAAGTAAAAACTTTAACTAGGCCACTCAGGAACATTCAGTGCAGTCTTGTTAAGCAACTCCAGCATATATTTGGCCTTGTGTTTTAGGTTATTGTCCTGCTGAAAGGTGAATTTGTCTCCCAGTGTCTGTTGGAAAGCAGACTGAACCAGGTTTTCCTCTCGGATTTTGCCTGTGCTTAGCTCTATTGCGTTTATTTTTATCCTAAAAAAACTCCCTTGTCCTTGCCGATGACAAGCATACCCATAACATGATGAAGCCACCAACATGCTAGAAAATATGAAGACTGATACTCAGTGTTGTGTTGTGTTGGATTTGCCACAAACATAACACTTTTTATTCAGGGCATAAAGTACATTTCTTTGCCAAATTCTTTGCAGTTTTACTTTCAGTGCCTTGTTGCGAACAGGATGCATGTTTTGGAATATTTGTATTCTGTACAGGCTTCCTTCTTTTCACTCTGTCATTTAGGTTAGTATTGTGGAGTGACTACAATGTTGTTGATCCATCCTCAGTTTTCCCATATCGCAGTCGTTAAACTCTGTAACTGTTTTAAAGTCACCATTGTCCGCATGGTGAAATCCCTGAGAGATTTCCTCCCTCTCCTGCAACTGAGTTAGGAATTTTGTAGTGACTGGGTGTATCGATACACCATCCAAAGTGCAATTAATAACTTCACCATGCTGATATCCAATGTCTGCTTTTTTTTGGAAAACCTTCCTGTCTGTGTTTGAAATTCACTGCTCGGCTGATAGGTACAGAGACTAGGTATTCATTCAAAAATCACGTTAAACACTTTTATTGCACATGCAATTTATTATGTGACTTGTTAAGCAAATATTTACTTCTGAACTTATTTAGGCTTTGCATAACAAAGGGGTCAAATACTTATTGACTCCAGACATTTCAGCTGAATTTTTTCATTAATTAGTAAAAATGTCAAAAAACATCATTCCACGTTGACATTATGGGGTGTTGGTGTAGGCCATTGACACCAAATCTCAATTTAATCAATATAAAATTCAGGCTGCAACACAACAAAATGTGGAAAACGTCAAGGGGTGTGAATACCTTCTGAAGGCATTGTAATGTAATGAACAGATGATTTATAGTGTTTTATACTTAATACTACACATTGTGAATAGATTTGAAAATGTGTTAAAAATAAACTGGTAATTTAACATAACAAAACAAATGAACACAAAATGTTGTCAAAAAAATATATCATTTGAAATTATGTTTAAATAGTGATAATGTTCAAGGATTTTATATCATATTAAACATCGTACAATTTTATGAAATATTTGTTTTAATGCAATATATTTGACCATATTTGTGTATGTGTTCAGATTTTATTCTGCATTGATGACAATGTAAATCATTTATAGTTTTAATTATAAATGTGACCACATCTAGAACACTTCCGATGGCTAGTTACCTTTGTATGATATACACTTTAAAATGGCAAAGACTTAAAAATGATGACAATCTGTGGTAAATTCATATGGTACCAAATACATCAACATGCTTGGATAATAATGTGAAATGTTTATTTGTATTTATTGTTTTAATCAGCAAAATAATGTACTGTAATTAGACAAATAAATCACACCTACATCATCTGCCCAAAGATCAATGCAACTCATCTATTTTCCCAAAACCATAGCCAATCAACAAACAATATGATGTGTCAGATGATCAATATATTTAGTAGATTTTCCAAACAGAAATTGTTACAATATTACATATACAGCGTACTGTCTATACCAAATTGTTCTGCTTTTATCTTTGAAAAAAAGGCGAGACTAGGATATATCTGAAAATAACTGATTTTAGCAAAAATCTTTAGTTTGAAACCAAATATAGGCACCAAATGTAATAAATAAATAAACAGCACTAAAAACATTTGACCATGTCACCTTTTAATCTGAGTCATTTTGTTTTCATGAATTAAGGAAATACTCAATTTCTTTATCAAATGTTTACGTTTGTCATTGGTTTAATGCAGATCAATGGTGTGCACCACTTTTAGAACAATGGAAATCCAACACCATTATTAAACAGATTTCACCATAGAAACAGCCAGGCGTAGTGCGGTGTGTGTGCGGTGTGTGTGTGTTGAACCATGAGGATCTCTTGTTGCAACTCCCCTCGCTGCCTGATGCATTACGTTTCATCCAGCCATCTAATTATTCCCTCAGAAACCTGAAATTTGAAGATACAAAAGAGCGTCCCTATCTGTCACTGAGCGCCATTGATCTTATTGAAACAAAATGTGGGTGTAGAGGAAACCCAATATAACTCCATACCATTGAATTCCACACAGTATTATTCACCAACAGAATTGACAGGTTTCCCTGAGACGTTCCTTTTAATCTTCAACTGTTGTTCAAGAAGAGAAAAAAAACGACATTCCAGGCTTTTCCCCTTTTTCCATATCTGCGAGGAGGTTAACAACAAGGATACTGAAGTAGGGAGAAACAAAATACTATTCCATATAACTGGTTGATTATTAACATTGAGAAGTGGAAGACAGGTGTATGTGGTGTGTTACAGGTGTATGCTGTGTGTTACAGGTGTATGTGGTGTATTAGAGGTGTATGATGTGTGTTACAGGTGTATGTGGTGTATTACAGGTGTATGCTGTGTATTACAGGTATATGCTGTGTGTTACAGGTGTATGTGGTGTATTAGAGGTGTATGATGTGTGTTACAGGTGTATGTGGTGTATTACAGGTGTATGCTGTGTATTAC
>NC_068421.1:88717171-88759671 GCF_023373465.1 Oncorhynchus keta | reverse complement strand
ACCTTTTGGTGGGGTGCTGAGAGCAGGCTGTTTTTACCCCATCAAACAACTAGACTGTCAATATTTCACCTATCTGAGGAACAGGCTTGACTATCATCTCCGTTCTATATCTTATGAAGGTCACTGATGTTCACAGATTCAAATATCCTTCGAGGATGCCTTCCGGCTCCTGGTTTGATATGAAAGTTCTTCATTTTCTGAAACATTGATCCCTTTCTCATCAAGGTCTGCTGTGCTCTGAGGGAAAACTGACTACAAAGACATACAAAACAGTAAATTACTGACCTCCAATCCTGTGTAAAGTCTGAGCAGCAGTTGGTGGGCTCCTGGGTTAGCCCAGGCCATGACAACAAGGGCAGGGCGATATGGCCTAAAAATCATATCTCTCTTTTCTTTCCAACTTATGGGCAATTCACTATGTATATTTATATGATTTATTATTTGATTGATTCATTAAAAAAAATGTTTTCTCTAAATAATCTTTGTTGTGCAATTTTAAGGTCAAATACACTGCATTTCAAACGGTCAGGAATAATCTACTGAATTCAGGGTTTGTAAAATTATACCTAGGCTAAATATAAGCCTTCAACCATAAGACCCACTAATACTTTACTTATTTTATATAAATAGGTTAACCTGCTTTTAAAAAAAAGATTTTTTTAGTAATCATTGATCTGGTTTTCAGGTCTGTCTATGAAAAATACCCGTTTTGTTTACATTTTAACCAGCACAATATACATCCACTAATAATGACTAACTTCTGGTAGCAGGCATTCTAGAACATTAACAGTCTCAAGCACAAGCCCACGTGCTCGTGAGTAGCCAGCTAATCTTAATATTTAAAGTCTAGCCAACTTGGATATATTTGCTTGCTAACAAGGTAGAACAGTTGAACTGTTATGAACACACCCTCCTGTCTGTCTCCAACAGTTTGAACAACATAGCCCATTCACATTTTCTTTTAGATGTTGAAGTCATTTTATAAAACACAGACTAAACAGCTAGCTCATAACTGTCTGTTGCTAAAATACTGCTAGAGGTAGCGCAAATGCCGCGTGAGTCAGAAACTAAGGATACATTTTCCAATCATGTTCATTGATGAAACTCCCGTTTTTAAGTATTGTCGGCTCTGTTCTATATTTTGGGAGTTTTGAGACATAAAAAGGGCGTTGTTAGAATGATTACATTATCCTCTATTAAATTAAAATTAATCTCAATGTGTTTCCGTGTCCATATGACTGATTTGTGTTGGGACCAATCCTCAAATGCGAATAGCAAGTAGCAAAACTTCCTAGGTTTTGGCCTTTCTAGGGAGTTTTTGTCAGCTTTTACACCTGCATTGTTTGCTGTTTGGGGTTTTAAGTTTCTGTACAGCACTTTGAGATATCAGCTGGGGCTATATAAATAAATTTGATTTGATTTGATTTGAAACTGCTTGTTGTCAGAGAGGAGGGGAGGGGTGTTCACGAGTGGGAAGGTGTTCACAGAAGGGGAGGGGCTTGGTGTCTGCGAGTGGGAAGGTGTTCACAGCACAGAAGGGGAGGGGCTTGGTGTCTGCGAGTGGGAAGGTGTTCACAGCAC
Source organism: Oncorhynchus keta (assembly GCF_023373465.1). Taxonomy (NCBI): domain Eukaryota; kingdom Metazoa; phylum Chordata; class Actinopteri; order Salmoniformes; family Salmonidae; genus Oncorhynchus; species Oncorhynchus keta. The sequence goes on along the minus strand of NC_068421.1, from coordinate 88,758,090 downwards.
AGAAGGGGGAGGGGCTTGGTGTCTGCGAGTGGGAAGGTGTTCACAGCACAGAAGTGGGAAGGTGTTCACAGCACAGAAGGGGAGGGGCTTGGTGTCTGCGAGTGGGAAGGTGTTCACAGCACAGAAGGGGAGGGGCTTGGTGTCTGCGAGTGGGAAGGTGTTCACAGCACAGAAGGGGAGGGGCTTGGTGTCTGCGAGTGGGAAGGTGTTCACAGCACAGAAGGGGAGGGGCTTGGTGTCTGCGAGTGGGAAGGTGTTCACAGCACAGAAGGGGGAGGGGCTTGGTGTGGAGTGGGAAGGTGTTCACAGCACAGAAGGGGGAGGGGCTTGGTGTCTGCGAGTGGGAAGGTGTTCACAGCACAGAAGGGGGAGGGGCTTGGTGTCTGCGAGTGGGAAGGTGTTCACAGCACAGAAGGGGGAGGGGCTTGGTGTCTGCGAGTGGGAAGGTGTTCACAGCACAGAAGGGGGAGGGGCTTGGTGTCTGCGAGTGGGAAGGTGTTCACAGCACAGAAGGGGGAGGGGCTTGGTGTCTGCGAGTGGGAAGGTGTTCACAGCACAGAAGGGGGAGGGGCTTGGTGTCTGCGAGTGGGAAGGTGTTCACAGCACAGAAGGGGAGGGGCTTGGTGTCTGCGAGTGGGAAGGTGTTCACAGCACAGAAGGGGGAGGGGCTTGGTGTCTGCGAGTGGGAAGGTGTTCACAGCACAGAAGGGGAGGGGCTTGGTGTCTGCGAGTGGGAAGGTGTTCACAGCACAGAAGGGAGAGGGGCTTGGTGTCTGGGAGTGGGAAGGTGTTCACAGCACAGAAGGGGGAGGGGCTTGGTGTCTGAGAGTGGGAAGGTGTTCACAGCACAGAAGGGGGAGGGGCTTGGTGTCTGCGAGTGGGAAGGTGTTCACAGCACAGAAGGCACTAAGGAGATGAGACCAAAAAGACAGAACTCTCGTAAAAAAAAATACAAACCTCAATTCTTGCAATACTGGCAATAAAACATAAATTCATCAAATTATTTTGATATATCGCCCAGCCCTAATGACAACACTATCCACTCTTTACTTCACTCCGAAGGGACTCACACAATGTCACACTGTTATTTAGTATTTTTCAGTTAAAAGCCCATCTACTTCTGTGTGACGATATTACAGTATTTAAAAAGATACGTTTATTTTAGCCTATTATATGATTACCAATATTGCCCCAAAGTAGGCCTGATGAGGCTTTATTGAATGTTAATTAAGATACGATATTAGTACAAAAGGGTTTTGCTAAATGATTAAGAACTTCTGGTTTTCTGACATTATTCTAAAATGTAACAATTCTGGACAGCTGACTAAACCGTACAGTTTAGACAGGGAAGAGCACCTTGTAAATGTCTCTGCTCAGGCTCATATGATTTTAGTATTTAACTCTATTTCTAGTTGAGATTTTATGGCTCACACATGAGCCAGTCCATAGACATACTGTGTATTTATGTTCTGACCCCGGGCAGCCCTGTGAGCGTGGTCTAGCCCTGTGAGCGTGGTCTAGCCCTGTGAGCGTGGGCCTAGCCCTGTGAGCGTGGGCCTAGCCCTGTGAGCGTGGCCCTAGCCCTGTGAGCGTGGCCCTAGCCCTGTGAGCGTGGCCCTAGCCCTGTGAGCGTGGCCCTAGCCCTGTGAGCGTGGCCCTAGCCCTGTGAGCGTGGCCCTAGCCCTGTGAGCGTGGCCCTAGCCCTGCGAGCGTGGCCCTAGCCCTGTGAGCGTGGGCCTAGCCCTGTGAGCGTGGGCCTAGCCCTGTGAGCGTGGCCCTAGCCCTGTGAGCGTGGCCCTAGCCCTGTGAGCGTGGCCCTAGCCCTGCGAGCGTGGGCCTAGCCCTGCGAGCGTGGCCCTAGCCCTGTGAGCGTGGCTCTAGCCCTGTGAGCGTGGGCCTAGCCCTGTGAGCGTGGGCCTAGCCCTGTGAGCGTGGGCCTAGCCCTGTGAGCGTGGCCCTAGCCCTGTGAGCGTGACTTAGCCCTGTGAGCGTGGCCCTAGCCCTGTGAGCGTGGGCCTAGCCCTGTGAGCGTGGGCCTAGCCCTGTGAGCGTGGGCCTAGCCCTGTGAGCGTGGCCCTAGCCCTGTGAGCGTGGGCCTAGCCCTGTGAGCGTGGGCCTAGCCCTGTGAGCGTGGCCCTAGCCCTGTGAGCGTGGCCTAGCCCTGTGAGCGTGGTAGCCCTGTGAGCGTGGGCCTAGCCCTGTGAGCGTGGCCCTAGCCCTGTGAGCGTGGCCCTAGCCCTGTGAGCGTGGCCCTAGCCCTGTGAGCGTGGCCCTAGCCCTGTGAGCGTGGCCCTAGCCCTGTGAGCGTGGCCCTAGCCCTGTGAGCGTGGCCCTAGCCCTGCGAGCGTGGCCCTAGCCCTGCGAGCGTGGCCCTAGCCCTGGGAGCGTGGCCCTAGCCCTGCGAGCGTGGCCCTAGCCCTGGGAGCGTGGGCCTAGCCCTGTGAGCGTGGGCCTAGCCCTGCGAGCGTGGGCCTAGCCCTGTGAGCGTGGCCCTAGCCCTGTGAGCGTGGGCCTAGCCCTGTGAGCGTGGGCCTAGCCCTGTGAGCGTGGCCCTAGCCCTGTGAGCGTGGCCCTAGCCCTGTGAGCGTGGGCCTAGCCCTGTGAGCGTGGCCCTAGCCCTGTGAGCGTTAGCCCTGTGAGCGTGGGCCTAGCCCTGTGAGCGTGGGCCTAGCCCTGTGAGCGTGGGCCTAGCCCTGTGAGCGTGGGCCTAGCCCTGTGAGCGTGGGCCTAGCCCTGTGAGCGTGGGCCTAGCCCTGTGAGCGTGGCCCTAGCCCTGTGAGCGTGGCCCTAGCCCTGCGAGCGTGGCCCTAGCCCTGCGAGCGTGGCCCAGCCCTGCGAGCGTGGCCCTAGCCCTGCGAGCGTGGCCCTAGCCCTGCGAGCGTGGGCCTAGCCCTGCGAGCGTGGGCCTAGCCCTGCGAGCGTGGGCCTAGCCCTGCGAGCGTGGGCCTAGAGCGTGGCCCTAGCCCTGCGAGCGTGGCTAGCCCTGCGAGCGTGGAGCCCTGCGGCGTGGCCCTAGCCCTGCGAGCGTGGGCCTAGCCCTGCGAGCGTGGGCCTAGCCCTGCGAGAGCGTGGGCCTAGCCCTGCGGCGTGGGCTAGCCCTGCGAGCGTGGCCCTAGCCCTGCGAGCGTGGCCCAGCCCTGCGAGCGTGGCCCTAGCCCTGCGAGCGTGGCCCAGCCCTGCGAGCGTGGGCCTAGCCCTGCAAAGCGTGGGCCTAAGCGTGGGCCTAGCCCTGCGAGCGTGGGCCTAGCCCTGCGAGCGTGGGCCAGCCCTGCGAGCGTGGGCCTAGCCCTGCGAGCGTGGCCCTAGCCCTGCGAGCGTGGGCCTAGCCCTGCGAGCGTGGGCCTAGCCCTGCAGCGTGGGCCTAGCCCTGCGAGCGTGCCCCTAGCCCTGCGAGCGTGCCCCTAGCCCTGCAGCGTGGGCCTAGCCCTGCGGCGTGGCCCTAGCCCTGTGAGCGTGGGCCTAGCCCTGTGAGCGTGGCCCTAGCCCTGTGAGCGTGGCCCTAGCCCTGTGAGCGTGGCCCTAGCCCTGTGAGCGTGGCCCTAGCCCTGTGAGCGTGACTTAGCCCTGTGAGCGTGCCCCTAGCCCTGTGAGCGTGGCCCTAGCCCTGTCGTCGGAGCGGCAGCTAAAGCCAAGTTGACAGATTGTGAACTGTGCTGGAACAGATCGCTCAAAAGCACAAAGTTCCTTTATTAGTTGTTGTGTAGTCCCCCTTCCTTCCACATCTCTTTAGATTATACCAAACACACATACTACAACTCCCCCAGGATATAGATTCACTTTCATGGAATAATTACAAGATGCTATGTGCCACTGTAAACAGTAGAGCAATGACAGCAACAGTATGCATTTGTCATGAGACGAGACAAAAGCAGAATGAATGTGCGCTCTGCATTGCAGAAAGAGTGCAGTACATCATTTCAAATGGAGGAGTGTTGACTGTGTCGCTATGGGCGTTTGTTCCAACATCACCGCAAATTAGTCTTCAAAAGCTCTCACACAGGATTTACAGCAGGAAAGAGCATGTCGACTACAGCGTGTACATTTGTGTGACTGTCACACACACACACAGACTGTCTGTCTCTGTTTCACTTCCTGCATTTGTGACCAGCCTTGGAGCAGCCTTCGCTGGGTCTCAGGTCCTATGTCTCTGGTCCTGGGGTTCTGGAACCCTTGTCGAGGCATGGAGAGAGGATCCATAAAAACCTGACTCTTCTGCCCTGCTGCCCTTAAACACCCCCTCTGGTCCTGGGGCTCTCCGCTAGCCGGGGCCCCCCTGCAGTGGGAGAGGAGAAGCTCAGGCGACCGTGTCCTGCCCTGCAGTGGGAGAGGAGAAGCCCAGGCGACCGTGTCCTGCCCTGCAGTGGGAGAGGAGAAGCTCAGGCGACCGTGTCCTGCCCTGCAGTGGGAGAGGAGAAGCTCAGGCGACCGTGTCCTGCCCTGCAGTGGGAGAGGAGAAGCTCAGGCGACCGTGTCCTGCCCTGCAGTGGGAGAGGAGAAGCCCAGGCGACCGTGTCCTGCCCTGCAGTGGGAGAGGAGAAGCTCAGGCGACCGTGTCCTGCCCTGCAGTGGGAGAGGAGAAGCCCAGGCGGCCGTGTCCTGCCCTGCAGTGGGAGAGGAGAAGCCCAGGCGACCGTGTCCTGCCCTGCAGTGGGAGAGGAGAAGCCCAGGCGTCCGTGTCCTGCCCTGCAGTGGGAGAGCAGAAGCTCAGGCGACCGTGTCCTGCCCTGCAGTGGGAGAGGAGAAGCCCAGGCGGCCGTATCCTGCCCTGCAGTGGGAGAGGAGAAGCCCAGGCGGCCGTGTCCTGCCCTGCAGTGGGAGAGGAGAAGCCCAGGCGGCCGTGTCCTGCCCTGCAGTGGGAGAGGAGAAGCTCAGGCGACCGTGTCCTGCCCTGCAGTGGGAGAGGAGAAGCCCAGGCGACCGTGTCCTGCCCTGCAGTGGGAGAGGAGAAGCCCAGGCGACCGTGTCCTGCCCTGCAGTGGGAGAGGAGAAGCCCAGGCGACCGTGTCCTGCCCTGCAGTGGGAGAGGAGAAGCTCAGGCGACCGTGTCCTGCCCTGCAGTGGGAGAGGAGAAGCTCAGGCGACCGTGTCCTGCCCTGCAGTGGGAGAGGAGAAGCCCAGGCGGCCGTGTCCTGCCCTGCAGTGGGAGAGGAGAAGCTCAGGCGACCGTGTCCTGCCCTGCAGTGGGAGAGGAGAAGCCCAGGCGGCCGTGTCCTGCCCTGCAGTGGGAGAGGAGAAGCCCAGGCGACCGTGTCCTGCCCTGCAGTGGGAGAGGAGAAGCTCAGGCGACCGTGTCCTGCCCTGCAGTGGGAGAGGAGAAGCCCAGGCGGCCGTGTCCTGCCCTGCAGTGGGAGAGGAGAAGCTCAGGCGACCGTGTCCTGCCCTGCAGTGGGAGAGGAGAAGCTCAGGCGACCGTGTCCTGCCCTGCAGTGGGAGAGGAGAAGCCCAGGCGGCCGTGTCCTGCCCTGCAGTGGGAGAGGAGAAGCTCAGGCGACCGTGTCCTGCCCTGCAGTGGGAGAGGAGAAGCCCAGGCGGCCGTGTCCTGCCCTGCAGTGGGAGAGGAGAAGCTCAGGCGACCGTGTCCTGCCCTGCAGTGGGAGAGGAGAAGCTCAGGCGACCGTGTCCTGCCCTGCAGTGGGAGAGGAGCTACAGAGAGCTTCAGGATGTAGCTAGGAAAGGAGGCTGTAAGTGTGGGAGGCTGGCTGGCTGGCTGGGAGGGAGGGAGGGATAGAGGGTGGGAGGGAGGGTGAGAGGCTGGCTGGGAGGGAGGGAGGGATAGAGGGTGGGAGGGTGAGAGGCTGGCTGGGAGGGAGGGTGGGATAGAGGGTGGGAGGGAGGGTGAGAGGCTGGCTGGGAGGGAGGGAGGGATAGAGGGTGGGCTGTGGAAGCAGCCATGATGCTGAGGAGCTGGCTCTGGCTCCTTTAGATGTCCTGCCAAGCTGGGAGACGGGAGACCTCTGCCAGTGTGCTGCGGTCGTGGGGCAGCAAATCAAAATATTTTACAGATGTCTGAAGGCAGGCCCGGGAGCCAGCGGGGTATTTAGCTGTTCTTGAAGGTCTCGGGGTGTTTGTGTGTGTAAAAGCATTATGTGTGAATGGTGGGGCTACAGTGAACAGGAGCAGACATTGGTCAGTACTCAGGAGCATTTGGAGAGCAATTGGTGGGTAAGTCTGGGGCGGACAGTGTATGGCCTAGTGGAGGTGAGTCTGGGGGGGATGGTGTAGGGCCTAGTGGAGGTGAGTCTGGGGGGGATGGTGTGGAGGTGAGTCTGGGGGATGGTGTGGAGGTGAGTCTGGGGGGATGGTTTAGGCCTCGTGGAGGAGAGTCTGGGGGGGATGGTGTGGAGGTGAGTCTGGGGGGGGATGGTTTAGGCCTAGTGGAGGTAGTGTATACCTCTCAAGCCTAGTACAGGGGGTGGAGTACTGTGGAGCCTCAGCCCAGCTCCTACCACCATACTGTCTCTGCTAGGCTACCGGACATGTCCTGGTGGACATTTTAACAGTGAATATTATTTGGAGTGGTAACAGGCTAGCAGCACGCGGTGTGGGTCAGAAGTCTGGAAGCGGCCGAGCCTCAGCCCAGTTACTAAAGCATGTTTATCACAAGGTCTGGGACGATACCAGTATCGTGATACTCATTAGTATCATGGCAAGAAAACAAAACATCATTATGTTGTCATCCAGAGACACATGTATTTATTTTCCAAACTATAGCACACAATATTTTACAGAATCAAAGAGTTCGGTCTGCTTCGTGTTTTTTTTTGTGTGTTGTTTTTGCCATGAAGAAAATATCTCCATACTGGTATCATCCCAGCCCAATGACAGCCCTCTCAAGCCTCCTAAAACAAACAGCTTCGCTCTGCAGCACAGCCCAACGCAGTGCAGCCCAAACGCAGCGCACACCGCGTCTTGAAGTTAGCGTTCCGTCAGAAGAAGCCAGATGGCATGGGTTGGCAGTGTTGCGGCAGAGAAAGCATCCCCTGATGAAAGGAGTCCCTGTCTTTGAACAGGAAGTATGGCGTGTCTGCACGGTCTGTGTTTCCATCGGGGCTACGGGTCAAACTGTTGCCACTACTGCTGGAATTGATGCTTTCTTACGCTTTTTCATGTTCATATCGGATAAAACAAGAAGGCAGGAAGTCTCATTAATATTAATGACCTAATGTGGGAAGGAGGAAGGGAAGGCCTTTGTAGTTGGTATCAGGACTGTCTGCTCTGGAACCTTCCCTGTTGTGGAGAGAACCTGTCTTTCTTGTGCTTTCTCGCTGTCGTGCTCTCTGTCTCTCTCTCTCTGCGTCTGTGTCTCTCTCTCTCTGCGTCTGTGTCTCTCTCTCTCTGCGTCTGTGTCTCTCTCTCTCTCTGCGTCTCTCTCTCTCTCTGCGTCTCTCTCTCTCTGCGTCTGTGTCTCTCTCTCTCTCTGCGTCTGTGTCTCTCTCTCTCTCTCTGCGTCTGTGTCTCTCTCTCTCTCTGCGTCTGTGTCTCTCTCTCTCTCTCTGTGTCTGTCTCTCTCTCTCTCTGCGTCTGTGTCTCTCTCTCTCTCTCGTCTGTGTCTCTCTCTCTCTCTCTCTGTCTCTCTCTCTCTCTCTCTCTGTGTCTCTCTCTCTCTCTCTGCGTCTGTGTCTCTCTCTCTCTCTGCGTCTGTCTCTCTCTCTCTCTCTCTGCGTCTGTCTCTCTCTCTCTCTCTCTGCGTCTGTGTCTCTCTCTCTCTCTCTCTGCGTCTGTGTCTCTCTCTCTCTCTGCGTCTGTGTCTCTCTCTCTCTGCGTCTGTGTCTCTGCGTCTGTGTCTCTCTCTCTCTCTGCGTCTGTGTGTGTCTCTCTCTCTCTCTGCGTCTCTCTCTCTCTCTCTCTCAATTCAATTCAATTCAAGGGCTTTATTGGCATGGGAAACGTGTTAACATTGCCAAAGCAAGTGAGGTAGATGGTGGATATAAAGTGGATATATAAAGTGAAATAAACAATAAAAATTAACAGTAAACATTACACATACAGAAGTTTCAAAACAAAACGGTCTCTCTCTGTGTCTCTCTCTCTCTGTGTGTTTCTCTCTCTGCGTCTGTGTGTCTCTCTGCGTCTGTGTGTCTCTCTGCCTCTGTGTCTCTCTGCGTCTGTGTCTCTCTCTCTCTCTCTCTCTCTCTCTCTGCGTCTGTGTGTCTCTCTCTCTGCGTCTGTGTCTCTCTCTCTCTCTGCGTCTCTGTGTTTCTCTCTCTGCGTCTCTGTCATGCTCACTCTCTCTGCGTTTCTCTCTCTGCGTCTCTCTGTCATGCTCACTCTCTCTCTCTGCGTCTCTCTCTCTTTGTTTCTCACTCTCTCTGCGTTTCTCTCTCTGCGTCTCTCTGTCATGCTCACTCTCTCTCTCTGCGTCTCTCTCTCTCTTTGCGTCTCTGTGTTTCTCACTCTCTCTGCGTTTCTCTCTCTGCGTCTCTCTGTCATGCTCACTCTCTCTCTCTGCGTCTCTCTCTCTCTCCTTAGAAACTGTCACCATCTCTCGTAGAGGTCGACCGATTATGATTTTTCAACGCCGATACCGATTATTGGAGGACCAAAAAAAGCAGATACAATTTTTATTTATTTTTATTTGTAATAATGACAATTACAACAATACTGAATTAACACTTATTTTAACTTAATTTATTACATCAATAAAATCCATTTAGCCTCAAATAAATAATGAAACGTGTTCAATTTGGTATAAATAATGCAATAACAAAGTGTTGGAGAAGAAAGTAAAAGTGCAACATGTGCCATGTAAGAAAGCTAACGTTTAAGTTTCTTGCTCAGAACATGAGAACATATGAAAGGTGGTGGTTCCTTTTAACACGAGTCTTCAATATTCCTAGGTAAGAAGTTTTAGGTTGTAGTTATTATAGGAATTATAGGACTATTTCTCTCTATACCATTTGTATTTCATATATCTTTGACTATTGGATGTTCTTAGTATTGCCAGTGTAACAGTATAGCTTCCGTCCCTCTCCTCGCTCATCCCTGGGCTTGAACCAGGAACATATCGACAACAGCCACCCTCGAAGCAGCATTACCCATGCAGAGCAAGGGGAACAACTACTCCAAGTCTCAGAGCGAGTGATGTTTGAAACGCTATTAGCGCGCACCCCGCTAACTAGCTAGCTAGACATTTCACATCGGTTACACCAGCCTAATCTCAGGAGTTGATAGGCTTGAAGTTATAAACAGCTCAATGCTTGAAGCATTGCGAAGAGCTGCTGGTGTGCCTACCATCGCTCAGTTACACTGCTCTATCAAATATCAAATCATAGACTTCATTATAACATAATACACAGAAATACGAGCCTGAGGTCATTAATATGGTCGAATACGGAAACTATCATCTCAAAAACAAGATGTTTATTCTTTCAGTGAAATACGGAACCGTTCCGTATTTTATCTAACGGGTGGCATCCATAAGTCTAAATATTGCTGTTACATTGCACAACCTTCAATGTTATGTCATAATTACGTAAAATTCCCAAACTGTTGCATATACCCTGACTCTGCGTGCAATGAACGCAAGAGTAATGACACAATTTCACCTGGTTAATATTGCCTGCTAACCTGGATTTATTTTAGCTAAATATGCAGGTTTAAAAATGTAAAAAAAATCTGTCGTTCTGCCCCTGAACGAGGCAGTTAACCCACCGATCCTTGGCCGTCATTGAAAATAAGAATGTTCTTAAACTGACTTGCCTGGTTAAATAAAGGTGTAAAAAAAATTGGCCAAATCGGCAACAAAAAGAGAGGCGAGAGCAGAGAGGGCGGAGAGCAGAGAGGGCGGAGAGCAGAGAGGGCGGAGAGCAGAGAGGGCAAAGAGAGAGAGGGCAAAGAGAGAGAGAGGGCGAAGAGAGAGAGAGGGCAAAGAGAGAGAGAGGGCAAAGAGAGAGAGAGGGCAAAGAGAGAGAGAGAGAGGGCAAAGAGAGAGAGAGGGCAAAGAGAGAGAGAGGGCAAAGAGAGAGAGAGAGGGCAAAGAGAGAGAGAGAGGGCAAAGAGAGAGAGAGAGGGCAAAGAGAGAGAGAGAGGGCAAAGAGAGAGAGAGGGCAAAGAGAGCAAAGAGAGAGAGAGGGCAAAAGAGAGAGAGAGGGCAAAGAGAGAGAGGGCAAAGAGAGAGAGAGGGCAAAAAGAGAGAGGGCAAAGAGAGAGAGAGGGCAAAGAGAGAGAGAGAGAGAAAGAGAGAGAGAGAGGGCAAAGAGAGAGAGAGAGGGCAAAGAGAGAAGAGAGGGGAGAGAGAGAGAGGGCAAAGAGAGAGAGAGAGAGAGAGGGAGGGCAAGAGAGAGAGGGCCAAGAGACAGAGAGAGGGAGAGGGCGGAGAGAGAGAGAGAGGGCAGAGAGAGAGAGGGCAGAGAGAGAGAGAGAGGGGAGAGAGAGGGGAGAGAGAGAGAGAGAGAGAGAGAGGAGAGGGTGTAGAGAGAGAGAGGCGTAGAGAGAGAGGGCGTAGATAGAGGAGAGGGCGTAGAGAGAGGGGAGAGGGCGTAGAGAGAGGGGAGAGGGCGTAGAGAGAGGGGAGAGGGCGGAGAGAGAGGGGAGAGGGCGTAGAGAGAGGGGAGAGGGCGTAGAGAGAGGGGAGAGGGCGTGGGGAGAGGGCGTAGAGAGTGGGGAGAGGGAGTAGAGTGAGGGGAGAGGGTGAAGAGAGAGAGAGGAGAGGGCGTAGAGAGAGAGGAGAGGGCGTGGTGAGAGGGCGTAGAGAGAGGGGAGAGGGTGAAGAGAGAGAGAGGAGAGGGCGAGAGAGAGAGGAGAGGGAGAGGAGAGAGAGAGAGAGGAGAGGGCGGAGGGAGAGGGGAGAGGGCGAAGAAAGAGAGGAGAGGGCGTAGAGAGAGAGGAGAGGGCGTGAGAGAGAGAGAGAGAGAGAGAGAGGAGAGGGAGGGAGAGAGAGGAGAGAGGGCGAGAGGGGAGAGGGGAGAGGGCGTAGAGAGAGGGGAGAGGGCGTAGAGAGAGGGGAGAGGGCGTAGAGAGAGGGGAGAGGGGGAGAGGGCGAGAGAGAGATGGGAGAGGGCGTAGAGAGAGGGGAGGGGAGAGGGCGTAGAGAGATGGGAGAGGGCGAGAGAGAGGGGAGAGGGCGTAGAGAGAGGGAGAGGGCGTAGAGAGAGGGGAGAGGGCGTAGGGAGAGGGGAGAGAGAGGGAGAGAGAGTGGGGAGAAGAGAGAGAGAGAGAGAGAGAGAGGGCGTAGGGAGAGGGGAGAGGGCGTAGGGAGAGGGGAGAGGGCGTAGGGAGAGGGGAGAGGGCGTAGAGAGAGGGGAGAGGGCGTAGGGAGAGGGGAGAGGGCGTGGGGAGAGGGCGTAGAGAGTGGGGAGAGGGAGTGGGGAGAGGGAGAGAGGAGGGGAGAGGGTGAAGAGAGAGAGAGAGGAGAGGGCGTGGTGAGAGGGCGTAGAGAGAGGGGAGAGGGTGAAGAGAGAGAGAGGAGAGGGCGTAGAGAGAGAGAGGAGAGGGTGAAGAGAGAGAGAGAGAGAGAGGAGAGGGCGTAGGGAGAGGGGAGAGGGCGTAGAAAGAGAGGAGAGGGCGTAGAGAGAGAGGAGAGGGCGTAGAGAGAGAGTAGAGAGAGAGGGGAGAGGGCGTAGAGAGAGGAGAGAGGGCGTAGGGAGAGGGGAGAGGGCGTAGAGAGAGGGGAGAGGGCGTAGAGAGAGGGGAGAGGGCGTAGAGAGAGGGGAGGGGGGAGAGGGCGTAGAGAGAGGGGAGAGGGCGTAGAGAGAGGGGAGAGGGCGTAGAGAGAGGGGAGAGGGCGTAGAGAGAGGGGAGAGGGCGTAGGGAGAGGGCGTAGAGAGAGGGGAGAGGGCGTAGAGAGAGAGGGGAGAGGGCGTAGAGAGAGAGGGCAAAGAGAGAGAGAGAGAGAGGGCAAAGAGACAACGACAACAGTCACCCTCGAAGCATCGTTACCCATCGCTCCACAAAGCCGCGGCCCTTGCAGAGCAAGGGGAACTACTACTTCAAGGTCTCAGAGCAAGTGACGTAACCGATTGAAACGCTATTTAGCGCACACCGCTAACTAAGCTAGCCGTTTCACATCCGTTACAGAGAGAGAGGGAGAGGGCGTAGAAAGAGAGGGTAGAGGGCGTAGAGAGAGTGGAGAGGGGATAGGGCGAGAGAGAGAGGGGATAGGCGTAGAGAGAGAGAGGGGATAGAGAGAGAGAGGGGAGAGGGCGAGAGAGAGAGGGGAGAGGGCGTAGAGAGAGAGGGGAGAGGGAGAGGAGAGGGTGTAGAGAGAGAGGAGAGGGTGTAGAGAGAGAGGAGAGGGTGTAGAGAGAGGGGAGAGGGCGTAGGGAGAGGGGAGAGGGCGTAGGGAGAGGGGAGAGGGCGTAGGGAGAGGGGAGAGGGCGGAGAGAGAGGGGAGAGGGCGGAGAGAGAGGGGAGAGGGCGGAGAGAGAGGGGAGAGGGCGTAGAGAGAGAGGGGAAAGGGCGTAAAGAGAGAGGGGAGAGGGCGTAAAGAGAGAGGGGAGAGGGCGAAGAGAGAGAGGGGAGAGGGCGAAGAGAGAGAGGGGAGAGGGCGTAGAGAGAGAGGGGAGAGGGCGTAGAGAGGGAGGGGAGAGAGCGTAGAGAGAGAGGGGAGAGGGCGTAGAGAGAGAGGGGAGAGGACGTAGAGAGAGAGGGGAGAGGACGTAGAGAGAGGGGAGAGGGCGTAGAGAGAGGGGAGAGGGCGTAGAGAGAGGGCGTAGAGAGGGAGGAGAGGGCGTAGAGAGGGAGGAGAGGGCGTAGAGAGGGAGGAGAGGGCGTAGAAAGGAGAGGGCAAAGAGAGGGAGAGAGAGAGAGGAGAGGGCGGAGAGTGAGAGGGCAGAGAGAGAGAGAGAGAGAGAGAGAGAGGAGAGGGCGAGGAGAGGGCGGAGAGAGTGAGGAGAGGGCGTAGAAAGGAGAGGGCAAAGAGAGGGAGAGAGAGAGAGGAGAGGGCGGAGAGTGAGAGGGCAGAGAGTGAGAGGGCAGAGAGAGAGAGAGAGGAGAGGGCATAGAGAGAGAGAGAATTTGGTATTTTATTAGGATCCCCATTAGCTTTTGTGAAAGCAGCATCTATTCTTCCTGGGGTCCACACAGAATATGAAACATGACATACTGTAGTACAGAACATTAATAGACAAGAACAGCTCAAGGACAGAACTACATAAAAAAAATGTAAAGGCACTCGTAGCCTACATGTCAATGCATACACAAACTATCTAGGTTTGTGTATGTAGCCTCTGTAGCCTTGACACTAAGAATCAACTCAAACGTTGATCTTTACATATTGACATGGTTTTCATCCAAATACAGAGGCACTGTACTTGACCCTTGATTGCGCTGCTCAGTGCTGGATCTGGTTAAGTGTGTTAGAGGCGGTCAGCGAGGCCGACCACAGAACCCACAGCAGGCTCAGCTAGACCCAGAGAACCCCAACCACATATAGACACACAGACCCCGGACTGATTTCTGTACAGCCCTCTCTTGTTCCCAGAGGTTGTGTGTGTGTGTGTGTGTGTGTGTGTGTGTGTGTGTGTGTGTGTGTGTGTGTGTGTGTGTGTGTGTGTGTGTGTGTGTGTGTGTGTGTGTGTGTCTCTCACTGTGTGTGTGTGTGTGTGTCTCTTACTGTGTGTGTGTGAGACGTGTGTCTCTTACTGTGTGTGTGTGTGTCTCTTACTGTGTGTGTGTGTGTGTCTCTTACTGTGTGTGTGTGAGACGTGTTTCTCGGTCCCAGAGCAGTTCTGTTGCGTGTCTCTTACTGTGTGTGTGTGTGTCTCTTACTGTGTGTGTGTGTGTCTCTTACTGTGTGTGTGTGTGTGTCTCTTACTGTGTGTGAGACGTGTTTCTCGGTCCCAGAGCAGTTCTGTTCCGTCTGAGTCCATCAGTGTATTGTTCCACCAGCGGTCTTTATGGCAACACACATGGACATGGGCACACAGGCCCGGTAATCCCCGACATGAGCGGTCCGCCTCACGTTTGCACTCAGCTATGTAACTACACATGCCTGGGAACCGCGTTACTAATGGTTCCGACATCTTGCTCTTTTCCTTTGTCCCTACTGGAGCACTGATGCAGGATAACTGCTGCTAACTATCAGGGGAAGAGAAAAACCTGTATGGCGGGAATATGATAGAAAAAGGAAAAAGAGAGAGAGAGCTGGGGGGAAAAGGAAAAAGAGAGGGAGCGAGCTGGGGGAGAGAGAGAGAGAGAGATCGGTGAGGGAGAGAGAGAGAGAGAGATGGGTGAGGGAGAGAGAGAGAGAGAGAGATGGGTGAGGGAGAGAGAGAGAGAGATGAGAGAGGGAGAGAGAGATTGGTGAGGGAGAGAGAGCGAGAGAGCTGGGGAGAGAGAGAGAGAGAGCTGGGGAGAGAGAGCTGGGGAGAGTGAGACAGAGAGAGCTGGGGAGAGAGAGAGAGAGAGAGAGAGAGAGAGCTGGGGAGAGAGAGGGAGAGAGAGAGCTGGGGAGAGTGAGAGAGAGAGAGCTGGGGAGAGAGAGAGAGCTGGGGAGAGAGAGGGAGAGAGAGATGGGGGAGGGAGAGAGAGATAGATAGGGGAGAGAGAGATGGGGGGGGAGGGAGAGAGAGGAAGGGAGCAAACAGGGGAGAGAGAGAGAGAGAGCGAGTTGGGGAGGGAGAGAGAGCTGGGGGAGAGAGAGCTGAGTGAGGGGGAGAGCGAGGGGGAGAGATAGCAGGGGGGTGCAAGTAGGACAGAGAATGGGGGAGAGAGAGAGAGCGAGGGGGGAAGAGAAAGCGAGTTGGGGGAGGGAGAGCGGGGGGGAAGAGGAATCTAGCCTGCTAGCTTAGCCTAGCCCTCCAGCCCAGTCTAACACAGTGACCTAACCAAGCCTGCTCGATTAGCCTAGCCCTCCAGCCCAGTCTAACACAGTGACCTAACCTAGCCTGCTAGATTAGCCTAGCCCTCCAGCCCAGTCTAACACAGTGACCTAACCTAGCCTGCTCGATTAGCCTAGTGCTATGAAGTGTCACATTCCATCCTTGTCCCAAAGGTGATAAAGCTAATTTGGGGATGGTCAGCGACATAGCTAACAAACAAAATGCTGGCTGCCTTGCTAGACCTGGAGGTGTGTGTGTGTGTGTGTGTGTGTGTGTGTGTGCGTGTGCGTGAGCAGTGTGTTCTGGGAGGTGTTGTGAGAGTAGTGTAGGCGGAGGCCCAAGCACAGCCCAGACATCACTCTTCAGCCAGGTCCTGACCCTCCTGTCCAGGGTCTGATACTCTGACCAAAACAGTCGCATTTGTGACCTTTTGACTTTTTTAATATGTCGCCAATTAAAATGTTTTACTTGGTCACGTTACTATTTGGTTGACAATTTGCATTTTTTATTTATTTTTTATCATCATGATTTATTCAAACAGTAATGTGCAATTAACCATAATTTGCAAATAAAGTCAATAAAAATCCTACAATGTGATTTTCTGGATTTTTTCCCCTCATTTTGTCTGTCGTAGTTGAAGTGTATCTATGATGAAAATTACAGGCCTCTCTCATCTTTTTAAGTGGGAGAACCTGCACAATTGGTGGCTGACTAAATACTTTTTTGCCCCACTGTATAGCCTATAAGATAATCTGTCAGGCAGCTGATTGTTGTGTGAGCAGCTCACCGACAGCGGTAGGAAAGATGTTCGTAGGTTATGGGGGTATCTTCCAGTAAAATTCTCAGGCAAAAATGGGTATGCAAACTAGGTATTTCAAGTTCAATTTAGTCATCATGGAATAGCCTACCTTGAACATCATACATTTATTTCCTCCAGACTATTTGGTCCTTGAAAAGTCATTGACAGTTATGATTTTAGAAGTTCTGCTGCTCCAACATTTTGTGATTTCATTTCTGATCAGTTTTAATGAGAGATGTAGACGCTTTTGTTTGTTTGTTTCCCACAATTTAAATTGAACGGTGTTGCGCCTTGTCTGTCATGACACCAGTGGTTATTATGATACATTGAATGGTTTTTCATACAAACTGTTCCATTACAAGGTGAACCCTGTATTTGGTCGCTTTCTCGTTTTAAAACACGATACAATAATCCCTCAATTACTCTTCAACATCATGGACAGACTGACTACTACCACATGGACAGACTGACAAGCAACCACATGGACAGACTGACAAGCAACCACATGGACAGACTGACAAGCAACCACATGGACAGACTGACTACTACCACATGGACAGACTGACAAGCAACCACATGGACAGACTGACAAGCAACCACATGGACAGACTGACAAGCAACCACAAGGACAGACTGACTAGCTACCACATGGACAGACTGACAAGCAACCACATGGACAGACTGACAAGCAACCACATGGACAGACTGACAAGCAACCACATGGACAGACTGACAAGCAACCACATGGACAGACTGACAAGCAACCACATGGACAGACTGACAAGCAACCACATGGACAGACTGACAAGCAACCACATGGACAGACTGACAAGCAACCACATGGACAGACTGACTACTACCACATGGACAGACTGACTACTACCACATGGACAGCCTGACTGACTACCACATGGACAGCCTGACTGACTACCACATGGACAGCCTGACTAGCTACCACATGGACAGCCTGACTAGCTACCACATGGACAGACTGACTACTACCACATGGACAGACTGACTACTACCACATGGACAGCCTGACTGACTACCACATGGACAGCCTGACTGACTACCACATGGACAGCCTGACTAGCTACCACATGGACAGACTGACTACTACCACATGGACAGACTGACTACTACCACATGGACAGACTGACTACTACCACATGGACAGCCTGACTAGCTTCCACATGGACAGCCTGACTGACTACCACATGGACAGACTGACTACTACCACATGGACAGCCTGACTACAACCACATGGACAGACTGACTAGCTACCACATGGACAGACTGACAGACTACCACATGGACAGACTGACTACTACCACATGGACAGACTGACTACTACCACATGGACAGCCTGACAAGCAACCACATGGACAGACTGACAAGCAACCACATGGACAGACTGACAAGCAACCACATGGACAGACTGACAAGCAACCACATGGACAGACTGACTACTACCACATGGACAGACTGACTGACTACCACATGGACAGCCTGACTAGCTTCCACATGGACAGCCTGACTGACTACCACATGGACAGACTGACTACTACCACATGGACAGCCTGACTACAACCACATGGACAGACTGACTAGCTACCACATGGACAGACTGACAGACTACCACATGGACAGAATGACTGACTACCACATGGACAGACTGACTGACTACCACATGGACAGACTGACTACTACCACATGGACAGACTGACTACTACCACATGGACAGACTGACTACTACCACATGGACAGACTGACTGACTACCACATGGACAGACTGACTACTACCACATGGACAGAATGACTGACTACCACATGGACAGACTGACTGACTACCACATGGACAGACTGACTACTACCACATGGACAGCCTGACTACTACCACATGGACAGACTGACTACTACCACATGGACAGACTGACTACTGCCACATGGACAGACTGACTACTACCACATGGACAGACTGACTGACTACCACATGGACAGACTGACTGACTACCACATGGACAGACTGACTGACTACCACATGGACAGACTGACTGACTACCACATGGACAGACTGACTGACTACCACATGGACAGACTGACTGACTACCACATGGACAGACTGACTGACTACCACATGGACAGACTGACTGACTACCACATGGACAGACTGACTACTACCACATGGACAGACTGACAAGCAACCACATGGACAGCCTGACTACTACCACATGGACAGCCTGACTACTACCACATGGACAGCCTGACTGACTACCACATGGACAGACTGACTACTACCACATGGACGGCCTGACTAGCTACCACATGGACAGACTGACTACTACCACATGGACAGACTGACTACTACCACATGGACAGACTGACTACTACCACATGGACAGACTGACTACTACCACATGGACAGACTGACTACTACCACATGGACAGCCTGACTGACTACCACATGGACAGCCTGACTAGCTACCACATGGACAGACTGACTACTACCACATGGACAGACTGACTACTACCACATGGACAGCCTGACTAGCTTCCACATGGACAGCCTGACTGACTACCACATGGACAGACTGACTACTACCACATGGACAGCCTGACTACTACCACATGGACAGACTGACTACCACATGGACAGCCTGACTAGCTACCACATGGACAGACTGACTACTACCACATGGACAGACTGACTACTACCACATGGACAGCCTGACTAGCTTCCACATGGACAGCCTGACTGACTACCACATGGACAGCCTGACTAGCTTCCACATGGACAGCCTGACTGACTACCACATGGACAGACTGACTACTACCACATGGACAGACTGACTACAACCACATGGACAGCCTGACAAGCAACCACATGGACAGACTGACTACTACCACATGGACAGACTGACTACTACCACATGGACAGACTGACTACTACCACATGGACAGCCTGACAAGCAACCACATGGACAGACTGACTACTACCACATGGACAGACTGACTACTACCACATGGACAGACTGACTACTACCACATGGACAGACTGACTACTACCACATGGACAGACTGACTACTACCACATGGACAGACTGACTAGCTACCACATGGACAGACTGACATACTACCACATGGACAGAATGACTGACTACCACATGGACAGAATGACTGACTACCACATGGACAGACTGATTGACTACCACATGGACAGACTGATTGACTACCACATGGACAGACTGACTGACTACCACATGGACAGACTGACTGACTACCACATGGACAGACTGACTGACTACCACATGGACAGACTGACTGACTACCACATGGACAGACTGACTGACTACCACATGGACAGACTGACTGACTACCACATGGACAGACTGACTGACTACCACATGGACAGACTGACTGACTACCACATGGACAGACTGACTGACTACCACATGGACAGACTGACTGACTACCACATGGACAGACTGACTAGCTACCACATGGACAGACTGACTAGCTACCACATGGACAGACTGACTAGCTACCACATGGACAGACTGACTAGCTACCACATGGACAGACTGACTAGCTACCACATGGACAGACTGACTGACTACCACATGGACAGACCGACGGCTACCACATGGACAGCCTGACTACTACCACATGGACAGACTGACTACTACGACATGGACAGACTGACTACTACCACATGGACAGACTGACTACTACCACATGGACAGACTGACTGACTACCACATGGACAGACTGACTACTACCACATGGACAGCCTGACTAGCTACCACATGGACAGACTGACTACTACCACATGGACAGCCTGACTACTACCACATGGACAGACTGACTACTACCACATGGACAGACTGACTACTACCACATGGACAGACTGACTACTACCACATGGACAGACTGACTAGCTACAACATGGACAGATTGACAGACTACCACATGGACAGAATGACTGACTACCACATGGACAGAATGACTGACTACCACATGGACAGACTGACTACTACCACATGGACAGCCTGACTGACTACCACATGGACAGACTGACTACTACCACATGGACAGACTGACTGACTACCACATGGACAGACTGACTACTACCACATGGACAGCCTGACTAGCTACCACATGGACAGACTGACTACTACCACATGGACAGACTGACTACTACCACATGGACAGACTGACTACTACCACATGGACAGACTGACTACTACCACATGGACAGCCTGACTAGCTACCACATTGACAGACTGACTACTACCACATGGACAGCCTGACTGACTACCACATGGACAGACTGACTACTACCACATGGACAGACTGACTACTACCACATGGACAGACTGACTACTACCACATGGACAGACTGACTACTACCACATGGACAGACTGACTACTACCACATGGACAGCCTGACTAGCTACCACATGGACAGCCTGACTAGCTACCACATGGACAGCCTGACTAGCTACCACATGGACAGGTCATTTGTACATGTAGGTAGGGGTGATGGGTACAGGTCAGTCCAGGTCATTTGTACATGTAGGTAGGGTGATGGGTACAGGTCAGTCTAGGTCATTTGTACATATAGGTAGGGTGATGGGTACAGGTCAGTCCAGGTCATTTGTACATGTAGGTAGGGTGATGGGTACAGGTCAGTCCAGGTCATTTGTACATGTAGGTAGGGTGATGGGTACAGGTCAGTCCAGGTCATTTGTACATGTAGGTAGGGTGATGGGTACAGGTCAGTCCAGGTCATTTGTACATGTAGGTAGGGGTGATGGGTACAGGTCAGTCCAGGTCATTTGTACATGTAGGTAGGGTGATGGGTACTGGTCCAGGTCATTTGTACATGTAGGTAGGGGTGATGGGTACTGGTCAGTCCAGGTCATTTGTACATGTAGGTAGGGTGATGGGTACAGGTCAGTCCAGGTCACATGTACATGTAGGTAGGGTGATGGGTACTGGTCAGTCCAGGTCATTTGTACATGTAGGTAGGGGTGATGGGTACAGGTCAGTCCAGGTCATTTGTACATGTAGGTAGGGGTGATGGGTACAGGTCAGTCCAGGTCATTTGTACATGTAGGTAGGGGTGATGGGTACAGGTCAGTCCAGGTCATTTGTACATGTAGGTAGGGGTGATGGGTACAGGTCAGTCCAGGTCATTTGTACATGTAGGTAGGGGTGATGGGTACTGGTCAGTCCAGGTCATTTGTACATGTAGGTAGGGTGATGGGTACTGGTCCAGGTCATTTGTACATGTAGGTAGGGGTGATGGGTACTGGTCCAGGTCATTTGTACATGTAGGTAGGGTGATGGGTACAGGTCAGTCCAGGTCATTTGTACATATAGGTAGGGTGATGGGTACAGGTCAGTCCAGGTCATTTGTACATGTAGGTAGTGTGATGGGTACAGGTCAGTCCAGGTCATTTGTACATGTAGGTAGGGTGATGGGTACTGGTCCAGGTCATTTGTACATGTAGGTAGGGGTGATGGGTACAGGTCAGTCCAGGTCATTTGTACATGTAGGTAGGGTGATGGGTACTGGTCCATGTCATTTGTACATGTAGGTAGGGGTGATGGGTACTGCTCAGTCCAGGTCATTTGTACATGTAGGTAGGGTGATGGGTACAGGTCAGTCCAGGTCACATGTACATGTAGGTAGGGTGATGGGTACTGGTCCAGGTCATTTGTACATGTAGGTAGGGGTGATGGGTACTGGTCCAGGTCATTTGTACATGTAGGTAGGGTGATGGGTACTGGTCCAGGTCATTTCTACATGTAGGTAGGGTGATGGGTACTGGTCCAGGTCATTTGTACATGTAGGTAGGGTGATGGGTACTGGTCCAGGTCATTTCTACATGTAGGTAGGGTGATGGGTACTGGTCCAGGTCATTTGTACATGTAGGTAGGGTGATGGGTACAGGTCAGTCCAGGTCATGTGTACATGTAGGTAGGGGTGATGGGTACAGGTCAGTCCAGGTCATTTGTACATGTAGGTAGGGGTGATGGGTACTGGTCAGTCCAGGTCATTTGTACATGTAGGTAGGGTGATGGGTACTGGTCCAGGTCATTTGTACATGTAGGTAGGGTGATGGGTACAGGTCAGTCCAGGTCATTTGTACATGTAGGTAGGGTGATGGGTACTGGTCAGTCCAGGTCATTTGTACATGTAGGTAGGGGTGATGGGTACAGGTCAGTCCAGGTCATTTGTACATGTAGGTAGGGTGATGGGTACTGGTCCAGGTCATTTGTACATGTAGGTAGGGGTGATGGGTACTGGTCAGTCCAGGTCATTTGTACATGTAGGTAGGGTGATGGGTACAGGTCAGTCCAGGTCACATGTACATGTAGGTAGGGTGATGGGTACTGGTCCAGGTCATTTGTACATGTAGGTAGGGGTGATGGGTACAGGTCAGTCCAGGTCATTTGTACATGTAGGTAGGGGTGATGGGTACAGGTCAGTCCAGGTCATTTGTACATGTAGGTAGGGGTGATGGGTACAGGTCAGTCCAGGTCATTTGTACATGTAGGTAGGGGTGATGGGTACAGGTCAGTCCAGGTCATTTGTACATGTAGGTAGGGGTGATGGGTACTGGTCAGTCCAGGTCATTTGTACATGTAGGTAGGGTGATGGGTACTGGTCCAGGTCATTTGTACATGTAGGTAGGGGTGATGGGTACTGGTCAGTCCAGGTCATTTGTACATGTAGGTAGGGTGATGGGTACAGGTCAGTCCAGGTCATTTGTACATATAGGTAGGGTGATGGGTACAGGTCAGTCCAGGTCATTTGTACATGTAGGTAGGGTGATGGGTACAGGTCAGTCCAGGTCATTTGTACATGTAGGTAGGGTGATGGGTACTGGTCCAGGTCATTTGTACATGTAGGTAGGGGTGATGGGTACAGGTCAGTCCAGGTCATTTGTACATGTAGGTAGGGTGATGGGTACTGGTCCAGGTCATTTGTACATGTAGGTAGGGGTGATGGGTACTGCTCAGTCCAGGTCATTTGTACATGTAGGTAGGGTGATGGGTACAGGTCAGTCCAGGTCACATGTACATGTAGGTAGGGTGATGGGTACTGGTCCAGGTCATTTGTACATGTAGGTAGGGGTGATGGGTACAGGTCAGTCCAGGTCATGTGTACATGTAGGTAGGGGTGATGGGTACAGGTCAGTCCAGGTCATTTGTACATGTAGGTAGGGGTGATGGGTACTGGTCAGTCCAGGTCATTTGTACATGTAGGTAGGGTGATGGGTACTGGTCCAGGTCATTTGTACATGTAGGTAGGGTGATGGGTACAGGTCAGTCCAGGTCATTTGTACATGTAGGTAGGGTGATGGGTACTGGTCAGTCCAGGTCATTTGTACATGTAGGTAGGGTGATGGGTACTGGTCCAGGTCATTTGTACATGTAGGTAGGGTGATGGGTACAGGTCAGTCCAGGTCATTTGTACATGTAGGTAGAGGTGATGGGTACAGGTCAGTCCAGGTCATTTGTACATGTAGGTAGGGGTGATGGGTACTGGTCCAGGTCATTTGTACATATAGGTAGGGTGATGGGTACTGGTCCAGGTCATTTGTACATGTAGGTAGGGGTGATGGGTACAGGTCAGTCCAGGTCATTTGTACATGTAGGTAGGGGTGATGGGTACTGGTCAGTCCAGGTCATTTGTACATGTAGGTAGGGTGATGGGTACAGGTCAGTCCAGGTCATTTGTACATGTAGGTAGGGGTGATGGGTACTGGTCAGTCCAGGTAATTTGTACATGTAGGTAGGGTGATGGGTACAGGTCAGTCCAGGTCATTTGTACATATAGGTAGGGTGATGGGTACAGGTCAGTCCAGGTCATTTGTACATGTAGGTAGGGTGATGGGTACAGGTCAGTCCAGGTCATTTGTACATGTAGGTAGGGGTGATGGGTACAGGTCAGTCCAGGTCATTTGTACATGTAGGTAGGGTGATGGGTACAGGTCAGTCCAGGTCATTTGTACATGTAGGTAGGGTGATGGGTACAGGTCAGTCCAGGTCATTTGTACATGTAGGTAGGGTGATGGGTACTGGTCCAGGTCATTTGTACATGTAGGTAGGGGTGATGGGTACAGGTCAGTCCAGGTCATTTGTACATGTAGGTAGGGTGATGGGTACTGGTCCAGGTCATTTGTACATGTAGGTAGGGGTGATGGGTACAGGTCAGTCCAGGTCATTTGTACATGTAGGTAGGGTGATGGGTACTGGTCCAGGTCATTTGTACATGTAGGTAGGGGTGATGGGTACAGGTCAGTCCAGGTCACATGTACATGTAGGTAGGGTGATGGGTACTGGTCCAGGTCATTTGTACATGTAGGTAGGGGTGATGGGTACAGGTCAGTCCAGGTCATTTGTACATGTAGGTAGGGGTGATGGGTACAGGTCAGTCCAGGTCATTTGTACATGTAGGTAGGGGTGATGGGTACAGGTCAGTCCAGGTCATTTGTACATGTAGGTAGGGGTGATGGGTACAGGTCAGTCCAGGTCATTTGTACATGTAGGTAGGGTGATGGGTACTGGTCCAGGTCATTTGTACATGTAGGTAGGGGTGATGGGTACTGGTCAGTCCAGGTCATTTGTACATGTAGGTAGGGTGATGGGTCAGGTCAGTCCAGGTCATTTGTACATGTAGGTAGGGTGATGGGTACTGGTCAGTCCAGGTCATTTGTACATGTAGGTAGGGTGATGGGTACTGGTCCAGGTCATTTGTACATGTAGGTAGGGTGATGGGTACTGGTCCAGGTCATTTGTACATGTAGGTAGGGTGATGGGTACAGGTCAGTCCAGGTCATTTGTACATGTAGGTAGGGTGATGGGTACTGGTCAGTCCAGGTCATTTGTACATATAGGTAGGGTGATGGGTACTGGTCAGTCCAGGTCATTTGTACATGTAGGTAGGGGTGATGGGTACTGGTCCAGGTCATTTGTACATGTAGGTAGGGTGATGGGTACTGGTCCAGGTCATTTGTAGATGTAGGTAGGGGTGATGGGTACTGGTCCAGGTCATTTGTACATGTAGGTAGGGTGATGGGTACTGGTCCAGGTCATTTGTACATGTAGGTAGGGTGATGGGTACAGGTCAGTCCAGGTCATTTGTACATGTAGGTAGGGTGATGGGTACAGGTCAGTCCAGGTCATTTGTACATGTAGGTAGGGGTGATGGGTACTGGTCCAGGTCATTTGTACATATAGGTAGGGTGATGGGTACTGGTCCAGGTCATTTGTACATGTAGGTAGGGGTGATGGGTACAGGTCAGTCCAGGTCATTTGTACATGTAGGTAGGGTGATGGGTACTGGTCCAGGTCATTTGTACATGTAGGTAGGGGTGATGGGTACTGGTCAGTCCAGGTCATTTGTACATGTAGGTAGGGTGATGGGTACAGGTCAGTCCAGGTCATTTGTACATGTAGGTAGGGGTGATGGGTACTGGTCCAGGTCATTTGTACATGTAGGTAGGGGTGATGGGTACTGGTCAGTCCAGGTCATTTGTACATGTAGGTAGGGTGATGGGTACAGGTCAGTCCAGGTCATTTGTACATATAGGTAGGGTGATGGGTACAGGTCAGTCCAGGTCATTTGTACATGTAGGTAGGGTGATGGGTACAGGTCAGTCCAGGTCATTTGTACATGTAGGTAGGGTGATGGGTACTGGTCCAGGTCATTTGTACATGTAGGTAGGGGTGATGGGTACAGGTCAGTCCAGGTCATTTGTACATGTAGGTAGGGTGATGGGTACTGGTCCAGGTCATTTGTACATGTAGGTAGGGGTGATGGGTACTGCTCAGTCCAGGTCATTTGTACATGTAGGTAGGGTGATGGGTACAGGTCAGTCCAGGTCACATGTACATGTAGGTAGGGTGATGGGTACTGGTCCAGGTCATTTGTACATGTAGGTAGGGGTGATGGGTACAGGTCAGTCCAGGTCATGTGTACATGTAGGTAGGGGTGATGGGTACAGGTCAGTCCAGGTCATTTGTACATGTAGGTAGGGGTGATGGGTACTGGTCAGTCCAGGTCATTTGTACATGTAGGTAGGGTGATGGGTACTGGTCCAGGTCATTTGTACATGTAGGTAGGGTGATGGGTACAGGTCAGTCCAGGTCATTTGTACATGTAGGTAGGGTGATGGGTACTGGTCAGTCCAGGTCATTTGTACATGTAGGTAGGGTGATGGGTACTGGTCCAGGTCATTTGTACATGTAGGTAGGGTGATGGGTACAGGTCAGTCCAGGTCATTTGTACATGTAGGTAGAGGTGATGGGTACAGGTCAGTCCAGGTCATTTGTACATGTAGGTAGGGGTGATGGGTACTGGTCCAGGTCATTTGTACATATAGGTAGGGTGATGGGTACTGGTCCAGGTCATTTGTACATGTAGGTAGGGGTGATGGGTACAGGTCAGTCCAGGTCATTTGTACATGTAGGTAGGGGTGATGGGTACTGGTCAGTCCAGGTCATTTGTACATGTAGGTAGGGTGATGGGTACAGGTCAGTCCAGGTCATTTGTACATGTAGGTAGGGGTGATGGGTACTGGTCAGTCCAGGTAATTTGTACATGTAGGTAGGGTGATGGGTACAGGTCAGTCCAGGTCATTTGTACATATAGGTAGGGTGATGGGTACAGGTCAGTCCAGGTCATTTGTACATGTAGGTAGGGTGATGGGTACAGGTCAGTCCAGGTCATTTGTACATGTAGGTAGGGGTGATGGGTACAGGTCAGTCCAGGTCATTTGTACATGTAGGTAGGGTGATGGGTACAGGTCAGTCCAGGTCATTTGTACATGTAGGTAGGGTGATGGGTACAGGTCAGTCCAGGTCATTTGTACATGTAGGTAGGGTGATGGGTACTGGTCCAGGTCATTTGTACATGTAGGTAGGGGTGATGGGTACAGGTCAGTCCAGGTCATTTGTACATGTAGGTAGGGTGATGGGTACTGGTCCAGGTCATTTGTACATGTAGGTAGGGGTGATGGGTACAGGTCAGTCCAGGTCATTTGTACATGTAGGTAGGGTGATGGGTACTGGTCCAGGTCATTTGTACATGTAGGTAGGGGTGATGGGTACAGGTCAGTCCAGGTCACATGTACATGTAGGTAGGGTGATGGGTACTGGTCCAGGTCATTTGTACATGTAGGTAGGGGTGATGGGTACAGGTCAGTCCAGGTCATTTGTACATGTAGGTAGGGGTGATGGGTACAGGTCAGTCCAGGTCATTTGTACATGTAGGTAGGGGTGATGGGTACAGGTCAGTCCAGGTCATTTGTACATGTAGGTAGGGGTGATGGGTACAGGTCAGTCCAGGTCATTTGTACATGTAGGTAGGGTGATGGGTACTGGTCCAGGTCATTTGTACATGTAGGTAGGGGTGATGGGTACTGGTCAGTCCAGGTCATTTGTACATGTAGGTAGGGTGATGGGTCAGGTCAGTCCAGGTCATTTGTACATGTAGGTAGGGTGATGGGTACTGGTCAGTCCAGGTCATTTGTACATGTAGGTAGGGTGATGGGTACTGGTCCAGGTCATTTGTACATGTAGGTAGGGTGATGGGTACTGGTCCAGGTCATTTGTACATGTAGGTAGGGTGATGGGTACAGGTCAGTCCAGGTCATTTGTACATGTAGGTAGGGTGATGGGTACTGGTCAGTCCAGGTCATTTGTACATATAGGTAGGGTGATGGGTACTGGTCAGTCCAGGTCATTTGTACATGTAGGTAGGGGTGATGGGTACTGGTCCAGGTCATTTGTACATGTAGGTAGGGTGATGGGTACTGGTCCAGGTCATTTGTAGATGTAGGTAGGGGTGATGGGTACTGGTCCAGGTCATTTGTACATGTAGGTAGGGTGATGGGTACTGGTCCAGGTCATTTGTACATGTAGGTAGGGTGATGGGTACTGGTCCAGGTCATTTGTACATGTAGGTAGGGGTGATGGGTACAGGTCAGTCCAGGTCATTTGTACATGTAGGTAGGGGTGATGGGTACAGGTCAGTCCAGGTCATTTGTACATGTAGGTAGGGGTGATGGGTACAGGTCAGTCCAGGTCATTTGTACATGTAGGTAGGGGTGATGGGTACAGGTCAGTCCAGGTCATTTGTACATGTAGGTAGGGTGATGGGTACTGGTCCAGGTCATTTGTACATGTAGGTAGGGGTGATGGGTACTGGTCAGTCCAGGTCATTTGTACATGTAGGTAGGGTGATGGGTCAGGTCAGTCCAGGTCATTTGTACATGTAGGTAGGGTGATGGGTACTGGTCAGTCCAGGTCATTTGTACATGTAGGTAGGGTGATGGGTACTGGTCCAGGTCATTTGTACATGTAGGTAGGGTGATGGGTACTGGTCCAGGTCATTTGTACATGTAGGTAGGGTGATGGGTACAGGTCAGTCCAGGTCATTTGTACATGTAGGTAGGGTGATGGGTACTGGTCAGTCCAGGTCATTTGTACATATAGGTAGGGTGATGGGTACTGGTCAGTCCAGGTCATTTGTACATGTAGGTAGGGGTGATGGGTACTGGTCCAGGTCATTTGTACATGTAGGTAGGGTGATGGGTACTGGTCCAGGTCATTTGTAGATGTAGGTAGGGGTGATGGGTACTGGTCCAGGTCATTTGTACATGTAGGTAGGGTGATGGGTACTGGTCCAGGTCATTTGTACATGTAGGTAGGGTGATGGGTACAGGTCAGTCCAGGTCATTTGTACATGTAGGTAGGGTGATGGGTACAGGTCAGTCCAGGTCATTTGTACATGTAGGTAGGGGTGATGGGTACTGGTCCAGGTCATTTGTACATATAGGTAGGGTGATGGGTACTGGTCCAGGTCATTTGTACATGTAGGTAGGGGTGATGGGTACAGGTCAGTCCAGGTCATTTGTACATGTAGGTAGGGTGATGGGTACTGGTCCAGGTCATTTGTACATGTAGGTAGGGGTGATGGGTACTGGTCAGTCCAGGTCATTTGTACATGTAGGTAGGGTGATGGGTACAGGTCAGTCCAGGTCATTTGTACATGTAGGTAGGGGTGATGGGTACTGGTCCAGGTCATTTGTACATGTAGGTAGGGTGATGGGTACTGGTCCAGGTCATTTGTAGATGTAGGTAGGGGTGATGGGTACTGGTCCAGGTCATTTGTACATGTAGGTAGGGTGATGGGTACTGGTCCAGGCCATTTGTACATGTAGGTAGGGTGATGGGTACAGGTCAGTCCAGGTCATTTGTACATGTAGGTAGGGTGATGGGTACAGGTCAGTCCAGGTCATTTGTACATGTAGGTAGGGGTGATGGGTACTGGTCAGTCCAGGTCATTTGTACATGTAGGTAGGGTGATGGGTACAGGTCAGTCCAGGTCATTTGTACATGTAGGTAGGGGTGATGGGTACTGGTCAGTCCAGGTCATTTGTACATGTAGGTAGGGTGATGGGTACAGGTCAGTCCAGGTCATTTGTACATGTAGGTAGGGGTGATGGGTACTGGTCAGTCCAGGTCATTTGTACATGTAGGTAGGGTGATGGGTACAGGTCAGTCCAGGTCATTTGTACATGTAGGTAGGGGTGATGGGTACTGGTCCAGGTCATTTGTACATATAGGTAGGGTGATGGGTACTGGTCCAGGTCATTTGTACATGTAGGTAGGGTGATGGGTACTGGTCCAGGTCATTTGTACATGTAGGTAGGGTGATGGGTACAGGTCAGTCCAGGTCATCTGTACATGTTGGTAGGGTGATGGGTACTGGTCCAGGTCATTTGTACATATAGGTAGGGTGATGGGTACTGGTCCAGGTCATTTGTACATGTAGGTAGGGTGATGGGTACTGGTCAGTCCAGGTCATTTGTACATATAGGTAGGGGTGATGGGTACTGGTGCATGTCATTTGTACATGTAGGTAGGGTGATGGGTACTGGGCCAGGTCATTTGTACATGTAGGTAGGGTGATGGGTACTGGTCCAGGTCATTTGTACATGTAGGTAGGGTGATGGGTACTGGTCCAGGTCATTTGTACATGTAGGTAGGGTGATGGGTACTGGTCCAGGTCATTTGTACATGTAGGTAGGGTGATGGGTACAGGTCAGTCCAGGTCATTTGTACATGTAGGTAGTGTGATGGGTACTGGTCCAGGTCATTTGTACATATAGGCAGGGTGATGGGTACTGGTCAGTCCAGGTCATTTGTACATGTAGGTAGGGTGATGGGTACTGGTCAGTCCAGGTCATTTGTACATGTCGGTAGGGGTGATGGGTACAGGTCAATCCAGGTCATTTGTACATGTAGGTAGGGTGATGGGTACAGGTCCAGGTCATTTGTACATGTAGGTAGGGGTGATGGGTACAGGTCAGTCCAGGTCATTTGTACATGTAGGTAGGGGTGATGGGTACTGGTCAGTCCAGGTCACATGTACATGTAGGTAGGGGTGATGGGTACAGGTCCAGGTCATTTGTACATGTAGGTAGGGGTGATGGGTACAGGTCAGTCCAGGTCATTTGTACATGTAGGTAGGGTGATGGGTACTGGTCAGTCCAGGTCATTTGTACATGTCGGTAGGGGTGATGGGTACAGGTCAGTCCAGGTCATTTGTACATGTAGGTAGGGTGATGGGTACAGGTCCAGGTCATTTGTACATGTAGGTAGGGGTGATGGGTACAGGTCAGTCCAGGTCATTTGTACATGTAGGTAGGGGTGATGGGTACTGGTCAGTCCAGGTCACATGTACATGTAGGTAGGGGTGATGGGTACAGGTCCAGGTCATTTGTACATGTAGGTAGGGGTGATGGGTACAGGTCAGTCCATGTCATTTGTACATGTAGGTAGGGTGATGGGTACTGGTCAGTCCAGGTCACATGTACATGTAGGTAGGGGTGATGGGTACTGGTCCAGGTCATTTGTACATGTAGGTAGGGTGATGGGTACAGGTCAGTCCAAGTCATTTGTACATGTAGGTAGGGTGATGGGTACTGGTCCAGGTCATTTGTACATGTAGGTAGGGGTGATGGGTACAGGTCAGTCCAGGTCATTTGTACATGTAGGTAGGGTGATGGGTACTGGTCAGTCCAGGTCATTTGTACATGTAGGTAGGGTGATGGGTACAGGTCAGTCCAGGTCATTTGTACATGTAGGTAGGGTGATGGGTACAGGTCAGTCCAGGTCATTTGTACATGTAGGTAGGGGTGATGGGTACTGGTCAGTCCAGGTCATTTGTACATGTAGGTAGGGTGATGGGTACTGGTCCAGGTCATTTCTACATGTAGGTAGGGTGATGGGTATTGGTCCAGGTCATTTGTACATGTAGGTAGGGTGATGGGTACAGGTCAGTCCAGGTCATTTGTACATGTAGGTAGGGTGATGGGTATTGGTCCAGGTCATTTCTACATGTAGGTAGGGTGATGGGTACAGGTCAGTCCAGGTCATTTGTACATGTCATTTGGTAGGTAGGGTGATGGGTATTGGTCCAGGTCATTTCTACATGTAGGTAGGGTGATGGGTACTGGTCCATGTCATTTCTACATGTAGGTAGGGGTGATGGGTACTGGTCAGTCCAGGTCATTTGTACATGTAGGTAGGGTGATGGGTACTGGTCCAGGTCATTTGTACATGTAGGTAGGGTGATGGGTACAGGTCAGTCCAGGTCATTTGTACATGTAGGTAGGGGTGATGGGTACAGGTCAGTCCAGGTCATTTGTACATGTAGGTTGAGTTGAAGTGACCATGCATAGATAATAAACAGTGAGTAGCAGCACTGCCCTCCCCAGCAAAAAGGCAGTAACTGCTCATAGTGTGGAACTGAGAAAAATGGCTTCAACGTTTTTTAATTGTCCAGACAAATTAATTCTAGGTAGATCATTGGAACCGAATATTGATGTCACTCGGAGGTAGAGGCGATGTGGGGCATGCTCTCGTCTGTAGTGGCTGATCCAATGTTTGATGTTTTTCTATTAAAAGGGGGATTTTGAGAGCGAAAACCTGAAAAAGAGGTTTCGTTTTGGTATCAAGTATCTTTTATTTTCTTCAAATTTTGCTCTCCAGAGGATGTCGCATCAAAGAACACATGGCGCTTTGAAATTTGCAAGAAAAACATGTTGCACTATATTTGAGGTTTGCTACAGTAAATCTATACAAATCAATGTTAGAACATGCTAATTTAGAAGATGACTCGTCGTTATTAGCCTGTTTCTGTATGGAATGCAGACACATTATGGAACACAGGTCATTATCAATTATCAATTATCATCAATTATTTAATGTGCTGGTGTCACCAACTAAAAAAGTTAGTGTAGAATCCTGTAGTCTTAAAGCTGGAGGTTGGTGGGTGCTCCTAGTGAGAAACAATTTGGCAACCGCAGTCTCTCAGGACTTGGCCTTTATAGGATCGCTATAGAACTGTAGATTGACTTAGCCCTTCATACCAACGTCTGGTGGTGTCATCCAAAGATCGATGAAAGAGTGTAAGACATTGAGTGCACAGTCAGTGAAAATATAAGTGTCAGGCTAGCCAATGTAAAGACCTCTGATATTATTGGATGCGTCTTGTATCTCCTGGTCTTAACTACACAACCACAGGCAGCCATTTTACACGTGTCATTGGGGAGATGGAAAAATATATATATATTTTCTCAGTTTATGTACATGTCAAAATTAATTGTTAAGCTATATTGTTTGTTTCATGTCATTTAATTGAAACAAAACTGATAGTCTATAGTCGGCTGGTATGAGCCAGGCCTAGCTAGCCGTCATCCTTTTATGATTGTGATCAGAGATTTTCTTTACAAATACAAGTGGACTGTGTTTGTTTGTCAAGTGATCATTAGCATCCTCCTTGGCAGTCCATCTGCAGACATCAAACAGACACGGTCCCTCTGCGGTAATGAAGAGCCTTGTACCTTCCGCTGTAAAGCCACCTGCAGGACTGACGGCAGTGGAAACAAAGAGGCTTCCCACTAAATAAGTCCTTGTCGCTGGTCTGGAGAGGACAGGACAATAGGCTGAGAGGTGACCTGGGCCTTTACACCCGTGCCAACTAGTCTGAACAACACGGAGAGGAGGAGGAAGCCTGACACCTGCATGCACTCGAGGCCTGGCAGACATTTGTGCTGTATATGGGTGGTGGGTGGAGAGGATCACACATGCACAGTTTTTACACACACACACACACACACACACAGTGGCAGGTAGCGTAGCCGTTAGAGCATTGAGCCAGGAACCGAAAGGTTGCTAGTTCAAATCCTGAGTCGACAGGGTGGAAAAAAATATGTCTATGTCCTTGAGCAAGGCACTTAACCCTAATTGCTCCAGGGTCTCTGTTGATAATGGCTGACCCTGGACGTGACCCCAGTCTCTGTTGATAATGGCTGACCCTGGGCGTGACGCCCAGTCTCTGTTGATAATGGCTGACCCTGGGCGTGACCCCCAGTCTCTGTTGATAATGGCTGACCCTGGGCGTGACCCCCAGTCTCTGTTGATAATGGCTGACCCTGGGCGTGACCCCCAGTCTCTGTTGATAATGGCTGACCCTGGGTGTAACCCCAGTCTCTGTTGATAATGGCTGACCTGGGACGTGACCCCAGTTTCTGTTGATAATGGCTGACCCTGGGTGTGACCCCAGTCTCTGTTGATAATGGCTGACCCTGGGCGTGACGCCCAGTCTCTGTTGATAATGGCTGACCCTGGGCGTGACCCCCAGTCTCTGTTGATAATGGCTGACCCTGGGCGTGACCCCCAGTCTCTGTTGATAATGGCTGACCCTGGGCGTGACCCCCAGTCTGTTGATAATGGCTGACCCTGGGCGTGACCCCCAGTCTCTGTTGATAATGGCTGACGCTGGGTGTGACCCCAGTCTCTGTTGATAATGGCTGACCTGGGACGTGACCCCAGTTTCTGTTGATAATGGCTGACCCTGGGTGTGACCCCAGTCTCTGTTGATAATGGCTGACCCTGGGCGTGACCCCAGTCTCTGTTGATAATGGCTGACCCTGGCCGTGACCCCAGTCTCTCTTGATAATGGCTGACCCTGGCCGTGACCCCAGTCTCTGTTGATAATGGCTGACCCTGGCCGTGACCCCAGTTTCTGTTGATAATGGCTGACCCTGGGCGTGACCCCCAGTCTCTGTTGATAATGGCTGACGCTGGGTGTGACCCCAGTCTCTGTTGATAATGGCTGACCCGGGACGTGACCCCAGTTTCTGTTGATAATGGCTGACCCTGGGTGTGATCCCAGTCTCTGTTGATAATGGCTGACCCTGGCCGTGACCCCAGTCTCTTGATAATGGCTGACCCAATGAAGAAAGGGGCTGGGAGTTTTGATAGCTAGATCTCTTCAAGTAAACAAAACAATTTGGAAGATGGAGAATAGCGAAGCTTCTGCTGTGGTGTTCAAATGTAAGTAGTTTTTGTTCTCCTTTTAAAATGAACACGACTATTTCATCTTAAATCTTAGAAAACAGCCTGTCGTGCCTTTAGCTACCTGCTTTAGTATGACTAGTTAGAACTGTTCCAACAGTAACGTTAGCTACATGGTTACTTTGCGGTTCAGCGACAACTACATATTTAATGTTAGTCTAGTTAGATCGCTAGCTAGTTTCCTTACACATAAGGGTGTAATCATTACTCCAAAAATGTTGCAGCGAAAACTAGTGTTTCTATTGGACACATTCAGGTTGATCACGCCCTGTTTGCTGAAACTGTCCAATACAAAACGCTCGATTTTGAGTTGCAAGTGTTTGGTGTAATGTTTGTACATTTTTGCTAATTTCTTCAATTAAATACAGAAATATCTCCTTTACATAAGTATTCAAACCTCTGAGTGAATACTTTGTCAGCGATTACAGCTGTGAGTCTTTCTGGGTAAGTCTCAGAGTTTTGCACACCTGGATTGTACAATATTTGCACATTTATTCTTCTTCATGATCTGTCCAGTTGGTTGTTGATCATTGCTAGTCAACCCTTTTTCAAGCCGTACCACATATTTTCAAGTAGATTTAAGTCAAAACTGTAACTCAGCCACTAAGGAACATTCACTTCCGTCTTGGTCGGCAACTCCAGTGTGTAGGCTTTGTGTTTGTTTTAGGTTATTGTCCAGCTGAAAGGTGAATTCATCTCCCAGTGTCTGGTGGAAAGGAGACTGAAACAGGTTCGTTCCTCACAGCCATTAAACTCTGTAACTAGGGATGCACGATATATCGGCAGGTAGCCTAGTGGTTAGGGCGTTGGGCTAGTAACTGAAAGGTTGCTGGATCGAATCCCCGAGCTGACAAAGTACAAATCTGTCATTCTGCCCCTGAACAAGGCAGTTAATCCACTGTTCCCTGGTAGTCCGTCATTGTAAATATCGGTCAACACACGATATTAGCTAAAAATGCCAACATCGGTATCGGCCCAATGTCGAGTTTAACGCCGATGTTAAAAACAGATGTCAAAGATGACGTGCATATCTATATAATGTAGGTACATGACGTAATGACGCCACGTAAAATGTAGCGCTCCACCTGCAACACAGCCTTCCTAACCTCGCCCACAATGTCTGCTGTGTGGATCGAGCAGTCAACAAGTCCAGCAGTCCAGCAGTCGTTTGAAAGAGTAAGAACATTCCAGCAGTCTTTTGAAAGAGTAAGAACATTCCAGCAGTCATTTGAAAGAGTAAGAACATTCCAGCAGTCATTTGAAAGAGTAAGAACATTCCAGCAGTCGTTTGAAAGAGTAAGAACATTCCAGCAGTCGTTTGAAAGAGTAAGAACATTCCAGCAGTCGTTTGAAAGAGTAAGAACATTCCAGCAGTCATTTGAAAGAGTAAGAACATTCCAGCAGTCATTTGAAAGAGTAAGAACATTCCAGCAGTCGTTTGAAAGAGTAAGAACATTCCAGCAGTCGTTTGAAAGAGTAAGAACATTCCAGCAGTCGTTTGAAAGAGTAAGAACATTCCAGCAGTCGTTTGAAAGAGTAAGAACATTCCAGCAGTCGTTTGAAAGAGTAAGAACATTCCAGCAGTCATTTGAAAGAGTAAGAACATTCCAGCAGTCATTTGAAAGAGTAATAACATTCCAGCAGTCATTTGAAAGAGTAAGAACATTCCAGCAGTCATTTGAAAGAGTAAGAACATTCCAGCGAGACTAAAAGGTGAAATCCATCAACGCTAAGATAAAGGAATTCATTGCCCTTGAGAATCAACCGTTCTCTGTCGTGGGGGATGTTGGCTTACTACCGACTGGTCGAGACCCGGCATGTTGCCCTACTGGAGCTACACAGCTGCTATTAGCTTCACAGCGTACTATGGAACGCCGTTTGGATCTTTGCATGTCAAAAACGATACGTGAAATAACACTATTAGACGAGTCAAATGACACTATTAGACGAGTCAAATGACACTATTAGACGAGTCAAATGACACTATTAGACGAGTCAAATGACACTATTAGGCGAGTCAAATGACACTATTAGGCGAGTCAAATGACACTATTAGGCGAGTCAAATGACACTATTAGGCGAGTCAAATGACACTATTAGGCGAGTCAAATGACACTATTAGGCGAGTCAAATGACACTATTAGACGAGTCAAATGACACTATTAGGCGAGTCAAATGACACTATTAGACGAGTCAAATGAATTAGACGAGTCAAATGACACTATTAGACGAGTCAAATGACACAAATGACACTATTAGACGAGTCAAATGACAATTAGACGAGTCAAATGACACTATTAGACGAGTCAAATGACACTATTAGAGAGTCAAATGACACTATTAGTCAGTCAAATGACACTATTAGACGAGTCAAATGACACTATTAGACGAGTCAAATGACACTATTAGACGAGTCAAATGACACTATTAGATGTCAAAGTCGAGTCAAATGACACTATTAGATGAGTCAAATGACACTTAGATGAGTCAAATGACACTATTAGATGAGTCAAATGACACTATTAGATGAGTCAAATGACACTATTAGATGAGTCAAATGACACTATTAGACGAGTCAAATGACACTATTAGACGAGTCAACAAATGGCACTATTAGATGAGTCAAATGGCACTATTAGACGAGTCAAATGACACTATTAGGTGAGTCAAATGACACTATTAGGTGAGTCAAATGACACTATTAGGTGAGTCAAATGGCACAAATGGCATTAGGCGAGTCAAATGGCACTTAGGCGAGTCAAATGACACTTAGGCGAGTCAAATGACACTTAGGCGAGTCAAATGACACTATTAGACAAGTCAAATGACACTATTAGATGAGTCAATTGACACTATTAGACGACTCAAATGACACTATTAGACGAGTCAAATGACACTTAGACGATTCAAATGACACGATTAGACGAGTCAAATGACACGATTAGACGAGTCAAATGACACGATTAGACGAGTCAAATGACACGATTAGACGAGTCAAATGACACTATTAGATGAGTCAAATGACACTATTAGGTGAGTCAAATGACACTATTAGGTGAGTCAAATGACACTATTAGGTGAGTCAAATGGCACTATTAGGTGAGTCAAATGGCACTATTAGGCGAGTCAAATGACACTTAGGCGAGTCAAATGACACTATTAGGCGAGTCAAATGACACTATTAGGCGAGTCAAATGACACTATTAGGCGAGTCAAATGACACTTAGGCGAGTCAAATGACACTATTAGATGAGTCAAATGACACTATTAGACGACTCAAATGACACTATTAGACGATTCAAATGACACGATTAGACGATTCAAATGACACGATTAGACGAGTCAAATGACACGATTAGGCGAGTCAAATGACACTATTAGGCGAGTCAAATGACACTATTAGGCGAGTCAAATGACACTATTAGGCGAGTCAAATGACACTATTAGGCGAGTCAAATGACACTATTAGGCGAGTCAAATGACACAGTTCTATTATAGAATGAGGTGTGTTCTGAATATGCATGTACAAGCCAAGCACCACCACTACTATCAGTATAACACAGTTCTATTATAGAATGTGTTGTGTGTTCTGAATATGCATGTACAAGCCAAGCACCACCACTACTATCAGTATAACACAGTTCTATTATAGAATGAGTTGTGTGTTCTGAATATGCATGTACAAGCCAAGCACCACCACTACTATCAGTATAACACAGTTCTATTATAGAATGTGTTGTGTGTTCTGAATATGCATGTACAAGCCAAGCACCACCACTACTATCAGTATAACACAGTTCTATTATAGAATGAGGTGTGTTCTGAATATGCATGTACAAGCCAAGCACCACCACTACTATCAGTATAACACAGTTCTATTATAGAATGTGTTGTGTGTTCTGAATATGCATGTACAAGCCAAGCACCACCACTACTATCGGACAAAAAAAGTCTGCAAACACTGGCCACAAACGATGTGTGCTAATAAAGCATTATTTGTTCGCTTTAGCTTGACACCTAGCTAGCACCAATACAACCAGCCTGAAAACAATGACCAGTACAAACTGCAGTCATTTTCATTTTTCTTAGTAATGATTTAGGAATCCTTGTGAGTAAGTATTAGCTAAGTAGCCACTTGTTTTTCACCTATTGAAATTGAACTTCAGATCGTGAAAATAAAGCCAGCTACTTAACCCTGTTGTCCAAAGCTAACGTTATAAACAGCCAGCTACTTAACCCTGTTGTCCAAAGCTAACGTTATAAACAGCCAGCTACTTAACCCTGTTGTCCAAAGCTAACGTTATAAACAGCCAGCTACTTAACCCTGTTGTCCAAAGCTAACGTTATAAACAGCCAGCTACTTAACCCTGCTGTCCAAAGCTAACGTTATAAACAGCCAGCTACTTAACCCTGTTGTCCAAAGCTAACGTTATAAACAGCCAGCTACTTAACCCTGCTGTCCAAAGCTAACGTTATAAACAGCCAGCTACTTAACCCTGCTGTCCAAAGCTAACGTTATAAACAGCCAGCTACTTAACCCTGTTGTCCAAAGCTAACATTATAAACAGCCAGCTACTTAACCCTGTTGTCCAAAGCTAACGTTATAAACAGCCAGCTACTTAACCCTGTTGTCCAAAGCTAACGTTATAAACAGCCAGCTACTTAACCCTGTTGTCCAAAGCTAACGTTATAAACAGCCAGCTACTTAACCCTGTTGTCCAAAGCTAACGTTATAAACAGCCAGCTACTTAACCCTGTTGTCCAAAGCTAACGTTATAAACAGCCAGCTACTTAACCCTGTTGTCCAAAGCTAACGTTATAAACAGCCAGCTACTTAACCCTGCTGTCCAAAGCTAACGTTATAAACAGCCAGCTACTTAACCCTGCTGTCCAAAGCTAACGTTATAAACAGCCAGCTACTTAACCCTGTTGTCCAAAGCTAACGTTATAAACAGCCAGCTACTTAACCCTGCTGTCCAAAGCTAACGTTATAAACAGCCAGCTACTTAACCCTGTTGTCCAAAGCTAACGTTATAAACAGCCAGCTACTTAACCCTGTTGTCCAAAGCTAACGTTATAAACAGCCAGCTACTTAACCCTGTTGTCCAAAGCTAACGTTATAAACAGCCAGCTACTTAACCCTGCTGTCCAAAGCTAACGTTATAAACAGCCAGCTACTTAACCCTGTTGTCCAAAGCTAACGTTATAAACAGCCAGCTACTTAACCCTGTTGTCCAAAGCTAACATTATAAACAGCCAGCTACTTAACCCTGTTGTCCAAAGCTTACGTTTTAAGCAGGTACATTTAATTTTTTTATTAATATCAAATCAATACATAAAGCACATGAGGGAACACAAGCATACATAGATTACAAACAATAGACAATCGAGCTAGGGGCGGGGCTGGGGGCGGGGCTGGGGGTTACAATATCACATTACAATTACACAAGGACCTTAAGGGACATACATATACTTACAATTC
Source organism: Oncorhynchus keta (assembly GCF_023373465.1). Classification (NCBI taxonomy): domain Eukaryota; kingdom Metazoa; phylum Chordata; class Actinopteri; order Salmoniformes; family Salmonidae; genus Oncorhynchus; species Oncorhynchus keta. Next base: position 88,718,603 of record NC_068421.1, on the reverse strand, counting down.
TAACAGCTTTTTTGTTAGTAGAGCATTTAACCGTCTTAAAATACAGTTCAATTTCTTTTTGTGGGATACGAAAATGTGGTTTTCTGTTTGTAAATTTACATTTGTGTATATGAAATTTGGCCAAAAGCATAATTAAATTAATTACGTTAAAATGATTGCGCTTATTTCTATTGTATGTAAAGAATCCAAACAGTACATCTCTCCACAATAGTGTAAAATCTTCATAAATGTGTTCAATTATAAACCTACTGATGTCTTGCCACAGTTTTCTTACATGCATACCATGCCAAAAAAGATGCAACACTGTTTCTGGGTGGTCATTACAAAAGGAGCAATTTGAGTTGATGTTTTCCTTAAACTTCTTCATATAGTGGTTGGCAGGATAATATTTATGAATAATTTTAAAGGAAACTTCCTTAATTTTGTTAACAAGTAGGTATGTGTGTGGCAACATCCAAACTTTTTTCCAACAGATATTATCAATAAATCCATTCCAATAAGGCATGACAATAAGGTATAGATACAACATCCTGCTGAAACAAGGATCGTGTCGCTCTGTTGTTGAATGGACCAAAAGAGAAACAAATCATTCCTACTGATGAGTCAACAGGGTCAATAGAAGGTAGGCTCTGAGGGTCAGGTCTTGACATGTTCCTGAATAACATAGCAACACCTGAGGGAATGGCATCTAAAACAATTGCAAAATCTTTAGGTTTTACAGGACCTTGTAAAGTGATAAGAATTCTTTATAACTGAGTAAAAGACCCTCTGCATTTACCAGTTGGCTCACCAATAGGATATTATTTCGGAACCAATATTCTAAAAACAGAGAGGTATTTTTATACAATATATCCCGATTATTCCATTATTAATATCTGTGTGGAGAAAAATTGTGTTTATAAATTAAGGACCATGACAAGAAAACCTGCCGATGAAAAGCAGAAAGTTTCACTGGAACTTTGTCAATATTATAATTGCAAAACAACATGAAGTTAAGGCCACCAAAAGTAGAGAAGACATGATGAGGAATAAAATTCCAGATAGAAGTGGGTCTTCTTAGGAATTGTTTTATCCAATTGATCTTAAAAGTATTATTTAAAGTAGTAAAATCCAAAAAATTCAGTCCACCATTCTCATAAGTGTTCATTACAACAGTTTTCCTAATGTAATGGGTACGGTTTCTCCAAAGAAAGTTGAAAAGCATCTGGTCTATATCTTTAAGCAGCCAGCTAGCTTCAGCTGGCTAGTGAGGCTCGACCTCACCAGATTATCTGTTGTGAAGCTAGCCACAATAAGGATTAGGCACTATAGTGGAATTTGCGGTTTTCCTTCAAAGTAAAAGTAACTCTTTGAAAGTGATGCAGAAGGTTACAATTGGTGGAATCATGCCATATTTAGACTAGATAATGTTAAACAAGGTTGGAATGTGGAG
>NC_068421.1:88677171-88712171 GCF_023373465.1 Oncorhynchus keta | reverse complement strand
CTGACAACCAGACAGAGTCTCGCAGGGAAGGATACACACCAACACACACAAACACGTGTGTGTGTGTGTGTGTGTGTGTGTGTGTGTGTGTGTGTGTGTGTGTGTGTGTGTGTGTGTGTGTGTGTGTGTGTGTGTGTGTGTGTGTGTGTGTGTGTGTGTGTGTGTGTGTGTGTGTGTGTGTGTGTGTGCGTGCAAGGGAGTGTTCGTATTGTATCCCTGTCTGTGGGTCGGGATTGTGTGTGTGTCATGGTCGTGTGACGGAGCCGATGCTGACAGATAGTGAGAGTCATCCTAATTGTGAAGCCTGTATCTATCTACTGTGTAGAGTCAGGCCAGGCAGGCCACTCACTCAATCACTCACTCACTCATCTGGCTGAGGGGAGAAAACATGACCTACCTGGATCCTCTATTTGCTTTTTGTCACACGTCAACTGATTTACGCTCACTGCATATAGTCACTTTGTCTTCCCTTAAAGTAGCCACCCTTTGCCTTGATGACAGCTTTGCACACTCTTGGCATTCTCTTAACCAGCATCATGAGGTAGTCACCTGGAATGCATTTCAATTAACAGGTGTGCTTTGTTAAGTTAATTTGTGGAATTTCTTTCCTTCGTGATTTGTTTGAGCCAATCAGTTGTGTTGTGACAAGGTAGTGGTGATATTTGGAAAATAGCCCTATTTGGTGAAAGACCAAGTCCATATTTTGTCAAGAACAGCTGAAATAAGCAACGAGAAATGACAATTCATGTTACTTTAAGACATTAAGGTCAGTCAGTCCTTAAAATGTCAAGAACTTTTAAAGTTTACTCAGGTGCAGTCGCAAAAACCATCAAGCACTATGATGAAGCTGGCTCTCATGAGGACTGCCACAGGAAAGGAAGAGTTAGCTCTGCTGCAGAGGATAAGTTCATTAGAGTTACCAGCCTCAGAAATTGCAGCCCAAATAAATCCTTTAGAGTTCAAGTAACAGACACATCCCAACATCAACTGTTCAGAGGAGACTGCATGAATCAGGTCTTCATGGTTGAATTCCTGCAAATAAACCACTACTAAAGGACACCAATAAGTAGAAGAGACTTTCTTGGGCCAAAAAAAACGAGCAATGGACATTAGACGGGTGGATCTCTGTCCTTTGGTCTGATGAGTCCAAATTGAACAACTTTTTACAAACTGCTGACATTTTGACAAGTTACGCAGCACTTTAGATGCAAACGTATAGTGTATGACATCGTGGTGTACTTCTCTGCTATTCAAATCTGGACTTAGAACATAATTATCTCCTACCAATCAAAAGTTACAGCTGTTTGTCAGAGTTTATAGTGAGGAAAAGTAGCAAGCTAATATCAGCTAACAGCGCTCTCATGTCTCGCCATTGAACAATCCAAACGGAGCCGTTGCTAGGGATACCAATGCATTTCAATTGCAAAAAGGGCCATAGACTAGAATGGTAAAAATATGATGAATTCTAGATCCATCCTCTTTCACCGATTTACGATATCAACTCCAAACGAACTTTGAGATGTTCAGACTGACCCTACTTAGATTGGTTGTGAAAAGATTTGTTATACTATATATACTTTTTGAACTATAAACTTAAAACATTTGCATAAATGATCATGAGTTTGAAAGAGAAGCATAGAGATATAGAGGTAGATATTCAAAATGGTCCTTCTCCTTAGCCACTTAAGCTACAAGACCAACTTTAAAACATTCAGGCTATCCTAACAAAATGGTCCTTCTCCTGAGCCAATTAAGCTACGAGACCAACTTTAAAACATTCAGGCTATCCTAACAAAATGGTCCTTCTCCTGAGCCAATTAAGCCAAAAGACCAACTTTAAAACATTCAGGCTATCCTAACAAAATGGTCCTTCTCCTGAACCAATTAAGCCAAAAGACCAACTTTAAAACATTCAGGCTATCCTAACAAAATTGTCCTTCTCCTGAGCCAATTAAGCCAAAAGACCAACTTTAAAACATTCAGGCTATCCTAACAAAATGGTCCTTCTCCTGAGCCAATTACAGACCAACTTTAAAACATTCAGACTAACAAAACTTTAAGCCAAAAGACCAACTTTAAAACATTCAGGCTATCCTAACAAAATGGTCCTTCTCCTGAGCCAATTAAGCTACAAGACCAACTTTAAAACATTCAGGCTATCCTAACAAAATGGTCCTTCTCCTGAGCCAATTAAGCTACAGACCAACTTGAAAACATTCAGGCTATCCTAACAAAATGGTCCTTCTCCTGAGCCAATTAAGCTACAGACCAACTTTAAAACATTCAGGCTATCCTAACAAAATGGTCCTTCTCCTGAGCCAATTAAGCCAAAAGACCAACTTTAAAACATTGAGGCTATCCTAACAAAATGGTCCTTCTCCTGAGCCAATTAAGCTACAGACCAACTTTAAAACATTCAGGCTATCCTAACAAAATGGTCCTTCTACTGAGCCAATTAAGCTACAAGACCAACTTTAAAACATTCAGGCTATCCTAACAAAATGATCCTTCTCCTGAAATGGACCAACTTTAAAACATTCCTTCTAACAAAATGGTCCTTCTCCTGAGCCAATTAAGCCAAAAGACCAACTTTAAAACATTCAGGCTATCCTAACAAAATGGTCCTTCTCCTGAGCCAATTAAGCTACAGACCAACTTTAAAACATTCAGGCTATCCTAACAAAATGGTCCTTCTCCTGAGCCAATTAAGCTACAAGACCAACTTTAAAACATTCAGGCTATCCTAACAAAATGGTCCTTCTCCTGAGCCAATTAAGCCAAAAGACCAACTTTAAAACATTCAGGCTATCCTAACAAAATGGTCCTTCTCCTGAGCCAATTAAGCCAAAAGACCAACTTTAAAACATTCAGGCTATCCTAACAAAATGGTCCTTCTCCTGAGCCAATTAAGCCAAAAGACCAACTTTAAAACATTGGCTATCCTAACAAAATGGTCCTTCTCCTGAGCCAATTAAGCCAAAAGACCAACTTTAAAACATTCAGGCTATCCTAACAAAATGGTCCTTCTCCTGAGCCAATTAAGATACAAGACCAACTTTAAAACATTCAGGCTATCCTAACAAAATTGTCCTTCTCCTTAGCCAATTAAGCTACAGACCAACTTTAAAACATTCAGGCTATCCTAACAAAATGGTCCTTCTCCTGAGCCAATTAAGCTACAAGACCAACTTTAAAACATTCAGGCTATCCTAACAAAATGGTCCTTCTCCTGAGCCAATTAAGCCAAAAGACCAACTTTAAAACATTCAGGCTATCCTAACAAAATGGTCCTTCTCCTGAGCCAATTAAGCCAAAAGACCAACTTTAAAACATTCAGGCTATCCTAACAAAATGGTCCTTCTCCTGAGCCAATTAAGCCAAAAGACCAACTTTAAAACATTCAGGCTATCCTAACAAAATGGTCCTTCTCCTGAGCCAATTAAGCTACAAGACCAACTTTAAAACATTCAGGCTATCCTAACAAAATGGTCCTTCTCCTGAGCCAATTAAGCCAAAAGACCAACTTTAAAACATTCAGGCTATCCTAACAAAATGGTCCTTCTCCTGAGCCAATTAAGCCAAAAGACCAACTTTAAAACATTCAGGCTATCCTAACAAAATGGTCCTTCTCCTGAGCCAATTAAGCCAAAAGACCAACTTTAAAACATTCAGGCTATCCTAACAAAATGGTCCTTCTCCTGAGCCAATTAAGCCAAAAGACCAACTTTAAAACATTCAGGCTATCCTAACAAAATGGTCCTTCTCCTGAGCCAATTAAGCTACAAGACCAACTTTAAAACATTCAGGCTATCCTAACAAAATGGTCCTTCTCCTGAGCCAATTAAGCTACAAGACCAACTTTAAAACATTCAGGCTATCCTAACAAAATGGTCCTTCTCCTGAGCCAATTAAGCTACAAGACCAACTTTAAAACATTCAGGCTATCCTAACTTAAAATGATTTTAAACCTTTATCAACTATACTGAACAAAAATATAAAACGCAACATGCAACAATTTCAAGTTACAGGTCATATAAAGAAATCAGTCAATTGAAATAAATGCTTCAGGCCCTAATCTATGGATTTCCCATGACTGGGTGGGCCATGGGAGGTCATCAGCTCACCCACTTAGGATCTTTTATTTCAGCTCATGAAACATGGGACCAGCAGCATGTTGCGTTTATATTTTTGTTCAGTATATAACTATAAATATAATTACATTTGCTTAAAGTAACCCACCAACAGTAACTATTGAACTGTTCAAGCTAGATACACCAAACCAACTTTTCTTATTTACAATTTCTTATTTACAATGACGGCCTAGGAACAGTAGGTTAAGTGCCTTGTTCAGAATTACAGATGTTTTTTTACCTTGTCAGCTCGGGGATTCAACCTTTCGGTTAGAGGCCCAACGCTCTATCCACTAGGCTGTCTGCCACCCCAAGTAAAGTAATACAACCATCTCAAAATGCTTTCCACACTTTATCCAGGGGTGGGGGGTTGATTATCTCTGCTGTAACCAAGAAGCTTGATTTTACAAGCTAGCCACATATAGCTAGCAAGTTAGCAAACCAAATGCATAGCTGGAGCCTTGAGCCGGAGAAAATATATTTGGCAGATATTTAGCTGGCAGTTAGTAGTAGTGCATTTCAAGTGTAACTTGATCACATCTCTTGTGCTGTTTAACAGTGGCTCGTCATGTCACGTTGTCTCCACGTGCTCTTTGTAAACAAGCATACCATGTGACTGGCTACAACTGAATTATAATTCTGACCGTCGGTATTTCCCAAAAAGACCCTGTATAAAAGGTATATACAAGTATACCGCCCAGGACGACTCGCCAGCATACGTGACTGAATATGTACATGTTTGAGTTAGATTCCAGGGCGTATGTTGACAGTCCTGGGAGTGTGCTCATCCCCTGGGTACACATGGGGAGGTGGCCCTGGAATCATCAGCAAGTTGCACGTGTGAAAAGGATTTTTGCATCATGTGTTTTTTTTTTTATATATATATATTTTTTAAACATGAATTTTAAAATATTCTTCTTGGCAACACTTTAAAGTGCATTACACAGACCTGAGGCTATTCAGTAGAAACTTACAGTGGAATGCGCAGTGGTATGTAATTACACTGTAACAAGCTCGAACAAGCAATTAGTACACTGTACACACTACTTTAGATATTACCGTTTTGAATATCATTGGCAAACAGAATTGACTACATTAAGGACCTGTACACTCTTGCTACAAGGTGATTTTACACGTCATTCCCATACAGTTATTGTGGAACTCAATGGATGGCATGTGTGTGGTCTTCTGTTGTCAATCCCACATTGAATCTCTGCCAAAACCAGTGTAACCTGAGCTGTGCGGGAGATATATAAGAGCAGGTCAGACTGTGTGTGTGTGCGCTCTCTCTCTCTCTAACACAAAGGCTTTCAGGTTCATAGAGACGCAGACAGTACCCAGGCAACAGTCACGTCAGCAACACAGTCTCAGGCTCTGTAATGCTCAGGCAGTGTGGTGTTTCTAGTCTGTGAGTGTTTGGACTGTTAGATGGCGGAGTGAGGAGTTCTTCTCTGGAGGTAATAGGATGTTCTACTTCCTGGTATGTTTCTACCTGGTTGTGATGGAAAGGGAACTTTGATTGAAGCTTGTGACTATAATGTTAAAGGCGCAGAAGGTAGCTTTTTGGGCAACCCGATTCAAATTCATGTTGTAATGTGAGTTATAGATCTGATCGTTCTCATTGAAAGCAAGTCAAATCTGTAAAATAAGTCAAATCTGTTCTATGTGTGGTATTTCTATGCTTCCCGTTCTTATGTTTAGTTGTTGTTTGTTTTTACATTGGGTGTTGTACACCATCTTCAAACAGCTGGAAAAAAACTATATTTTTGGTGAAACTCTGTTTCACAGTGTTTAAGATGGTATAATTGTTCTCTACACTATACATAGTTATTTTGTCAGATAAACTGAAATTGTCTGAACCATTAGAATTTTTGCAACCAGGAAATGGCGGAGTGATTTCTAACTATTGGAGAGGCCTGGTTCCTCTCTAGGTTTCTTCCTAGGTTCTGGCCTTTCTAGGGAGTTTTTCCTAGCCACCGTGCTTCTACACCTGCATTGCTTGCTGTTTGGGGGTTTTCGGCTGGGTTTCTGTACAGCACTTTGAGACATCAGCTGATGTAAGAAGGGCTTTATAAATACATTTCATTTGAATTGATATTGTAATTTTAACTGTAGGTTATGTTTGTGTTTCCTCAGAGGTGTTAGTGACTGATCTTCTGAAACCATGGACATGGACTCCCAATCACAAGGCCAGCAGGCAGCAGTACCCTCGTTCCAGCCACAGGTAGGATCCCTTCACCCTAACCTTTCACCCAATCACAAGGCCAGCAGGCAGCAGTACCCTCGTTCCAGCCACAGGTAGGATCCCTTCACCCTAACCTTTCACCCAATCACAAGGCCAGCAGGCAGCAGTACCCTCGTTCCAGCCACAGGTAGGATCCCTTCACCCTAACCTTTCACCCAATCACAAGGCCAGCAGGCAGCAGTACCCTCGTTCCAGCCACAGGTAGGATCCCTTCACCCTAACCTTTCACCCAATCACAAGGCCAGCAGGCAGCAGTACCCTCGTTCCAGCCACAGGTAGGATCCCTTCACCCTAACCTTTCACCCAATCACAAGGCCAGCAGGCAGCTGTACCTATATTCCAGCCACAGTTAGGATCCCTTCACCCTAACCTTTCACCCAATCACAAGGCCAGCAGGCAGCAGTACCCTCATTCCAGCCACAGGTAGGATCCCTTCACCCTAACCTTTCACCCAATCACAAGGCCAGCAGGCAGCAGTACCCTCATTCCAGCCACAGGTAGGATCCCTTCACCCTAACCTTTCACCCAATCACAAGGCCAGCAGGCAGCTGTACCTATATTCCAGCCACAGGTAGGATCCCTTCACCCTAACCTTTCACCCAATCACAAGGCCAGCAGGCAGCTGTACCTATATTCCAGCCACAGTTAGGATCCCTTCACCCTAACCTTTCACCCAATCACAAGGCCAGCAGGCAGCTGTACCTATATTCCAGCCACAGTTAGGATCCCTTCACCCTAACCTTTCACCCAATCACAAGGCCAGCAGGCAGCTGTACCTATATTCCAGCCACAGGTAGGATCCCTTCACCCTAACCTTTCACCCAATCACAAGGCCAGCAGGCAGCTGTACCTATATTCCAGCCACAGTTAGGATCCCTTCACCCTAACCTTTCACCCAATCACAAGGCCAGCAGGCAGCTGTACCTATATTCCAGCCACAGTTAGGATCCCTTTAAATGTGTTTTAACTCACAAATTATCATTCAGATTTACGCAAGACCTATACTTTGAATTAAAAGTTAGTCTGTTCATGTAAATAAAGTCGAGTACAATTTAGGCTATAGTCGATTCCAAGTAAAGTTCAAGAACAAAATGCATTTTCAGTAACAGTATTATAAATACTACAAATGTGTAAATTGGCCTGAATCATACAGTATAGGCATGTAGGAAAGGCTAGATGAATGGTGGAGAGAGAGTTAGTATTGACTGAAACTCTCGAGGCTGGTGGAGATTTGTGTTTCGTAACATTGAGGAAGCAGTATCATACATCATCCTCATCGATCTCCTTCATGCACAAGGATGTTTCTGGGTCCACAATATATTGAATGGACTCACCCAGACAATCCATATCCATACACCGGGGACGAAACGGGAAAACAACCGCTTTTTCTAAAGCAAAAAAATAGTCCTGTTGTTTTTCCTGTGTATGCAAAGCCAGTGCAATAGTAACTGTTAAAATAGCCAGGGGGAACATTTTTTTTTTTAGAAGATGTTTGATATCTATCTAATTTAAGGATAATTGGGTTGTGCACAAAAAAAGGAAAGAACAAGAGAAGATTTCATCATTTATTTCATGTATTTTGTTCTTCTAATGAGATATCATAATCAATAATGACGGTTGTGGTAATAATGATTTCCTCTGTCTGTTTTTCACTATTTAGCCTAATTTCAGTTCATTATCTCTTTTCATGATTGTATTAAAATATAGGAAATATATTTAGAAGTAGGTCTAATAACATGCATACTATTAGTTTATGCAAGATTAGATTTCACAGTTAGGCCTGCTGTGTTTTACATCCTATCACATCCAGATCCAGGCATTCTACTTCCTGTTAGGCGTCTAGCGCCATACTGTGACTCTACCAGCCACAGGAGGCTGGTGAAGGGAGGGACGGCTCTTAATAATGACTGGAATGAAGTGAATGGTATCAAACACAAGGAACCAATGCTTTTGATGTGTCAATACCGTTCCATTCCAGCCATTACCAAGAGCCCGTCCTCCCCAAATGGAGTCACCAGTCGCCTGTGCTATCAGCAGACAACAGGTCTTCTGTCTATTTCACCCTTTCTCTGTTTAATCTGCGAAAAGAGAAAAGAAGAACAAAAATCTCCCCTCCTGAAAATGTGAGCTGTATAATATGTGTGTGGTGAAGGACTCTGTATCGCTGGCGATATCATGTCGCTGCGTCCCAGAGGTTTTATGCATATGCATTAGGTAAAGTGGAACTGGCACCATGTGCATGTTTAGTGGTGCTTTTGCTCTTTGAGTGAGTGGGAGGGAGAGATTCTCAAAACGGGTTTTGATCGTTACTGCAGGTTGTGACAGGCTCAGATCTGTGTGTGTGTGTGTGTGTGTGTGTGTAAACTGTGAGACAAGACAGAGGGTTTTAAGCGAGCAAATGTGGCGTGGTTCAGGAACAGATTGAAGAAGAGCAGAGGGAGAAACACCGGCGGGGTAGGGAAGGAAGGATGAATATTATATGGTGGTGCTGAGGATGGGAGAGGAGACGGGGAGAGGGAGGTGGGTGATGAGTAGGGAAGGATGGATGAATATTATATGGTGGTGCTGAGGATGGGAGAGGAGACGGGGAGAGGGAGGTGGGTGATGAGTAGGGAAGGATGGATGAATATTATATGGTGGTGCTGAGGATGGGAGAGGAGACGGGGAGAGGGAGGTGGGTGATGAGTAGGGAAGGATGGATGAATATTATATGGTGGTGCTGAGGATGGGAGAGGAGACGGGGAGAGGGAGGTGGGTGATGAGTAGGGAAGGATGGATGAATATTATATGGTGGTGCTGAGGATGGGAGAGGAGACGGGGAGAGGGAGGTGATGAGTAGGGAAGGATGGATGAATATTATATGGTGGTGCTGAGGATGGGAGAGGAGACGGGGAGAGGGAGGTGGGTGATGAGTAGGGAAGGATGGATGAATATTATATGGTGGTGCTGAGGATGGGAGAGGAGACGGGGAGAGGGAGGTGGGTGATGAGTAGGGAAGGATGGATGAATATTATATGGTGGTGCTGAGGATGGGAGAGGAGACGGGGAGAGGGAGGTGGGTGATGAGTAGGGAAGGATGGATGAATATTATATGGTGGTGCTGAGGATGGGAGAGGAGACGGGGAGAGGGAGGTGGGTGATGAGTAGGGAAGGAAGGATGAATATTATATGGTGGTGCTGAGGATGGGAGAGGAGACGGGGAGAGGGAGGTGGGTGATGAGTAGGGAAGGAATGGATGAATATTATATGGTGGTGCTGAGGATGGGAGAGGAGACGGGGAGAGGGAGGTGGGTGATGAGTAGGGAAGGATGGATGGATATTATATGGTGGTGCTGAGGATGGGAGAGGAGACGGGGAGAGGGAGGTGGGTGATGAGTAGGGAAGGATGGATGAATATTATATGGTGGTGCTGAGGATGGGAGAGGAGACGGGGAGAGGGAGGTGGGTGATGAGTAGGGAAGGATGGATGAATATTATATGGTGGTGCTGAGGATGGGAGAGGAGACGGGGAGAGGGAGGTGGGTGATGAGTAGGGAAGGATGGATGAATATTATATGGTGGTGCTGAGGATGGGAGAGGAGACGGGGAGAGGGAGGTGGGTGATGAGTAGGGAAGGATGGATGAATATTATATGGTGGTGCTGAGGATGGGAGAGGAGACGGGGAGAGGGAGGTGGGTGATGAGTAGGGAAGGAAGGATGAATATTATATGGTGGTGCTGAGGATGGGAGAGGAGACGGGGAGAGGGAGGTGGGTGATGAGTAGGGAAGGAAGGATGAATATTATATGGTGGTGCTGAGGATGGGAGAGGAGACGGGGAGAGGGAGGTGGGTGATGAGTAGGGAAGGATGGATGAATATTATATGGTGGTGCTGAGGATGGGAGAGGAGACGGGGAGAGGGAGGTGGGTGATGAGTAGGGAAGGATGGATGAATATTATATGGTGGTGCTGAGGATGGGAGAGGAGACGGGGAGAGGGAGGTGGGTGATGAGTAGGGAAGGATGGATGAATATTATATGGTGGTGCTGAGGATGGGAGAGGAGACGGGGAGAGGGAGGTGGGTGATGAGTAGGGAAGGATGGATGAATATTATATGGTGGTGCTGAGGATGGGAGAGGAGACGGGGAGAGGGAGGTGGGTGATGAGTAGGGAAGGATGGATGAATATTATATGGTGGTGCTGAGGATGGGAGAGGAGACGGGGAGAGGGAGGTGGGTGATGAGTAGGGAAGGATGGATGAATATTATATGGTGGTGCTGAGGATGGGAGAGGAGACGGGGAGAGGGAGGTGGGTGGGAGAGGAGACGGGGAGGGAGGTGGGTGATGAGTGAGGGAAGGATGGATGAATATTATATGGTGGTGCTGAGGATGGGAGAGGAGACGGGGAGAGGGAGGTGGGTGATGAGTAGGGAAGGATGGATGAATATTATATGGTGGTGCTGAGGATGGGAGAGGAGCGGGGGGAGAGGGAGGTGGGTGATGAGTAGGGAAGGATGGATGAATATTATATGGTGGTGCTGAGGATGGGAGAGGAGACGGGGAGAGGGAGGTGGGTGATGAGTAGGGAAGGATGGATGAATATTATATGGTGGTGCTGAGGATGGGAGAGGAGACGGGGAGAGGGAGGTGATGAGTAGGGAAGGATGGATGAATATTATATGGTGGTGCTGAGGATGGGAGAGGAGACGGGGAGAGGGAGGTGGGTGATGAGTAGGGAAGGATGGATGAATATTATATGGTGGTGCTGAGGATGGGAGAGGAGACGGGGAGAGGGAGGTGGGTGATGAGTAGGGAAGGAAGGATGAATATTATATGGTGGTGCTGAGGATGGGAGAGGAGACGGGGAGAGGGAGGTGGGTGATGAGTAGGGGGGGATGAATAGGGAGGTGGTGCTGAGGATGGGGGTCAGGGAGGCTGGGTGATGAGTAGGGGGGTGGGGGGAGGCGGGTGATGAGTAGGGGGTCAGGGAGGCTGGGTGATGAGTAGGGGGGTCAGGGAGGCTGGTGATGAGTAGAGGGGGTGGGGGGAGGCTGGTGATGAGTAGAGGGGGTCAGGGGGGCGGATGATGAGTAGGGGGTCAGGGAGGCTGGTGATGAGCAGGGAGGGGTCAGGGGGCTGGTGATGAGTAGGGGGTGGGGGGGGCTGAAGGGGGTCAGGGAGGCGGGTGATGAGCAGGGGAGGGGTCAGGGGGCTGGTGATGAGTAGAGGGGGTCAGGGAGGCTGGTGATAAGTAGGGGAGGGGTCAGGGAGGCTGGTGATGAGTAGGGGGGGTCAGGGAGGCGGGTGATGAGTAGGGGAGGGGTCAGGGAGGCTGGTGATGAGTAGAGGGGGGGTCAGGGAGGCTGGTGAGGAGCAGAGGGGGGGGGGGCTGGTGACCAAGTTAATTAGTCCGTGATGGTGATTTCAGAACCAAAGTGGGGGGGACAAAAAAATCTAGGCGAAATATCCATTCCCACCCTCGATGACTTGGAGTTGAGACAGCATTGGGCTCAGTTCCACTCCCACCCGCGATGACTTGGAGTTGAGACAGCATTGGGCTCAGTTCCACTCCCACCCGCGATGACTTGGAGTTGAGACAGCATTGGGCTCAGTTCCACTCCCACCCGCGATGACTTGGAGTTGAGACAGCATTGGGCTCAGTTCCTTGGCTTTGTTGAGTTGAGAGACAGCAACACAATTAGACCCAACCAAATCATGAGAAAACTAAAAGATAATTACTTAACACATTGGAAGAATTTACCAAAAAAACAGAGTAAACTAGAATGCTATTTGGCCCTAAACAGAGAGTAAACAGTGGCAGAATACCTGACTACTGTGACTGACCCAAACTTAAGGAAAGCTTTGACTATGTACAGACTCAGTGAGCATAGCCTTGCTATTGAGAAAGGCCACCGTAGGCAGACATGGCTCTCAAGAGAAGACAGGCTATGTGCTCACTGCCCACAAAATGAAGTGGTAACTGAGCTGCACTTCCTAACCTCCTGCCAAATGTACGACCATATTAGAAACACGTATTTCTCTCAGATTACTCAGATCCACAAAGAATTCAAAAACAAACCCAATTTTGATTTAGTCCCATATCTATTGAGTGAAATACCAGTGTGTCATCACAGCAGCAAGATGTGTGACTTGTTGCCATGAGAAAAGGACAACCAGTGAATAACAAACTCCATTGTAAATTCAACCCATATTTATGTTTATTTATTTTCTCTTTTGTACTTAAACTATTTGCACATCATTACTACACTGTATATATACATAATGTAATTTGAAATGAACTTTTGTGAGTGTAATGTTTACTGTTCATTTCATTGTTTATTTCACTTTTCTGTCCTCTGTGTGCCTCTCCTTCTCTCCTCTGTGTGCCTCTCCTCCTCTCCTCTGTGTGCCTCTCCTCCTCTCCTCTCTGTGCCTCTCCTCCTCTCCTCTGTGTGCCTCTCCTCATCTCCTCTGTGTGCCTCTCTCTGTGCCTCTCCTCCCTCCTCTGTGCCTCTCCTCCTCTCCTCTCTGTGCCTCTCCTCCTCTCCTCTGTGTGCCTCTCCTCATCTCCTCTGTGTGCCTCTCCTCCTCTCCTCTGTGTGCCTCTCCTTCTCTCCTCTGTGTGCCTCCTCCTCTCTCCTCCTCTGTGCCTCTCCTCCTGCCTCTGCCTCTCCTCCTCTCCTCTGTGTGCCTCTCCTCCTCTCCTCTGTGTGCCTCTCCTCCTCTCCTCTGTGTGCCTCTCCTCCTCTCCTCTGTGTGCCTCTCCTCCTCTCCTCTGTGTGCCTCTCCTTCTCTCCTCTCCTCCTCCTCTGTGTGCTCTCCTCCTGCCCTCTCCTCTGTGTGCCTCTCCTCCTCTCCTCTCCTCCCTCCTCTGTGTGCCTCTCCTCCTCTCCTCTGTGTGCCTCTCCTCCTCTCCTCTCTGTGCCCTCCTCTCTCTCCCTCTGTGCCTCTCCTCCTCTCCTCTGTGCCTCTCCTCTCCCTCTCCTCTCTGTGCCTCCTCCTGTGCCCTCTTCTCTCCTCTGTGTGCCTCTCCCTGCCTCTCTCCCTCCTCTGTGCCTCTCCTCCTCTCCTCTGTGTGCCTCTCCTTCTCTCCTCTCTGTGCCTCTCCTCCTCTCCTCTGTGTGCCTCTCCTCCTCTCCTCTCTGTGCCTCTCCTCCTCTCCTCTGTGTGCCTCTCCTCCTCTCCTCTGTGTGCCTCTCCTTCTCTCCTCTCTGTGCCTCTCCTCCTCTCCTCTGTGTGCCTCTCCTCCTCTCCTCTCTGTGCCTCTCCTCCTCTCCTCTGTGTGCCTCTCCTCCTCTCCTCTGTGTGCCTCTCCTCCTCTCCTCTGTGTGCCTCTCCTCCTCTCCTCTGTGTGCCTCTCCTCCTCTCCTCTGTGTGCCTCTCCTTCTCTCCCCTCTCCTCCTCCTCTCCTCTGTGTGCCTCTCCCTGCCTCTCTCCCTCTCTGTGCCTCTCCCTCCTCCTCCTCTCTCTCCTCTGTGTGCCTCCTCTCCTCTGTGTCCTCCTCTCCTCTGTGTGCCTCTCCTCCTCTCCTCTGTGTGCCTCTCCTCCTCTCCTCTGTGTGCCTCTCCTCCTCTCCTCTGTGTGCCTCTCCTCCTCTCCTCTGTGTGCCTCTCCTCCTCTCCTCTGTGTGCCTCTCCTCCTCTCCTCTGTGCCTCTCCTCCTCTCCTCTGTGTGCCTCTCTCTCCTCTCTGTGCCTCTCCTTCTCTCCTCTCTGTGCCTCTCCTCCTCTCCTCTGTGTGCCTCTCTCATCTCCCTCTGTGCCTCTCCTCTCCTCTGTGTGCCTCTCCTCTGTGTGCCTCTCCTCCTCTCCCTCTGTGTACCTCTCCTTCTCTCCTCTGTGCCTCTCCTCCTCTCCTCTGTGTGCCTCTCCTCTCCTCCTCTCCTCTGTGTGCCTCTCCTCCTCTCCTCTGTGTGCCTCTCCTCCTCTCCTGCCTCTCCTTCTCTCCTCTGTCCCTCTCCTCCTACCCTCCTCCTCCTCTGTGTGCCTCTCCTCTCCTCCTCTCCTTGCCTCTCTCCTCCTCTGTGCCTGTCCCTCTCCTCCTCTCCTCTCTGTGCCTCTCCTTCTCTCCTCTCTGTGCCTCTCCTCCTCTCCTCTGTGTGCCTCTCCTTCTCTCCTCTCTGTGCCTCTCCTCCTCTCCTCTGTTGTTAGGGGTCGAGGTGCTGCGCCTCACCCACATATGTGTCAGTGAGTGTGTGCCAGTGTGTGTGTGTCAGCTGGGAGCGGCTGTGTGTGTGACAGGCCAGTGCGATGAGACGGCCTGTCATTCAGGACGGCCTGGCTGCCCTTTGAAGGCCAGGCCAGGGGGCAACGAGGTGCCGCAAATGGCCTGTGAAGTTTACATACACTGCCCACTGCTAAACAGATTAGCTCTAATGAAGTGTCTAATGCCGGGGCCCCCGCCTGACATAATCCTGCATGGCAGCCCGGCCCCTCGGCCAACAAAAAAATGACCCCCTCCGGCCCTCTGCTCTCCCCCTTCCCTCTCCTAACCCTCCCCGTTTCTGGCTCACCCCTCGCCTGCCCTCCCCTTCCCTCTCCTAGCCTCTCGCCCACCACCCAAGGCGACTCCACGCAGGGAGGTGCCCGTTGTTAATCACGCTGGACAGTGTGCGATCTGACATGCAAATATAGGTCATTGCATATGTAAATGTATGATTAGGGGGCCAGCCTGCCAGAACACATTAATGAGACGGAACTCTCAGCAGGAGGCTGTCACAGCGCTTTACGGCCTCATACTAACATTTGTCAAGCTGCCATGCAGCGAGTGACAGCCCTGCCCTCGCTAGGGCCCTATAAAATCTATTGTGTTTTTTGCTGAAATCCAGGTCGTTTTTTCCCTCCCAAATTTTAGTTTTTCGTTTTTCTGAATTTTCGCTCTCAATATCAAATTAAAAATTAAAAATAAAAACCTGACTAAATTGAAAGTACACAACAATGCTTAAACCACATCAGGAGACTACTTTTGAGGTCTGTGAAAAATCTAAGAAATCAAACATTTGTGGTGTAGATACTCTGGACATAGTCTACAATCAGCAGTTAATTGCGAAGGTTTTTGGGAAAGCCTTTCCATTTACCAGAAGACGATTGCCATTAGCATCATCACTAACGGCTATACAATATGACAGCATGCCCACACCATTGGCTCTTCAGAAAGTTGAAGAAAAATACACATCACTTATGCATTTAGTTCATGTCTTATCAGAATCTTGGGGAAATGATTTCATTTTCTAATCACCCAAATCCAGATAGCAGGTGTTCTGAAAGAGCTGCAAAACCTGGACCCGTACAAATTAGCTGAGCTAGACAATCTGGACCCTCTCTTTCTAAAATTATCCGCTGCCATTGTTGCAACCCCTATTACCAGTCTGTTCAACATCTCTTTCGTATTGTCCGAGATCCCAAAAGATTGGAAAGCTGCCGCGGTCATCCCCCATCCTGCCCTGCCTTTCAAAGGTTTTCGAAAGCCAAGTTAATAAACAGATCACTGACCATTTCGAATCCCACCGTACCTTCTCCGCTGTGCAATCCGGTTTTCGAGCCGGTCACGGGTGCACTTAGCCACGCTCAAGGTACTAAACGATATCATAACTGCCATCAATAAAAGACAGTACTGTGCAGCCATCTTCATCGATCTGGCCAAGGCTTTCGACTCTGTCAATCACCGTATTATTATCGGTAGACTCAACAGCTTTGGTTTCTCAAATGACTGCCTCGCTTGGTTCACCAACTACTTCTCAGGCAGAGTTTAGTGTGTCAAATCGGAGGGCCTGTTGTCTGGACCTCTGGCAGTTTCTATGGGGGCACCACAGGGTTCAATTCTCAGGCCGACTCTTTTCTCTGTATATATCAACAATGAAGCTCTTGATGCGGGTGATCCCCTGATCCACCTCTACACAGATGACACCATTCTGTATACATCTGGCCCTTCTTTGGACACTGTGTTAACAAACCCCAAACGAGCTTCAATGCCGTACAACATTCCTTCCGTGTTCTCCAACTGCTCTTAAACGCTAGTAAAACCAAATGCATGCTTTTCAACCATTCGCTGCCCGCACCCACCTGCCCGAATAGCATCACTACTCTGAATGGTTCTGACTTAGAATATGTGGACAACTACAAATACCTAGGTGCCTAGACTGTAAACTCTCCTTCCAGACTCATATTAAACATCTCCAATCCAAAATTAAATCTAGAATTGGCTTCCTATTTCGCAACAAACTTTCCTTCACTCACGCCACCAAACACCCTCATAAAACTGACTATCCAACCGATCCTCGACTTTGGCGATGTCATTTACAAAATAGCCTCCAATACTCTACTCAGCAAACTGGATGTAGTCTATCACAGTGCCATCCGTTTTGTCATCAAAGCCCCATATACCACCCACCCGCTCTAGTTGGCTGGCCCTCGCTACATATTCGTCGCCAGACCCACTGGCTCCAGGTCATCTATAAGTCTATGCTAGATAAAGCTCCACCTTATCTCATCTCACTGGTCATGATAACAACACCCACCCGTAGCAAGCGATCCAGCAGGTATATCTCACTTGTCATCCCCAAAGCCAACATCTCCTTTGGCCACCTTTCCTTCCAGTTCTCTGCTGCCAATGACTGGAATGAATTGCAAAAATCGCTGAAACTCTGGGGACTTATATTTCCCTCATTAACTTTAAACATCAGCTATCTGAGCAGCTAACTGATTGCTGCAGCTGTACATAGTCCATCGGTAAATATCCCACCCAATCTACCTACCTCATCCCCATATTGGTTTTATTTACTTTTCTGCTGTTTTGCACACCAGTATTTCTACTTGCACATCATCATCTGCACATCTATCACTCCAGTGTTAATTTGCTAAACTGTAATTACTTCACTACTATGGCCTATGTATTGCCTTACCTCCTTACGCCATTTGTACACACTGTATATAGACATACCTTTTCCCCCAATTGTGTTATTGACTGTACGCTTGTTTATTCCATGTGTAACTCTTATTCAATGTTGTTTGTGTCGCACTGCTTTGCTTTATCATGGCCAGGTCGCAGTTGTAAATGAGAACTTGTTCTCAACTAGCCTACCTGGTTAAATAAAGGTGTTCTCAACTAGCCTACCTGGTTAAATAAAGGTGTTCTCAACTAGCCTACCTGGTTAAATAAAGGTGTTCTCAACTGGCCTACCTGGTTAAATAAAGGTGTTCTCAACTGGCCTACCTGGTTAAATAAAGGTGTTCTCAACTAGCCTACCTGGTTAAATAAAGGTGTTCTCAACTAGCCTACCTGGTTAAATAAAGGTGTTCTCAACTAGCCTACCTGGTTAAATAAAGGTGTTCTCAACAAGCCTACCTGGTTAAATAAAGGTGTTCTCAACTGGCCTACCTGGTTAAATAAAGGTGTTCTCAACTGGCCTACCTGGTTAAATAAAGGTGTTCTCAACTCAAGCCTACCTGGTTAAATAAAGGTGTTCTCAACTAGCCTACCTGGTTAAATAAAGGTGTTCTCAACTAGCCTACCTGGTTAAATAAAGGTGTTCTCAACTAGCCTACCTGGTTAAATAAAGGTGTTCTCAACTGGCCTACCTGGTTAAATAAAGGTGTTCTCAACTGGCCTACCTGGTTAAATAAAGGTGTTCTCAACTGGCCTACCTGGTTAAATAAAGGTGTTCTCAACTAGCCTACCTGGTTAAATAAAGGTGTTCTCAACTGGCCTACCTGGTTAAATAAAGGTGTTCTCAACTGGCCTACCTGGTTAAATAAAGGTGTTCTCAACTAGTCTACCTGGTTAAATAAAGGTGTTCTCAACTAGCCTACCTGGTTAAATAAAGGTGTTCTCAACTGGCCTACCTGGTTAAATAAAGGTGTTCTCAACTGGCCTACCTGGTTAAATAAAGGTGTTCTCAACTGGCCTACCTGGTTAAATAAAGGTGAAATTAATAATACGTTTAATACATTTAGGTCAGTGGTTCCCAAACTTTTTATAGTCCCGTACCCCTTTAAACATTCAACCTCCACCTGTACCCCCTCTAGCACCAGGTCAGCTGTACCCCCTCTAGCACCAGGGTCAGCGCACTCTCAAATGCTGTTTTTTGCCTTCATTGTAAGGCTGCCACACACACAGTTTACGATACATTTGTTAAACATACACATTTGTGTGAGTTTTTGTCACAACCCAGCTGGTGGGAAGGGACAAAGAGCTCTTATAGGACCAGGGCACAAATAATAATATAATCAATAATTTAGCTCTTTATTTAGCCATCTTACGTATGAAACCTTATTTGTTCATCAGAAATTGTGAATAACTCACCACAGGTTAATGAAGGGTGTGTTTGAAAGGATGCACGTAACTCTACAATGTTGTATTGGAGAGTCTCAGTCTTAAATAATTTTCCACATGGTCTGTGCCTGTATTTAGTGTTCATACTAGTGAGGGCAGAGAATCTACTCTCACATAGGTACATGGTTGCAAAGAGCATCAATGTCTTAAAGGCGCGTTTTGCCAAGGCAAGATACTCCATTTGCAGCCCTATCCAGAAATCTGGCAGTGACTTCTGATTAAATTACATGTTCACAGAACCGCTTGTTGCAATTTCGATGAGTCTCTCTTGTTCAGATATGGGTAAGTGGACTGGAGGCAGGGCATGAAAGGGATAATGAATCCAGTTGTTTGTTTCGGGAAAGTACCTGCGTAAATGTGCACCCAACTCACTCAGGTGCTTCGCTATATCACATTTGACATTGTCCGTAAGATTGAGTTCATTTGCACACAAATCATACAATGATGGAAGGACCTGTGTGTTGTCCTTAATGCAGACAGAGAAGAGCTCCAACTTCTTAATCATAGCCTCAAGTTTGTCCTTCACATTGAATATAGTTGCGGAGTGTCCCTGTAATCCTAGATTCAGATCATTCAGGCAAGAAAAAACATCACCCAAGTCATGTGAGAAACTCGTCATCATGCAAGTGGTCAGACAGGTGAAAATTATGGTCAGTAAAGAATTTTACGCTCGTCTCTCAATTAAAATGAACATGTCAATGCTTTGCCCCTTGATAATGTGCGCTGGTATGCTAAAATCTGTTGTAAAAGCGTTACATGGTCGCTGCCCATATCATTGCATAGTGCAGAAAATACACGAGAGTTCAGAGGCCTTACTTTAACACAATTAACCATTTTCACTGTAGTGTCCAAAACGTCTTTCAAGCTGTCAGGCATTCCTTTGGCAGCAAGAGCCTTTTGGTGGATGTTGCAGTGTACCCAAGTGGCGTCGGGAGCAACTGCTTGCAAGCACGTTACCCCTCTACTTTGTCTCCCTGTCAAGGCTTTTGCACCATCAGTACAGATGCCAACACATCTTGACCACTAAAGTCCATTTGATGTCACAAAGCTGTCCAGTACTTTAAAAATATCCTGTCCTATTGTCCTGGTTTCCAGTGGTTTGCAGAAGAGGATTTCTTCCTTAATTGACCCCCCCATAAACGTAACAGACATATACCAGGAGCTGTGCCAGGACCTGTTGACTCATCCAGCTGTAACAGACATATACCAGGAGCTGTGTCAGGCCCGCCACGTCTGTTGACTCATCCAGCTGTAACAGACATATACCAGGAGCTGTGTCAGGCCCGCCACGTCTGTTGACTCATCCAGCTGTAACAGACATATACCAGGAGCTGTGCCAGGCTGTGTCCAGGCTCCACGTCTGTTGACTCATCCAGCTGTAACAGACATATACCAGGAGCTGTGTCAGGCCCCACGTCTGTTGACTCATCCAGCTGTAACAGACATATACCAGGCCCGAGCTGTAACAGCCAGGCCCGCCACCACGTCTGTTGACTCATCCAGCTGTAACAGACATATACCAGGAGCTGTGCCAGGCCCGCCACGTCTGTTGACTCATCCAGCTGTAACAGACATATACCAGGAGCCAGGAGCTGTGCCAGGCCATATACCAGGAGCGTCTGTTGACTCATCCAGCTGTAACAGACATATACCAGGAGCTGTGCCAGGCCCGCCACGTCTGTTGACTCATCCAGCTGTAACAGACATATACCAGGAGCTGTCAGGCCCGCCACGTCTGTTGACTCATCCAGCTGTAACAGACATATACCAGGAGCTGTGTCAGGCCCTGTAACAGACACCAGGAGCGTCTGTTGACTCATCCAGCTGTAACAGACATATACCAGGAGCTGTGTCAGGCCCGCCACGTCTGTTGACTCATCCAGCTGTAACAGACATATACCAGGAGCTGTGTCAGGCCCGCCACGTCTGTTGACTCATCCAGCTGTAACAGACATATACCAGGAGCTGTGCCAGGCCCGCCACGTCTGTTGACTCATCCAGCTGTAACAGACATATACCAGGAGCTGTGCCAGGCGCCACGTCTGTTGACTCATCCAGCTGTAACAGACATATACCAGGAGCTGTGCCAGGCCCACTCATCCAGCTGTAACAGACATATACCAGGAGCTTGACTCTGTTGACTCCCAGCTGTAACAGACATATACCAGGAGCTGTGCCAGGCCCGCCACGTCTGTTGACTCATCCAGCTGTAACAGACATATACCAGGAGCTGTGCCAGGCCTGCCACGTCTGTTGACTCATCCAGCTGTAACAGACATATACCAGGAGCTGTGCCAGGCTCTCCACGTCTGTTGACTCATCCAGCTGTAACAGACATATACCAGGAGCTGTGCCAGGCCCGACACATCTGTTGACTCATCCAGCTGTAACAGACATATACCAGGAGCTGTGCCAGGCCCGCCACGTCTGTTGACTCATCCAGCTGTAACAGACATATACCAGGAGCTGTGCCAGGCCCGCCACGTCTGTTGACTCATCCAGCTGTAACGCATAGAATTTACTGGCTTGTATGTGAAGCAGTAATTGTTTCAAAACATTCCCTGCCATGTCACTGATGCGTCGTGAAAGTTTTGTTTGATTAAGACATTGTCTGTATAGTTTTTTTGGCCTTTTCCCCCAGCATTGTCCCAGCCATATCCGCGACAGCAGGAAGAATGAAGTCCTCCACTATAGTATGGTGCTTGCCTGTCCTAGCCACTCTGTAGCTCACCATATAAGACTCTTCTAGCACCTTCTTATTAATGGTATCTGTTGCTTTTTTACTACTGAAAAGTTGTCTTTAGTCTCGCTCAAAAAAACACCTCTGGCTTATTTTTCAAATTGCCATGTTTTGTTTCTAAATGTTGGCACAGGAGTGAAGGTTTCCTGCGAGAGAGTAACGGTTAATGTGATTGGATGAGTAACGGTTAATGTGATTGGATGAGTAACGGTTAATGTGATTGGATGAGTAACGGTTGATGTGATTGGATGAGTAACGGTTGATGTGATTGGATGAGTAACGGTTGATGTGATTGGATGAGTAACGGTTAATGTGATTGGATGAGTAACGGTTAATGTGATTGGATGAGTAACGGTTAATGTGATTGGATGAGTAACGGTTAATGTGATTGGATGAGTAACGGTTGATGTGATTGGATGAGTAACGGTTGATGTGATTGGACGAGTAACGGTTAATGTGATTGGACGAGTAACGGTTAATGTGATTGGATGAGTAACGGTTGATGTGATTGGATGAGTAACGGTTGATGTGATTGGATGAGTAACGGTTGATGTGATTGGATGAGTAACGGTTGATGTGATTGGACGAGTAACGGTTAATGTGATTGGACGAGTAACGGTTAATGTGATTGGACGAGTAACGGTTAATGTGATTGGACGAGTAACGGTTGATGTGATTGGACGAGTAACGGTTAATGTGATTGGACGAGTAACGGTTGATGTGATTGGACGAGTAACGGTTGATGTGATTGGACGAGTAACGGTTGATGTGATTGGACGAGTAACGGTTGATGTGATTGGACGAGTAACGGTTGATGTGATTGGACGAGTAACGGTTAATGTGATTGGATGTTAATTATTTTACTAGGCGACCTGTATTTGACATTGTGTTGTTATTTTGCTGAACACTAGATGATTTAAATGTATTTTTGACTACTCAGGTGGGAAAAAAACCTCAGCCAAACGTATAGCCCCGTTGGAAAATATAAATGTACTGTTTGAAAATGAATCTCATTTTTATTTTGCGGGGAGGTACGTGCAAGTTAGTTTGTTTAGGGCTACGTTAAGGTTCTGTAAATTCATGGCTGCGCCAATCAAATCAATAATTTATTTTGTTCATTAAACAGACAAGACACAATCAGTCAACAAACACTGAGTGTACAAAACATTAAGAACACCTAATCTTTCCAAGACATGACCAGGTGAATCCAGGTGAAAGCTATGATCCCTTATTGATGTCACTTGTTAAATCCACTACAATCAGTGTATCTGAAGGGGAGGAGACATGTTAAATAAGGATTTTTAAGACTTGAGACAATTGAGAAATGGATTGTGTATGTGCGCCATTCAGAGGGTGAATGTGCAAGACAAAATATTAAAGTGCCTTTGAACGGAGTATGGTAGTAGGTGCCAGATACACTGGTTTGTGTCAAGAACTGCAACACGGCTGTGTTTTCCACGCTCAACAGTTTCCCGTGTGTATCAAGAATGGTCCACCAGCCAAAGGACATCCAGCCAACTTGACACAACTGTGGGAAGCATTGGAGTCAACATGGGCCAGCATCCCTGTGGAACCCTTTCAACACCTTGTAGAGTCCATGACCTGATGAATTGAGGCTGTTCTGTGGGAAAAATTAGGGGTGCAACTAAATATTAGGAATGTGTTTTTACTGTTTTGTACACTGTGTGTATTTTATAGTAAGTATATTATGGAATTTAACAGAATAAAACACTAATATTTGTCCTACACACCTTTTGTCAAGGGACCGTGTGGGACAGCTGTCATATAAAAAAAAAAGTGATATTTTGAAACAGCCCAAGAACGTGATTTTTAGATCCATGTTTCATCTCTTTCCTACCCTCACTCCTCTTTGTTAGGGTCTAATCTTTACCATGATACCCATAGAAAACCATAGCAATCCTATTTTCAGTCTCGTGTTCATATTTGACAAACTCTGCATGTTTTTGGATTTTCTTGTATGCGATCCAGCAAAAACAATCAAATAGATGTTATGCTACATTATAGCATGCTAAAGGTTTCTAATCAGGGATAGATGAGTGATACCACCACCTCTTATCTTCCCAGCCAGAGAATGAACCAACTTTACAGATGGAGATTCAGTTAAACGAAGTCACGTTGATTGATTGTTACAGGGTTTCTTAAACTTGTTATTCAGTGATAATGATTCCCACTGTAATTATGATTGGATCCAGCTGTGGTTAAGGAAACAGTGCATGCTTAGTGGTGAACTATATGAAGAGATGGGTCGAAGTGACATGCCTTGCAAGGTTTACTGCCGGGGGAATGGTAACCGGCGTTGCCTAGCAACCACCTAGAGTAGAGCGTAGTGCGTGCCGATGCCGCCCCAACGTTACGTTACGTTTCATACTAAGCCACAGGCAGAACTTTACCGAAAGGGATTACTGGGTCATGAGGCTGAAATAATAGTTTGAGGTTTGATACCGCTAAATACCTTTTCAGATATAAATACAAGTTGTGTTGCACGGTACACTGGTACCGTGGTAATATCATGGTACCAAAACGTCATGATACCAACGTTTTAGAATACCGTAGTACTGTTTCATATCATACTACCACATTTTCCGGCCCTTACCCATCTAAATAACCTGCTGTTATAAAATGTTTAGAAATTCTGTTTTGTTTATAATTTCAGCTGAATTGAAGCAACAGCCACTAACTAGTCTCTTGTATGTGCAGGTCCAATATTATCCACTTCACTTTCATCTCACGTTTGGCAGCTGTAATCAACCAGCAGTATCCCCTACCAGCCCTCACCTGGTTCTCTCCGTCTGCTCTTCATACACCTCTATTACGCCGGTAGTTTAAAATGGCATTTAGCTGTGATGGCGAGCAGACGCTGGCTTGGTGGCTGGAGCTGGCTTGGTGGCTGGAGCTGGCTTGGTGGCTGGAGCTGGCTTGGTGGCTGGAGCTGGCTTGGTGGCTGGAGCTGGCTTGGTGGCTGGAGCCGGCTTGGTGCCTGGAGCCGGCTTGGTGCCTGGAACCGGATTGGTGGCTGGAGCTGGCTTGGCGGCTGGAGCTGGCCTGGCGGCTGGCGCTGGCTTGGTGGCTGGAGCTGGCCTGGCGGCTGGAGCTGGCTTGGCGGCTGGAGCTGGCTTGGCGGCTGGCGCTGGCTTGGTGGCTGGAGCTGGCTTGGTGGCTGGCGCTGGCTTGGTGGCTGGAGCTGGCTTGGTGGCTGGAGCTGGCTTGGTGGCTGGAGCTGGCTTGGTGGCTGGAGCTGGCTTGGTGCCTGGAGCCGGCTTGGTGCCTGGAGCCGGCTTGGTGCCTGGAACTGGATTGGTGGCTGGAGCTGGCTTGGCGGCTGGAGCTGGCCTGGCGGCTGGCGCTGGCTTGGTGGCTGGAGCTGGCCTGGCGGCTGGAGCTGGCTTGGCGGCTGGAGCTGGCTTGGCGGCTGGCGCTGGCTTGGTGGCTGGAGCTGGCTTGGTGGCTGGCGCTGGCTTGGTGGCTGGAGCTGGCTTGGTGGCTGGAGCTGGCTTGGTGGCTGGAGCTGGCTTGGTGGCTGGAGCTGGCTTGGTGCCTGGAGCTGGCTTGGTGCCTGGAGCCGGCTTGGTGCCTGGAACTGGATTGGTGGCTGGAGCTGGCTTGGCGGCTGGAGCTGGCCTGGCGGCTGGAGCTGGCCTGGCGGCTGGAGCTGGCCTGACGGCTGGCGCTGGCTTGGTGGCTGGAGCTGGCCTGGCGGCTGGAGCTGGCTTGGCGGCTGGAGCTGGCTTGGCGGCTGGCGCTGGCTTGGTGGCTGGAGCTGGCCTGGCGGCTGGAGCTGGCCTGACGGCTGGCGCTGGCTTGGTGGCTGGAGCTGGCCTGGCGGCTGGAGCTGGCTTGGCGGCTGGAGCTGGCTTGGCGGCTGGCGCTGGCTTGGTGGCTGGCGCTGGCTTGGTGGCTGGCGCTGGCTTGGTGGCTGGAGCTGGCTTGGTGGCTGGTGCTGGCTTGGTGGCTGGAGGTGGCTGGAGCTGGCTTGGTGGCTGGAGCTGGCTTGGTGGCTGGAGCTGGCTTGGTGGCTGGTGCTAGCTTGGTGGCTGGAGCTGGCTTGGTGGCTGGTGCTGGCTAGGTGGCTGGTGCTAGCTTGGTGGCTGGCGCTGGCTTGGTGGGTGGCTCTGGCTTGGTGCCTGTTGCTGGCTTGGTGCCTGTTGCTGGCTTGGTGCCTTGTGCTGGCTTGGTGCCTTTTGCTGGCTTGGTGCCTTTTGCTGGCTTGGTGCCTGTTGCTGGCTTGGTGCCTGTTGCTGGCTTGGTGCCTTGTGCTGGCTTGGTGCCTTTTGCTGGCTTGGTGCCTTTTGCTGGCTTGGTGCCTTTTGCTGGCTTGGTGCCTGTTGCTGGCTTGGTGCCTTTTGCTGGCTTGGTGCCTTTTGCTGGCTTGGTGCCTTTTGCTGGCTTGGTGCCTTTTGCTGGCTTGGTGCCTGTTGCTGGCTTGGTGCCTTTTGCTGGCTTGGTGCTTGGCGCTGGCTTGGTGCCTTTTGCTGGCTTGGTGCCTGTTGCTGGCTTGGTGCCTGTTGCTGGCTTGGTGCCTGTTGCTGGCTTGGTGCCTTGTGCTGGCTTGGTGCTTGGCGCTGGCTTGGTGCCTTGTGCTGGCTTGGTGCTTGGCGCTGGCTTGGTGCCTGTCGCTGGCTTGGTGCTTGGCGCTGGCTTGGTGACTGTCGCTGGCTTGGTGCTTGGCGCTGGCTTGGTGCTTGGCGCTGGCTTGGTGACTGTCGCTGGCTTGGTGCTTGGCGCTGGCTTGGTGCCTGTTGCTGGCTTGGTGCTTGGCGCTGGCTTGGTGACTGTTGCTGGCTTGGTGCCTGTTGCTGGCTTGGTGCCTGTTGCTGGCTTGGTGCCTGTTGCTGGCTTGGTGACTGTTGCTGGCTTGGTGCCTGTTGCTGGCTTGGTGACTGTTGCTGGCTTGGTGCCTGTTGCTGGCTTGGTGCCTGTTGCTGGCTTGGTGCCTGTTGCTGGCTTGGTGCCTGTTGCTGGCTTGGTGCCTGTTGCTGGCTTGGTGCCTGTTGCTGGCTTGGTGCCTGTTGCTGGCTTGGTGCCTTTTGCTGGCTTGGTGCCTGTTGCTGGCTTGGTGCCTTTTGCTGGCTTGGTGCCTGTTGCTGGCTTGGTGCCTGTTGCTGGCTTGGTGCCTGTTGCTGGCTTGGTGCCTGTTGCTGGCTTGGTGCCTGTTGCTGGCTTGGTGCCTGTTGCTGGCTTGGTGCCTGTTGCTGGCTTGGTGCCTGTTAATTGGAAGGGGCATCTTGTTTTAAATAATGGACCCCTCCTTGCTGTAGTGTGTAGGCCTAAATAATGGACCCCACCTTGCTGTAGAGTGTAGGCCTAAATAATGGACACCTCCTTGCTGTATGTAGTGTGTAGGCCTAAATAATGGACCCCTCCTAACTGTAGTGTGTAGGCCTAAATAATGGACCCCTCCTTAATGGACCCCTCCTTGCTGTAGTGTGTAGGCCTAAATAATGGACCCCTCCTTGCTGTAGTGTGTAGGCCTAAATAATGGACCCCTCCTTGCTGTAGTGTGTAGGCCTACATAATGGACCCCTCCTTGCTGTAGTGTGTAGGCCTACATAATGGACCCCTCCTTGCTGTAGTGTGTAGGCCTAAATAATGGACCCCTCCTTGCTGTAGTATGTAGGCCTAAATAATGGACCCCTCCTTGCTGTAGTGTGTAGGCCTAAATAATGGACCCCTCCTTGCTGTAGTGTCTAGGCCTACATACTGGACCCCTCCTTGCTGTAGTGTGTAGGCCTAAATAATGGACCCCTCTTTGCTGTAGTGTGTAGGCCTAAATAAAAGATGCCTGTTATTGTAGAAAGATGGGTAAAGTTCTCCAGAGATAGTAACACTGGGCTCTGTGTGTGAGTGTAAGTAAGTGTGTCTCTGTGTGTGTGTCTCTGTATATGTGTGTGTGTGTGTGTGTGTGTCTCTGTATATATATGTGTGTGTGTGTGTGTGTGTGTGTGTCTCTGTATATGTGTGTGTGTGTGTGTGTGTGTGTGTGTCTGTATATGTGTGTGTGTGTGTGTGTGTGTGTCTCTGTATATGTGTGTGTGTCATTGCCCCAGGTCTGTGTTCTGTTCATGCTGACTTTGTTTAACGGTGAAATGGATCCGAAGTGAACACATCTAATGCTGCCCCTCCCCTCCGTCTTGATGACACCGTGCTCTCACCCTCCTCTTTCCCAGAGTCCTCTCTGCTTGCCTGCAAGGGCATCCCCCGGCCGTGGTCGGGGCCAGGCACGGGTGACATGTGGCAATGTGATATCTGTCACCTCCTCTCTCCCTCCACCACACCAACAGACACGTTTATAAAATGGCTGCAAAGGTCACACTGTTCTCTGTGTGTTTTCACTCATCCCTGCCCCAAGGCTCATTCCAGCCTGTTTTCTTAGTTTTTTAAATTTAGATGCTCGCTAGCGAGCCGAGTGTCAGGGCGCAACATGCATCCTGTGGAAGAGGAGAGGAGAGCGTTGTTGGAGTTTTGTCGCTAGCTGACTGGTCAAACATATGTCACTTCAGCTGCAGCAGCGTCAGACTACTGCTGACAGTGATGTGCCTTGGCAGACTACAGCTAACCGTGATGTGCCTTGGCAGACTACAGCTAACCCTGATGTGCCTTGGCAGACTACAGCTAACCGTGATGTGCCTTGGCAGACTACAGCTAACCCTGTTGTGCCTTGGCAGACTACAGCTAACCCTGATGTGCCTTGGCAGACTACAGCTAACCCTGATGTGCCTTGGCAGACTACAGCTAACCCTGTTGTGCCTTGGCAGACTACAGCTAACCCTGATGTGCCTTGGCAGACTACAGCTAACCCTGTTGTGCCTTGGCAGACTACAGCTAACCCTGATGTGCCTTGGCAGACTACAGCTAACCCTGATGTGCCTTGGCAGACTACAGCTAACCCTGATGTGCTATGGCAGACTACAGCTAACCGTGATGTGCCTTGGCAGACTACAGCTAACCCTGATGTGCCTTGGCAGACTACAGCTAACCCTGATGTGCCTTGGCAGACTACAGCTAACCCTGATGTGCCTTGGCAGACTACAGCTAACCCTGATGTGCCGTGGCAGACTACAGGATAACCCTGATGTGCCTTGGCAGACTACAGGATAACCCTGATGTGCCTTGGCAGACTACAGGATAACCCTGATGTGCCTTGGCAGACTACAGCTAACCCTGATGTGCCTTGGCAGACTACAGCTAACCCTGATGTGCCTTGGCAGACTACAGCTAACCCTGATGTGCCTTGGCAGACTACAGGATAACCCTGATGTGCCTTGGCAGACTACAGGATAACCCTGATGTGCCTTGGCAGACTACAGGATAACCCTGATGTGCCTTGGCAGACTACAGGATAACCCTGATGTGCCTTGGCAGACTACAGCTAACCCTGATGTGCCTTGGCCCACTGAAGTCGTAACTGACTTCAGTGGGCAAATGCTCACCTTCGATTGACACACGCATGCTGGACAAGTGTGCTCTTCACAGATGAATCCCGGTTTCTACTGTACCAGGCAGACGTATGGCATTGTGTGGGCGAGCAGTTTGCTGATGTCATCATTGTGAACCGAGTGCCACATGGTGGCGGTGGGGTTATGGCATGGGCAGGATACCAGGACAAGAACCTGAGGCCCATTGTCATGCCATTAATCCACCGCCATCACCTCGTGTTTCAGCATGATCAAGCACGGCCCCATGTCACTAGCATTTGTACACAATTCCTGGAAGCTGAAAATGTCCCAGTTCTTCCATGGCCTGAATACTCACCAGACATGTCAATCATTGAGCATGTTTGGGATGCTCTGAATTGACCTGTACAACAGCGTGTTCCAGTTTACGCCATAATCCAGCAACTTCGACACAGCCGTTGAAGAGGAGTGGGACAACATTCCACAGCCCGAATGTACCTAAACATAAACATCAATGCCTTTCTTAAAATCAATACACAGAAGTATATATTTTTAAACCTGCATATTTAGTTAAAAGAAATTCATGTTAGCAGGCAATATTAACTAGGGAAATTGTGTCACTTCTCTTGCGTTCATTGCACGAAGAGTCAGGGTATATGCAGCAGTTTGGGCCGCCTGGCTCGTTCCGAACTAATTTGCCAGAAGTTTACATAATTATGACATAACATTGAAGGTTGTGCAATGTAACAGCAAGATTTAGACTTATGGTGGGCGCCCGTTAGATAAAATACGGAACGGTACCGTATTTCACTGACGTGAAATGTTTTGTTTTCGAAATGATAGTTTCTGGATTTTACCATATTAATGACCAAAGGCTTGTATTTCTGTGTTTATTATATTATAATTAAGTCAATGATTTGATAGAGCAGTCTGACTGAGCGATGGTAGGCACCAGCAGGCTCGTAAGCATTCATTCAACATTTACTGCGTTTTCCAGCAGCTCTTAGCAATGCTTGCCTCACAGCGCTGTTTATGACTTCAAGCCTATCAACTCCCGAGATTAGGCTGGCAATAAAAAAGTGTCTATAAGAACATCCAATAGTCAAAGGAATATGAAATACAAATGGTATAGAGAGAAATAGTTGACTCGTCATGATTCCTATAATAACTACAGCCTAAAACTTCTTAACTGGGAATATTGAACTCGCAGCTTTCATATGTTCTCATGTTCTGAGCAAGGAACTTAAACCTTAGCTTTTTACATGGCACATATTGCACTTTTACTTTCTTCTCAAACACTTTGTTTTTGCATTATTTAAACCAAATAGATCATGTTTCATTATTTATTTGAGACTAAATAAATAGATTATATTAAGTTAAAATGAATGTGTTCATTTTTCATTGAGTATTGTTTGTAATTTTCATATATATGCCATACATACAGTCTGCCATACATTTAAAAAAAATTGACGATTATCGGCTTTTTTTGGTCCTCCAATAATCGTGTCAGTATCGGCGTTGAAAAATCATAATCGTTCGACCTCTAGTCTTAACGAGGAACTTTGATCCCATATGCAGATTTTTTCGTCACTGATCATTTGGATAAATCATGGGTTTGCAGGTGTTTTGCATCGTTGAGTTCTGGAAGGGGAAGGGACATAACAGTTTCCGTTTAGGGGGGTGGAGACTTCACTAGTCTGGTTAGTATCTTGTCTCATACATCTCTCCCCAGAAACTAATCAAGTGTTTGACGCAATTATACACGATTTTTGTTCTGGGTTTATGAGATTTCTGCAAGGGAATAATCGTGGCACTTGTGACTGTGTTCTCTGTGTTGGCTTTCAGAAGCCGCTCCAGCCGGACATGGGCCACAACTCTCTGGCTAACTTCCTGATTGAGAAGAAGATTGGGCGGGGCCAGTTCAGTGAGGTGTACCGGGCCAGGTACCTGATGGACAACACCTCCATGGCCCTTAAGAAGGTTCAGGTGAGTTATATACGCACATAAATACACACACACATACAGTGGGGCAAAAAAGTATTTAGTCAGCCACCAATTGTGCAAGTTCTCCCACTTAAAAAGATGAGGCCTGTAATTTTCATCATAGGTCCACTTCAACTATGACAGACAAAATTAGATAAAAAATCCAGAAAATCACATTGTAGGATTTTTAATGAATTTATTAGCAAATTATGGTGGAATATAAGTATTTGGTCGCCGACAGACAAGCAAGATTTCTGGCTCTCACAGACCTGTAACTTCTTCTTTAAGAGGCTCCTCTGTCCTCCACTCGTTACCTGTATTAATGGCACCTGTTTGAACTTGTTATCAGTATAAAAGACACCTGTCCAAACTCCACTATGGCTAAGACCAAAGAGCTGTCAAAGGACACCAGAAACAAAATTGTAGACCTGCACCAGGCTGGGAAGACTGAATCTGCAATAGGTAAGCAGCTTGGTTTGAAGGAATCAACTGGGAGCAATTATTAGGAAATAGAAGACATACAAGACCACTGATAATCTCCCTCGATCTGGGGCTCCACGCAAGATCTCACCCCGTGGGGTCAAAATGATCACAAGAACAGTGCGCAAAAATCCCAGAACCACACAGGGGGACCTAGTGAATGACCTACAGAGAGCTGGGACCAAAGTAACAAAGCCTACCATCAGTAACACACTACGCCGCCAGGGACTCAAATCCTGCAGTGCCAGACGTGTCCCCCTGCTAAAGCCAGTACATGTCCAGGCCCGTCTGAAGTTTGCTGGAGAGCATTTGGATGATCCAGAAGAAGATTGGAAGAATGTCATATGGTCAGATGAAACCAAAATATAACTTTTTGTTAAAAACTCAAGAGAGAAATCTAAACATTCACGAGAGAAATGAACTCTAAAACTGTGGGACGCTGGGCTGAAGGGAGTTGTACAGTGCTGAAACGTGGTAATTAACTGAAATGCGCCAGTTTTTTTCAGCTCAGACAGAGATAGATCAACTTTTACTCCTGTTACGTTAGGTTAGATACACACAGACCACATGGACCGCATGAGAGAGGAATGTACGCAATATAACGACGAGAGATAAAGCCTTATCTTCTTTGACGAACTAGTAAAATGATTTTTCCTGACAGCTCCTAGTGGTTAGAGCTTTGGGCCAGTAACCGAAAGGTTGCTGGATCGAATCTCCGAGCTGCCCCCGAGCAAGGCAGTTAACCCACTGTGCCGAAGACGTGGATGTTGATTATGGCAGCCCCCCTCTCTGATTCAGAGGGGTAGGGTTACATGTGGAAGATATATTTCAGTTGGATGCGTTCAGTTGTACAACTGACGAGGTATCCCCCTTCCTAAATGGGAGGCCGTAACACAGTCCAGTATGGGGAGGACAGAGAGAACGTTGTCTGGCTGCTAGTGCCTGAGCAGGAACGTGATGAGGACTTTCAGGAATTACAAATATATGTCACCAAACCAAAAGTAATATAAACAACTCAAATATTATTTTGTTTCATAGTCATTTCTACCCAGTGTGGTCCTGACAGAGACAATATAATATTTTCAATGTTTTGGCAAATGATTGTTCACTATTTTTGGCTTTTGAATTTCCATTCAACAATGTTTTTAATGTCGTTATTTCATAATGCTTTTAATGTTTTTTTTTTAAATTATCAAAAAACAGTGATCATTTTTTAAATAATCGAACCGAAACCGAACCAACCAAGAAAAGCATTAGTCGCTCAGCACTACCAAATGCACACCATACGTACTCCAAACGTACATGTATTTGGGTTCTGGAGGTGACTGTCTGTGTTGTGTTCCAGTCTTCCTTCCAGATACCCTCTCTCTCTATAGACTGCAGAAAGTTTCTCAGAAACTAACATGGTGGTGCCTGCCACACTCATCATTTCCACCGTCATGGCAACTGTTCAACACACGTTTCTATGTTAATTCCACCATATGCTGATTCATATGCTGATTCACGCCATGTGTGTGTTCTCTGGCAGTCAGACAGATAGAGCTCTTTCTTTAGCCAGTGAGTCAAGTCACTACACTTTGCTGCCTCGTCTCGGGAACACCACTAGATCGGAGGGTCGTTGAGTTCAGTCTGCTGACAACCAGTTTTGTAAAAAGTACCCAATTGTCATACTTGAGGACAAGCAAAGTGAAAGTCACCCAGTACTACTTGAGTAAAAGTTTTGGGTTTGAAATATACTTAAATATCGAAAATTAAAGTACAAGTATAAATCATTTCTAATTCCTTATTTTAAGCAAAGCAGACCACATTTTTCTAGTTTTTATTTATTTACCTATAGCCAGGGGCACGCTCCAACTCGGAGACATAATTCAAAAACGAAGCATGTGTTTAGTGAGATCAGAGGCAGTAGGGATGAACAGGGATGTTCTCTTGATAAGTGTGTGAATTAGTAGTTTGTGATTCTCCAGATCGGAGGGTCATTGAGTTCAGTCTACTGACAACCCAGTTTGTGATTCTCCCCACATCTAACCTTCCCATTCCACACTATCACATGTCGTTGTCTCACCAACCACTGATGAAGTCACACGTTGTTATATTTGAAGGACATTTGAGGATATTATGTCTTGTGGACTTTATGATGACGCTGTAAACACAGAGAGGGAGAATGATTTATTTACATCCAAGGATTCTTTTCTTTCAACTTTTTTTTTACTCACTTATCTCTCTCGTGTGTGTGTGTGTGTGTGTGTGTGTGTGTGTGTGTGTGTGTGTGTGTGTGGGTGTGTGTGTGTGTGTGTGTGTGTGTGTGTGTGTGTGGTGTGGGGGTGTGTGTGTGTTGTGTGGGGGTGTGTGTGCGTGAGGACAGCAGGTAGTAGTATCAGGGGTAGTTCACAGCAGGTGCTCAGGCAGGTGTCTCTAGCTCAGCAGGCCAACTGGCTCTCCCACCCACCACCCACTAGCGCCGGGCGATACCAGTATTGCAATACTCGTTTACTATCATGGCAAGGAAACAAAACACAAAGCTGATTTAACTTCTTCAGGAAAACAGCCTTAATGTTGGAAACAAACATCATCATGTTGTCATCCAGAGTCACATTCATTTATTTTCCAAGCTATAGCACACAATATGTTACATACAGCAGGTTTATACAGGACCAAAGAGTTTAGGCTGCTTCCTTTTCATTTCAAAATACTCCAATACTGGTATCACCACAGCCCTCACACAGCCCTCACACAGCCCTCACACAGCCCTCACACAGCCCTCAACACAGCCCTCAACACAGCCCTCAACACAGCCCTCAACACAGCCCTCAACACAGCCCTCACACACACACACACACACACACACACACACACACACACACACACACACACACACACACACACACACACACACACACACACACACACACACACACACACACACACACACACACACACACACACACACACACGGTGAAGACTGGAGGCAGGCATCAGAGGGAGAGAGAGAGGTTCAAGTCAATCCCATGTTTGCATTTGACACGAGAGAAGAGGTTCAACCCCATTTTAGCCAATGACACTAGAGAAGAGAGAGGTTCAACCCCATGTTAGCCTGTGACACTAGAGAAGAGAGAGGTTCAACCCCATGTTAGCCTGTGACACTAGAGAAGAGAGGTTCAACCCCATGTTAGCCTGTGACACTAGAGAAGAGAGGTTCAACCCCAAGTGTCTGGTACCTGCCATTGGCTTGGGCTAGTGTAAGAGTGGGGGTTGGGCATGTTTGCCTGCTCACGGCCTGGGCGTATATGTTTATTTATTTATTTTTATTTCACCTTTATTTAACCAGGTAGGCTAGTTGAGAACAAGTTCTCATTTGCAACTGCGACCTGGCCAAGATAAAGCATAGCAGTGTGAACAGACAACACAGAGTTACACATGGAGTAAACAATTAGCAAGTCAATAACACAGTAGAAAAAAATGGGCAGTCTATATACAATGTGTGCAAAAGGCATGAGGAGGTAGGCGAATAATACAATTTTGCAGATTAACACTGGAGTGATAAATGATCAGATGGTCATGTACAGGTAGAGATATTGGTGTGCAAAGAGCAGAAAAGTAAATAAATAAAAACAGTATAAAAACAGTATGGGAATGAGGTAGGTGAAAATGGGTGGGCTATTTACCTATAGACTATGTACAGCTGCAGCGATCGGTTAGCTG
>NC_068421.1:88643169-88673169 GCF_023373465.1 Oncorhynchus keta | reverse complement strand
TAGAGCCTCCTCTCTCTCTCTCTCTCTCTCTGTGTGTGAAGGCCATTCCCACACTAAGTATTGGAGCTGGTCTAATTGTTTTCAGATGGAGGTTATCCTCCCACTCTCCCTCCAATAATAGGTCAAGTAAATGTTGTGCTTCTTGTAAAAATAACGACAGGCATTTTACATCCTCCCTGGACCGACTCGGAACCAACAGCTTTTCTTGAAGAGAGGCAAGAAATGAGCTGCTGTTTATTCGCTTAAGCTGTCGTACCAGGAAGTCTTGTGTTTTTTTCCCAATGTGCATTTTCCCTCCTCTCCTCCTCTCCTTCGTGCTAATTTATTGTTTGGTTTTTAAAGTTTCCATGCTTCTTTATTTTTGCACACAACACAGTATACTGCAGCCTCGCTCCAGAAATTGACTGTATAGTTTCAAACATGTACCTACTTCTAGGTGTCGTCATTTTAAAGCTGTGTTATGCATTTTAAATGAAGGCAGAATGAATGGACTTGGAAGGTGCAACCCCACTAACCAGAGGGCAGAGCTGGGTCGTTTTAGGCTCTAGTCCAGCGCTATCTGTCAGACCAGTGTCTAACCGGACCGGGGAGAACTGAAAGGTGAAGTCCGTTGTTCCCTTCAGTGCACCTTTGCCTGCGGCCACTGTGGGCTACAGTCCTGGACCTGGATTGACCCCCAACCTCCCTCTCTGCCTGCGGCCACTGTGGGCTACAGTCCTGGACCTGGATTGACCCCCAACCTCCCTCTCTGCCTGAGGGGCTGTGGGCTATAGTCCTGGACCTGGATTGACCCCCAACCTCCCTCTCTGCCTGAGGCGCTGTGCGAGTCTTGGGGTGCTTCAGGGGAAACTGCAGCTTTTAGGCCCAGCTTCCCTCTCTCTCCTCTCCTCCCCTCTCTCTCCTCCCCTCTCTTTCCTCCCCTCTCTCTCCTCCCCTCCCCTCTCTCTCCTCAACCCCTCTCTCCTCCCCTCCCATCTCTCTCCTCCCCTCTGTCTCCTCACCCCTTTCTCCTCCCCTCTCTCTCCTCCCCTCTCTCCTTCCCTCTCTCTCCTCCCCTCTCTCTCATCAACCCTCTCTCCTCCCCTCTCTCTCCTCACCTCTCTTTCCTCCCCTCTCTCTCCTCACCCCTCTCTCCTCCCTCTCTCTCCTCCCCTCTCTCTCCTCACCCCTCTCTCCTCCCTCTCTCTCCTCACCTCTCTCTCTTCCACTATCTCTCCTCCCTCTCTCTCCTCACCCCTCTCTCCTCCCCTCTCGCTCCTCACCCCTGTCTCCTCCCCTTTGTCTCCCTCACCCCCTGTCTCCTCCCCTCTGTCTCCTCCCCTCTGTCTCCTCCCCTCTGTCTCCTTACCCCTGTCTCCTCCCCTCTGTCTCCTCACCCCTGTCTTCCCCCTTTGTCTCCTCACCCCTGTCTCCTCATCCCTGTCTCCTCCCCTCTGTCTCCTCACCCCTGTCTCCTCCCTCTGTCTCCTCACCCCTGTCTCCTTCCCCTCTCTCTCCTCCCCTCTGTCTCCTCACCCGTCTCCTCCCCTCTGTCTCCTCACCCCTGTCTTCCCCCTTTGTCTCCTCCCCTCTGTCTCCTCACCCCTGTCTCCTCCCCTCTGTCTCCTCACCCCTAGTCTTCCCCCTTTGTCTCCTCCCCTCTGTCTCCTCACCCCTGCTCCTTTCACCTGACCCTGGCCTGGTCTAAGTCTGCCAACACCAGGGCATGTCCCCTCTGTAATGCTCTGCTCTTCTCTGCTCCTCTTCCCTTTCCCTTTCCCTGTCCCTCTCCCTCTCCTCTCCTCTCCTCTCCTCTCCTCTCTCTCCTCTCCTCTCCTCTCCTCTCCTCTCCTCTCCTCTCCTCTCCTCTCCTCTACTCTACTCTACTCTACTCTACTCTTCCTTTCCCTCTCCTCTCTCTCTCCTCTCCTCTCCTCTCCTCTCCTCTCCTCTCCCTCTCCTCTCCTCTCCTCTCCTCTTCTCTTCTCTTCTCCTCTCCTCTCCTCTCTCTCTCTCTTCTCCTCTCCTCTCCTCTCCTCTCCTCTCCTCTCCTCTCCTCTCCTTTCCCTCCTCCTTTCCTTTCCTTTCCTTGCCTTGCCTTGCCTTGCCTTGCCTTGCCTTGCCTTGCCCTTCCTTTCCTTTCCTTTCCTTTCCTTTCCTTTCCTCCCCTCCTTTCCTCTCCTCTCTCCTCTCCTCTCCTCTCCTCTCTTCTCCTCTCCTCTCCTCTCCTCTCCTCTCCTCTCCTCTCCTCCTTTCCTTTCCTTTCCTTTCCTTTCCTTTCCTCCCCTCCCCTCCCCTCCTTTCCTTTCCTTTCCTTTCCTTTCCTCCCCTCCCCTCCTTTCCTCCCCTCCCCTCCCCTCCCAAAACAGGTAAGGCCCAGGGCTGTGGTTTAGGGTTAAGAGTGAGTTGACTTGCTGTCTGGTCACTGAGTTGAATCATAGAAGCCAAAATTGCGGATTGTGGATTTGTTTGCCAACTTTATGTAGTACACTCGTGGGTTACGTGCTGTAAATTAGGAAGTCCATTACTGATTGTGAATCTGCGTTAACATGCTGGAGGGGAACATTTGAGACAAACAACTGAAGGACAGGATGTTAATGTGGACACAGTGCCAACTCCATGCTCCTTCAGCTTGGTTGTGTGTGTGTGTGTGTGTGTGTGTGTGTGTGTGTGTGTGTGTGTGTGTGTGTGTGTGTGTGTGTGTGTGTGTGTGTGTGTGTGTGTGTGTGTGTGTGTGTGTGTGTGTGTGGGGGGGGGGGGTCTGTAGTTCCTATGTGTGTCTGTAGTTCCTATGTGTGTGTCTGTAGTTCCTATGTGTGTGTCTGTAGTTCCTATGTGTGTCTGTAGTTCCTATGTGTCTGTAGTTCCTATGTGTGTGTCTGTAGTTCCTATGTGTGTCTGTAGTTCCTATGTGTGTGTCTGTAGTTCCTATGTGTGTGTCTGTAGTTCCTATGTGTGTGTCTGTAGTTCCTATGTGTGTCTGTAGTTCCTATGTGTGTGTCTGTAGTTCCTATGTGTGTGTCTGTAGTTCCTGTGTGTGTGTCTGTAGTTCCTATGTGTGTGTCTGTAGTTCCTATTGTAGTTTCTATGTGTGTGTCTGTAGTTACTATGTGTGTCTGTAGTTCCTATGTGTGTGTCTGTAGTTCCTATGTGTGTCTGTAGTTCCTATGTGTGTGTCTGTAGTTCCTATGTGTGTGTCTGTAGTTCCTATTGTAGTTCCTATGTGTCTGTAGTTACTATGTGTGTCTGTAGTTCCTATGTGTGTGTCTGTAGTTCCTATGTGTGTCTGTAGTTCCTATGTGTGTGTCTGTAGTTCCTATGTGTGTGTCTGTAGTTCCTATTGTAGTTCCTATGTGTGTGTCTGTAGTTACTATGTGTGTCTGTAGTTCCTATGTGTGTGTCTGTAGTTCCTATGTGTGTGTCTGTAGTTCCTATGTGTGTGTCTGTATTTCCTATTGTAGTTCCTATGTGTGTGTCTGTAGTTCATATTGTAGTTCATATGTGTGTGTCTGTAGTTCCTATGTGTGTGTCTGTAGTTCCTATGTGTGTGTCTGTAGTTCCTATTGTAGTTCCTATGTGTGTCTGTAGTTCCTATGTGTGTCTGTAGTTCCTATGTGTGTGTCTGTAGTTCCTATGTGTGTCTGTAGTTCTATGTGTGTCTGTAGTTCCTATTGTAGTTCCTATGTGTGTGTCTGTAGTTACTATGTGTGTCTGTAGTTCCTATGTGTGTGTCTGTAGTTCCTATGTGTGTCTGTAGTTCCTATGTGTGTCTGTAGTTCCTATGTGTGTGTCTGTAGTTCCTATGTGTGTCTGTAGTTCCTATGTGTGTCTGTAGTTCCTATGTGTGTGTCTGTAGTTCCTATGTGTGTGTCTGTAGTTCCTGTGTGTGTGTCTGTAGTTCCTATGTGTGTGTCTGTAGTTCCTATGTGTGTCTGTAGTTCCTATGTGTGTCTGTAGTTCCTATGTGTGTGTCTGTAGTTCCTATGTGTGTCTGTAGTTCCTATGTGTGTGTCTGTAGTTCCTATGTGTGTGTCTGTAGTTCCTATGTGTGTGTCTGTAGTTCCTATGTGTCTGTAGTTCCTATGTGTGTGTCTGTAGTTCCTATGTGTGTGTCTGTAGTTCCTGTGTGTGTGTCTGTAGTTCCTATGTGTGTGTCTGTAGTTCCTATTGTAGTTCCTATGTGTGTGTCTGTAGTTACTATGTGTCTGTAGTTCCTATGTGTGTGTCTGTAGTTGCTATGTGTGTCTGTAGTTCCTATGTGTGTGTCTGTAGTTCCTATGTGTGTGTCTGTAGTTCCTATTGTAGTTCCTATGTGTGTGTCTGTAGTTACTATGTGTGTCTGTAGTTCCTATGTGTGTGTCTGTAGTTCCTATGTGTGTCTGTAGTTCCTATGTGTGTGTCTGTAGTTCCTATGTGTGTGTCTGTAGTTCCTATTGTAGTTCCTATGTGTGTGTCTGTAGTTACTATGTGTGTCTGTAGTTCCTATGTGTGTGTCTGTAGTTCCTATGTGTGTGTCTGTAGTTCCTATGTGTGTGTCTGTATTTCCTATTGTAGTTCCTATGTGTGTGTCTGTAGTTCATATTGTAGTTCATATGTGTGTGTCTGTAGTTCCTATGTGTGTGTCTGTAGTTCCTATGTGTGTGTCTGTAGTTCCTATTGTAGTTCCTATGTGTGTCTGTAGTTCCTATGTGTGTCTGTAGTTCCTATGTGTGTGTCTGTAGTTCCTATGTGTGTCTGTAGTTCCTATGTGTGTCTGTAGTTCCTATTGTAGTTCCTATGTGTGTGTCTGTAGTTACTATGTGTGTCTGTAGTTCCTATGTGTGTGTCTGTAGTTCCTATGTGTGTCTGTAGTTCCTATGTGTGTCTGTAGTTCCTATTGTAGTTCCTATGTGTGTGTCTGTAGTTCCTATTGTAGTTCCTATGTGTGTGTCTGTAGTTCCTATTGTAGTTCCTATGTGTGTGTCTGTAGTTCCTATGTGTGTCTGTAGTTCCTATGTGTGTCTGTAGTTCCTATGTGTGTCTGTAGTTCCTATGTGTGTCTGTAGTTCCTATGTGTGTGTCTGTAGTTCCTATGTGTGTGTCTGTAGTTCCTATGTGTGTCTGTAGTTCCTATGTGTGTGTCTGTAGTTCCTATGTGTGTGTCTGTAGTTCCTATGTGTGTGTCTGTAGTTCCTATGTGTGTGTCTGTAGTTCCTATTGTAGTTCCTATGTGTGTGTCTGTAGTTCCTATGTGTGTCTGTAGTTCCTATGTGTGTGTCTGTAGTTCCTATGTGTGTGTCTGTAGTTCCTATGTGTCTGTAGTTCCTATGTGTGTGTCTGTAGTTCCTATTGTAGTTCCTATGTGTGTGTCTGTAGTTCCTATGTGTGTGTCTGTAGTTACTATGTGTGTCTGTAGTTCCTATGTGTGTGTCTGTAGTTCCTGTGTGTGTCTGTAGTTCCTATGTGTGTGTCTGTAGTTCCTATGTGTGTCTGTAGTTCCTATGTGTGTGTCTGTAGTTCCTATTTGTGTCTGTAGTTCCTATGTGTGTCTGTAGTTCCTATGTGTGTGTCTGTAGTTCCTATTGTAGTTCCTATGTGTGTGTCTGTAGTTCCTATTGTAGTTCCTATGTGTGTGTCTGTAGTTCCTATGTGTGTCTGTAGTTCCTATGTGTGT
Source organism: Oncorhynchus keta (assembly GCF_023373465.1). NCBI lineage: Eukaryota > Metazoa > Chordata > Actinopteri > Salmoniformes > Salmonidae > Oncorhynchus > Oncorhynchus keta. The sequence continues at coordinate 88,667,537 of NC_068421.1, read as the reverse complement.
CTGTAGTTCCTATGTGTGTGTCTGTAGTTCCTATGTGTGTCTGTAGTTCCTATGTGTGTCTGTAGTTCCTATGTGTCTGTAGTTCCTATGTGTGTGTCTGTAGTTCCTATGTGTCTCTGTAGTTCCTATGTGTGTCTGTAGTTCCTATGTGTGTCTGTAGTTCCTATGTGTGTCTGTAGTTCCTATGTGTGTCTGTAGTTCCTATGTGTGTGTCTGTAGTTCCTATGTGTGTCTGTAGTTCCTATGTGTGTCTGTAGTTCCTATGTGTGTGTCTGTAGTTCCTATGTGTGTCTGTAGTTCCTATGTGTGTCTGTAGTTCCTATGTGTGTGTCTGTAGTTCCTATGTGTGTGTCTGTAGTTCCTATGTGTGTGTCTGTAGTTCCTATGTGTGTGTCTGTAGTTCCTATTGTAGTTCCTATGTGTGTGTCTGTAGTTACTATGTGTGTCTGTAGTTCCTATGTGTGTGTCTGTAGTTCCTATGTGTGTGTCTGTAGTTCCTATGTGTGTCTGTAGTTCCTCTGTGTGTGTGTCTGTAGTTCCTATGTGTGTGTCTGTAGTTCCTATGTGTGTCTGTAGTTCCTATGTGTGTCTGTAGTTCCTATGTGTGTGTCTGTAGTTCCTATGTGTGTGTCTTGCAAATGGAAGGAGGAAACATTCTCCCAATAACATTCTGGATACTCTCATGCCAGAGAGAGAGGCCTGTTCCTGGATAAGGAGTGAGGGCCTAACTGCCTGTATGTGTACTCTCATGCCAGAGAGAGAGGCCTGTTCCTGGATAGGGAGTGAGGGCCTAACTGCCTGTATGTGTACTCTCATGCCAGAGAGAGAGGCCTGTTCCTGGATAAGGAGTGAGGGCCTTTATGCCTGTATGTGTACTCTCATGCCAGAGAGAGAGGCCTGTTCCTGGATAAGGAGTGAGGGCCTTTATGCCTGTATGTGTACTCTCATGCCAGAGAGAGAGGCCTGTTCCTGGATAAGGAGTGAGGGCCTAACTGCCTGTATGTGTACTCTCATGCCAGAGAGAGAGGCCTGTTCCTGGATAGGGAGTGAGGGCCTAACTGCCTGTATGTGTACTCTCATGCCAGAGAGAGAGGCCTGTTCCTGGATAAGGAGTGAGGGCCTAACTGCCTGTATGTGTACTCTCATGCCAGAGAGAGAGGCCTGTTCCTGGATAAGGAGTGAGGGCCTAACTGCCTGTATGTGTACTCTCATGCCAGAGAGAGGCCTGTTCCTGGATAAGGAGTGAGGGCCTTTATGCCTGTATGTGTACTCTCATTCCAGAGAGAGGCCTGTTCCTGGATAAGGAGTGAGGGCCTAACTGCCTGTATGTGTACTCTCATGCCAGAGAGAGAGGCCTGTTCCTGGATAAGGAGTGAGGGCCTAACTGCCTGTATGTGTACTCTCATGCCAGAGAGAGGCCTGTTCCTGGATAAGGAGTGAGGGCCTAACTGCCTGTATGTGTACTCTCATGCCAGAGAGAGAGGCCTGTTCCTGGATAGGGAGTGAGGGCCTAACTGCCTGTATGTGTACTCTCATGCCAGAGAGAGAGGCCTGTTCCTGGATAAGGAGTGAGGGCCTAACTGCCTGTATGTGTACTCTCATGCCAGAGAGAGAGGCCTGTTCCTGGATAAGGAGTGAGGGCCTTTATGCCTGTATGTGTACTCTCATGCCAGAGAGAGAGGCCTGTTCCTGGATAGGGAGTGAGGGCCTAACTGCCTGTATGTGTACTCTCATGCCAGAGAGAGAGGCCTGTTCCTGGATAGGGAGTGAGGGCCTAACTGCCTGTATGTGTACTCTCATGCCAGAGAGAGAGGCCTGTTCCTGGATAAGGAGTGAGGGCCTTTATGCCTGTATGTGTACTCTCATGCCAGAGAGAGAGGCCTGTTCCTGGATAGGGAGTGAGGGCCTAACTGCCTGTATGTGTACTCTCATGCCAGAGAGAGAGGCCTGTTCCTGGATAAGGAGTGAGGGCCTTTATGCCTGTATGTGTACTCTCATGCCAGAGAGAGAGGCCTGTTCCTGGATAAGGAGTGAGGGCCTAACTGCCTGTATGTGTACTCTCATGCCAGAGAGAGAGGCCTGTTCCTGGATAAGGAGTGAGGGCCTAACTGCCTGTATGTGTACTCTCATGCCAGAGAGAGAGGCCTGTTCCTGGATAGGGAGTGAGGGCCTAACTGCCTGTATGTGTACTCTCATGCCAGAGAGAGAGGCCTGTTCCTGGATAAGGAGTGAGGGCCTAACTGCCTGTATGTGTACTCTCATGCCAGAGAGAGAGGCCTGTTCCTGGATAGGGAGTGAGGGCCTAACTGCCTGTATGTGTACTCTCATGCCAGAGAGAGAGGCCTGTTCCTGGATAAGGAGTGAGGGCCTAACTGCCTGTATGTGTACTCTCATGCCAGAGAGAGAGGCCTGTTCCTGGATAGGGAGTGAGGGCCTAACTGCCTGTATGTGTACTCTCATGCCAGAGAGAGAGGCCTGTTCCTGGATAAGGAGTGAGGGCCTAACTGCCTGTATGTGTACTCTCATGCCAGAGAGAGAGGCCTGTTCCTGGATAGGGAGTGAGGGCCTAACTGCCTGTATGTGTACTCTCATGCCAGAGAGAGAGGCCTGTTCCTGGATAAGGAGTGAGGGCCTAACTGCCTGTATGTGTACTCTCATGCCAGAGAGAGAGGCCTGTTCCTGGATAGGGAGTGAGGGCCTTTATGCCTGTATGTGTACTCTCATGCCAGAGAGAGAGGCCTGTTCCTGGATAAGGAGTGAGGGCCTAACTGCCTGTATGTGTACTCTCATGCCAGAGAGAGAGGCCAGTTCCTGGATAAGGAGTGAGGGCCTAACTGCCTGTATGTGTACTCTCATGCCAGAGAGAGAGGCCTGTTCCTGGATAGGGAGTGAGGGCCTAACTGCCTGTATGTGTACTCTCATGCCAGAGAGAGAGGCCTGTTCCTGGATAAGGAGTGAGGGCCTAACTGCCTGTATGTGTACTCTCATGCCAGAGAGAGAGGCCTGTTCCTGGATAGGGAGTGAGGGCCTTTATGCCTGTATGTGTACTCTCATGCCAGAGAGAGAGGCCTGTTCCTGGATAGGGAGTGAGGGCCTTTATGCCTGTATGTGTACTCTCATGCCAGAGAGAGAGGCCTGTTCCTGGATAGGGAGTGAGGGCCTAACTGCCTGTATGTGTACTCTCATGCCAGAGAGAGAGGCCTGTTCCTGGAAAGGAGTGAGGGCCTAACTGCCTGTATGTGTACTCTCATGCCAGAGAGAGAGGCCTGTTCCTGGATAGGGAGTGAGGGCCTAACTGCCTGTATGTGTACTCTCATGCCAGAGAGAGAGGCCTGTTCCTGGAAAAGGAGTGAGGGCCTAACTGCCTGTATGTGTACTCTCATGCCAGAGAGAGAGGCCTGTTCCTGGATAGGGAGTGAGGGCCTAACTGCCTGTATGTGTACTCTCATGCCAGAGAGAGAGGCCTGTTCCTGGATAAGGAGTGAGGGCCTAACTGCCTGTATGTGTACTCTCATGCCAGAGAGAGAGGCCTGTTCCTGGATAAGGAGTGAGGGCCTTTATGCCTGTATGTGTACTCTCATGCCAGAGAGAGAGGCCTGTTCCTGGATAGGGAGTGAGGACCTAACTGCCTGTATGTGTACTCTCATGCCAGAGAGAGAGGCCTGTTCCTGGATAGGGAGTGAGGGCCTAACTGCCTGTATGTGTACTCTCATGCCAGAGAGAGAGGCCTGTTCCTGGATAGGGAGTGAGGGCCTAACTGCCTGTATGTGTACTCTCATGCCAGAGAGAGGCCTGTTCCTGGATAAGGAGTGAGGGCCTAACTGCCTGTATGTGTACTCTCATGCCAGAGAGAGGCCTGTTCCTGGATAAGGAGTGAGGGCCTAACTGCCTGTATGTGTACTCTCATGCCAGACAGAGAGGCCTGTTCCTGGATAAGGAGTGAGGGCCTAACTGCCTGTATGTGTACTCTCATGCCAGAGAGAGAGGCCTGTTCCTGGATAAGGAGTGAGGGCCTAACTGCCTGTATGTGTACTCTCATGCCAGAGAGAGGCCTGTTCCTGGATAAGGAGTGAGGGCCTAACTGCCTGTATGTGTACTCTCATGCCAGAGAGAGAACCGTTAGCCTTTTGTAGGTTTATGATTGTTTTAATGACTAAATGTGTATCTGTATCATCCAGTGTTTCCATCCAGAAAGCCCTTCCAGTATTTCCATCCAGAAAGCCCTTCCAGTATTTCCATCCAGAAAGCCCTTCCAGTATTTCCATCCAGAAAGCCCTTCCAGTATTTCCATCCAGAAAGCCCTTCCAGTATTTCCATCCAGAAAGCCCTTCCAGTATTTCCATCCAGAAAGCCCTTCCAGTATTTCCATCCAGAAAGCCCTTCCAGGAGGTGTTCCATACTACCATTGATTAACGCGACATTCAGCTTTGATGAAAACATTTGAAATTAAGTACCCGAATGGCGGTCGTCCGAGACAACGATATGGTCTCTGAGCTCACGCTGCAGTGCTTAAAGTAAATCATGGTTAGTTAGTTCCTACATATGTTCAGCATGGCCAGTTACCTTTAACTGGTTGTAAAATGGTTTATGGTGAAGGATTCATTCCACATGAAAGAGCATATGCTAGGAGGGCCGTGCTTTACTCTCTCTGCCCTCTCTCTGCTCTCTCTATACTGTCTCTCTGCTCTCTCTCTGGTCTCTCCCTGCTCTCTCTGCTCTCTCTATACTCTCTCTCTCTGCTCTCTGTCTGCTCTATCTATACTCTCTATCTGCTCTCTTTCTGATTTCTCTAAACTCTCTATCTGCTCTCTCTATACTCTCCCTGCTCTCTATCTGCTTTCTCTCTGCTCTCTCTGCTCTCTCTCTATACTCTCTGCTCTCTCTCCAATCTCTCTCTGCTCTCTATACTCTCTCCCTGGTTTCTCTCTCCTGTCTCTATACTCTCTGCTCTCTCTCTCTATACTCTCTGCTCTAAACTCTCTCTCTTTTATCTCTCTGCTCTCTCTGCTTTCTCTCTGCTCTCTCTCTTTCTGTTCACTGTCTTTCTGTTCTCTCTCTCTGCTCTCTCTCTGCTCTCTCTTCTCTCTCTGCTCTCTATACTCTCTCTCTAATCTCTGTCTTCTCTTTCTGCTCTCTCTCTGCTCTCTTTCTGCTCTCTATACTCTCTCTGCTCTCTCTATGCTCTCTCTATGCTCCTCTCTGCTCTCTCTATACTCTTTCTATTCTCTCTCTATACTGTCTCTCTGCCCTCTCTCTGGTCTCTCTCTGCTCTCTCTCTGCTCTCTTTCTGCTCTCTATACTCTCTCTGCTCTCTCTATGCTCTCTCTATGCTCCCTCTCTGCTCTCTCCATACTCTTTCTATTCTCCCTCTATACTGTCTCTATGCTCTCTCTATGCTCCCTCTCTCCTCTCTATACTCTTTCTATACTCTCTCTATACTGTCTCTCTGCTCGCTCTCTGCTCTCTCTATACTGTCTCTCTGCTCTCTCTCTGCTCTCTCTATACTGTATCTCTGCTCTCTCTCTGTGAAATGATTGTGTTCCTAGCTAAGACAGTGCAGTAATACACTATATATACAAAAGTAGGTGGACACCCCTTCAAATTTGTGGACACCTGTTGCTGACAAGGATTATAAAATTGAGCACACAGCCATGCAATCTCCATCGACAAAACATCAGACGATCTAGTCTTTTCACCACCGGGAATGGTAAATGTCGACCGATCTGTTAAAATCAATAAATGACAAACTGGGTACACTTGAACTAGTCCGTAAGGAGATAGAAGAGCTGAAGGCCTCGATATGAGTGACCAAAGAACTGCGACATTGGAGAAAGACACAAACAAGCTAAAAGGGACCGTAAAATAAGACTAAAACCGAAGTTAATGAACTTAAGACAGGAGAACATCGTTCTGAGAGAAGCCTTTACTTGACATACAGGCAAGATCCATGAGAGAAAGAAAGAAGGAGAAGTTTCCTGAATGTGTAGTTAGAGTTCCTCCTTACAGAGCTTCAGATCCCACGCCAAGCTGTCGACGAAATCTAAATCAAACCGCCAATGTACACCGCTTCTGACAGAGAGGACAGAGGTATGAACGCCCAATCGTTGACAAATTTGCTTTCTTTAAAGATAATATAATGGTTAAAAGCCTGGGTAAAAAAGACTTACTGGCATGAATGATCAGTTCCCGAAGGAAATTGTAGAACGGCGTAAAGTTCGGTATCCATTTTTCAAGGAACATAGACTAACGGGAAACGTGTAGCTCTCGTAGTCGATAAACAATATGTTGATGTGTTCAGAGACACAACGGTGACTCCATGGCTATTTGTCTTTTAATTACAAAGATCTCATAGAGGAGGTAAATAATAAAACACACAATACTAGCCATGGTAGGGATTGTAAATAATAAAACACACAATACTAGCCATGGTAGGGATTGTAAATAATAAAACAAACAATACTAGCCATGGTAGGGATTGTAAATAATAAAACACACAATACTAGCCATGGTAGGGATTGTAAATAATAAAACACACAATACTAGCCATGGTAGGGATTGTAAATAATAAAACACACAATACTAGCCATGGTAGGGATTGTAAATAATAAAACACACAATACTAGCCATGGTAGGGATTGTAAATAATAAAACACACAATACTAGCCATGGTAGGGATTGTAAATAATAAAACACACAATACTAGCCATGGTAGGGATTGTAAATAATAAAACACACAATACTAGCCATGGTAGGGATTGTAAATAATAAAACACACAATACTAGCCATGGTAGGGATTGTAAATAATAAAACACACAATACTAGCCATGGTAGGGATTGTAAATAATAAAACACACAATACTAGCCATGGTAGGGATTGTAAATAATAAAACACACAATACTAGCCATGGTAGGGATTGTAAATAATAAAACATTAAAAAAATACGCTTTTTTTAATCTATCTTCAAATATAACTAATTGGAACACAAACACTAATTCAACACGGGGGACATTTTAAAACACAGCAGACAGAAGAAGCAGTATGTGGGTGTATTGAGGTAGAAGGTGTGGTGTGTGGGTGTATTGAGGTGGAAGGTGTGGTGTGTGGTTGTATTGAGGTGGAAGGTGTGGTGTGTGGGTGTATTGAGGTGGAAGGTGTGGTGTGTGGTTGTATTGAGGTGGAAGGTGTGGTGTGTGGGTGTATTGAGGTGGAAGGTGTGGTGTGTGGGTGTATTGAGGTGGAAGGTGCGGTGTGTGGGTGTATTGAGGTGGAAGGTGTGGTGTGTGGGTGTATTGAGGTGGAAGGTGTGGTGTGTGGGTGTATTGAGGTGGAAGGTGTGGTGTGTGGGTGTATTGAGGTGGAAGGTGTGGTGTGTGGGTGTATTGAGGTGGAAGGTGTGGTGTGTGGGTGTATTGAGGTGGAAGGTGCGGTGTGTGGGTGTATTGAGGTGGAAGGTGTTGTGTGTGGGTGTATTGAGGTGGAAGGTGTGGTGTGTGGGTGTATTGAGGTGGAAGGTGTGGTGTGTGGGTGTATTGAGGTGGAAGGTGTGGTGTTTAGTGAGTGAGAAAGGACATGGTTGCATATCCCAGAACCAATGTATGTCTGTGAGCAGGGGGTTGTGAGAGCTTTCACTGTTGTGCCGATGAGGATATATATTTTACAAGGAACTATACTTCCTATTTATTTATTTATTGTCCTTTCTTTGATGGTGGAAATGCATTTTAAAATAAATTATACATCTAATTTATTTATTTCTTATCATGGGGAGCTACATTTTTAAAATAAACAATACATCAAATGTATTTATTTATGGTCTTATATGGATGGAATGGTCCACAACCCTAAACCCGAGACACCCACCTGAAGGACCCAGACACTAAGGAGAAGTCCCTATCTGTGGGGCCTGCTTTAAGCGGTCTGTATGCAGCCTAAATGAGGTCAGAGACCTTCTAGAGCAGCACCGTATGATTCTGAGCCTGGCAGGGTTGGTCCTGCAGAGCCAGAGCCCCTGACGAGACAGAATAATCTACAAGGACATTCTCAAAGCTGCTAATGAGAACCTTGACGACCTTGTACCGAGCCGGTGGGGATTCCGGTGGGGAGCCCCCACCCAGGCAGTGCTGGCATCACCGGCTGCAGTAACCCATGGGGAGGGGTCACACTCGGACATTCAGAGAGGGGGTATATTATTGTGACCCTAGTGGCACAGAATCAAAGGTCTGACTGCATGGAGATGCTTGGGCATATGGTCACTACGGGGGACCATGTTGTGGGTGTTTCAGGGAAAGGGTTATATCTGACCTCCATCATCTAGGACGTGACAATGGTTCATCAAATCTCCCCATTTCTGCCCATTTTTGCTCAGTTTTACAGACCTTCTCATACAACTGCAACTGTATACGCAGTCTTAAATCAGGACCTTTCTTGAGTTGGGCTTTGGGACGGTGCAACTGAGATTGAGAATCGAGAATTGAGTATGGACCATAACCAGATTTGGCTCATTAACCTATACGGTCTGAATAATGATGATCCAAGCTTCTTTGAAAATATATATAAAAATGTAAATAAAATAATGTATATTGTAAATATAAGGATTTATCAACTCTACAAGCAACACTAGACTCTATTATTATGGTGGGAGATTTTAATACGGTCTTAAATACCTCTATGGACCGGAAAGGAAATCACACTACAAACTATCACCCTCAGGCATTTAAGGAAATCATGAATGTCATGGATATATTGGAATTAGTGGATATATAGAGACTTAAATACCCTGACCTAGTGAGATATACATGGAGGAGACTTAAATACCTGACCTAGTGAGATATACATGGAGGAGGTTTAATACCCTGACCTAGTGAGAGGTACATGGAGGAGGTTTAATATCCTGACCTAGTGAGAGATACATGGAGGAGGTTTAATACCCTGACCTAGTGAGATATACATGGAGGAGGTTTAATATCCTGACCTAGTGAGATATACATGGAGGAGGTTTAATACCCTGACCTAGTGAGATATACATGGAGGTTTAATATCCTGACCTAGTGAGATATACATGGAGGTTTAATACCCTGACCTAGTGAGATATACATGGAGGTTTAATATCCTGACCTAGTGAGATATACATGGAGGTTTAATACCTGACCTAGTGAGATATACATGGAGGAGACTTAAATACCCTGACCTAGTGAGATATACATGGAGGAGGTTTAATATCCTGACCTAGTGAGATATACATGGAGGAGGTTTAATACCCTGACCTAGTGAGATATACATGGAGGAGGTTTAATACCCTGACCTAGTGAGATATACATGGAGGAGGTTTAATATCCTGACCTAGTGAGATATACATGGAGGAGGCTTAATACCCTGACCTAGTGAGATATACATGGAGGAGGTTTAATATCCTGACCTAGTGAGATATACATGGAGGAGGCTTAATACCCTGACCTAGTGAGATATACATGGAGGAGGCTTAATCAAGCTAGTCGTCTTGATTACTTTCTTATGTCATTCTCTCTGCCACCGAAAGTTTAAAAAGTGTTGATAGGGAACAGAATGCAGTCAGACCATCACATAATTGGCATATATATTACTCTTACAGAATTTCCACATGGACAAGGATATTGGACATTTAATCAAAGCCTACTAGACGATAACTTGTTTTTAACTAGGACAGAATAATTTATAACAGACTTTTTCCGACATAACATAGGTACAGCAGATCCCCTTATTGTATGGGACACTTTTAAATGTGTCTTTAGAGACCATGCAATTCACTACTCATCTATAAAAACAAAAGCAATTCAGATCAAAAGAGACCATATTTATTAACAAAGGAAATTGAAGGACTCACAGTACAGATAGATAGCAATAAAAACTGTACCAGAGAGGCTCAGAGGAAATTAGAGGAAAAACAGAAAGAAATGGAGGAACTTATTCCAGAAAGATCACATGTAAAATGTATTATAAAAACAAAGCAAACTGGATGGAATATGGGCAAAATTACACCAAATTATTTTTCAATCTTCAACATAGAAATGCTACCAAATTAGTTTTGTTGAAACTTGTCAAAAATAATGAAGTCACTCGTGATTCACCAAACGATATTTTGAAAGAGGAAGTAAAGTACTTTAAGAATATGTTTTCGTTTCAGTCTCCTCCATCTCCACTCACCGAAGCTAATTTAGTGGATTTTTTCCCCCCTATTTAATAACGTAAAATTAACAACTGTACAGAAAGACTGTGAAGGCCAAATAACAGAGGAGGAACTTCTTGATGCAATTAAAGCCTTTAAGTCCAGAGTGTGATGGTATACCAGTGGAACTACAGGGCTAGATGGTATATCAGTGGAACTACAGGGCTAGATGGTATACCAGTGGGACTACAGGGCTAGATGGTATACCAGTGGAACTACAGGGCTAGATGGTATATCAGTGGAACTACAGGGCTAGATGGTATACCAGTGGAACTACAGGGCTGGATGGTATATCAGTGGAACTACAGGGCTAGATGGTATATCAGTGGAACTACAGGGCCAGATGGTATATCAGTGGAACTACAGGGCCAGATGGTATATCAGTGGAACTACAGGGCTAGATGGTATATCAGTGGAACTACAGGGCTAGATGGTATATCAGTGGAACGACAGGGTTAGGTGGTATATCAGTGGAACTACAGGGCTAGATGGTATACCAGTGGAACTACAGGGCTAGATGGTATATCAGTGGAACTACAGGGCTAGATGGTATATCAGTGGAACTACAGGGCTAGATGGTATACCAGTGGAACTACAGGGCTAGATGGTATATCAGTGGAACTACAGGGCTAGATGGTATATCAGTGGAACTACAGGGCTAGATGGTATATCAGTGGAACTACAGGGCTAGATGGTATACCAGTGGAACTACAGGGCTAGATGGTATATCAGTGGAACTACAGGGCTAGATGGTATACCAGTGGAACTACAGGGCTAGATGGTATATCAGTGGAACTACAGGGCTAGATGGTATATCAGTGGAACTACAGGGCTAGATGGTATACCAGTGGAACTACAGGGCTCGATGGTATATCAGTGGAACTACAGGGCTAGATGGTATACCAGTGGAACTACAGGGCTAGATGGTATACCAGTGGAACTACAGGGCTAGATGGTATACCAGTGGAACTACAGGGCTAGATGGTATACCAGTGGAACTACAGGGCGAGATGGGCAGAGTTCCTTTGTCCAGTGTCAACGGCCAACAGTGAAGGCGACTCCGGGATGCTGGCCTTCTCGGCAGAGTTCCTCTGTCCAGTCTCAACGTCAACAGTGAAGGCGACTCCGGGATGCTGCCCTTCTAGGCAGAGTTCCTCTGTCCAGTCTCAACGTCAACAGTGAAAGGCGACTCCGGGATGCTGCCCTTCTAGGCAGAGTTCCTCTGTCCAGTGTCTGTGTTCTTAGGCCCACCTTAATCTTAGGTATGGCTTTTTCTTTGCAACTCTGCCTAGACGGCCAGCATCCCGGATGTCGCCTCTTCACTGTTGACGTTGAGAATTGGTATCTTGCAGGGTACTATTTAATGAAGCTGTCAATTGAGGACTTGTTGTGTAGATCCAGCTATATGCTTTAGGATGAATCTGCAGACCTAAATCCCAAAGGAATGAATATATAAACACGGTAGATAGTGTGTGAAATGGATTCAGCTCTACATGAGACCACTGTTTCACACACATGTTAAATAGTCCAGAAAAACATTAGAAAAAGCTTTTTAGGTTGAGACGGGAACTATTTCATCTGTTGAGCTGCTGGAGAAAGGACAGAGGACTTGATTGTTTGTTCTCTCTGTGGGTTGTGTCCTGAATTACAGACACGACTCGTGTCTGGGTCTGGAGTGAGGAGAGAGTTTACGGAGCCTTGCAGCACATCCAGACCTCAGCGCCACTGGCTACTTATAGAATCCATATGTTAAAGGATGCTGCTGTCTCACATATGGTTTGTTTCATGATGAAATCCAAGGCCTGGTCCTAATTATATTTGCATGACAGTTTACTAAATCACACCCCTCTTGATCCCATCCCTCCCTTCCTTTGAGTCATCCACTTGGGGTCTGGTGGATGAAATCATTGGAGGTTTCAGGTGAGAAAGGACCTCTTGATGCTGTTGGCCCTTCTCTCTTTTTCATATAAGCCCTTCGGGTTAATTTATGTTTTTCGCAAAACTATTTTACAGTCACATGTTAGTGTGGGCCATCTTGGCTGAGCCAAATGTGTTATCAATTAAACAGAGTTAAAAGTAGATATTCCTCACACTTCACCTGTCTGTCTGTCTGTCTGTCTGTCTGTCTGTCTGTCTGTCTGTCTGTCTGTCTGTCTGTCTGCCTGCCTGTTTACCTGTCTGCCTGTCTGTGTCAGACAGGCAGGCAGTCTGTCTGTCTGTCTGTCTGTCTGTCTGTCTGTCTGTCTGTCTGTCTGTTTACCTGTCTGCCTGTCTGTCTGCCTATTTACCTGTCTGCCTGTCTACCTGCCTGCCTGCCTGTCTGTCTGTCTGTCTGTCTGCCTGCCTCGCTGCCTGTCTACCTGTCTACCTGTCTGTCTGCCTGCCTCGCTGCCTGTCTACCTGCCTTCCTATCTACCTGTCTGTCTACCTGCCTGCCTGCCTGTCTACCTATCTGTCTACCTGCCTGCCTGCCTGTCTACCTGCCTGTCTGTCTGTCTGTCTGTCTGTCTGTCTGTCTGTCTGTCTGTCTGTCTGCCTGCCTGCCTGTCTACCTGCCCGCCTGCCTGTCCACCTTCTTGCCTGCCTGCCTGCCTGTCTACCTGTCTGTCTGTCTGTCTGCCTGCCTCTCTGCCTGCCTGCCTGTCTACTTGCCTGCCTGTCTACCTGTCTGTCTGCCTGCCCACTGCACAAACAACTATTTTTCTGTTGTGCTAATGTTGTGCAGGTGTTCCCTGCTGCAGTGGCGACACATGATTTACCAGGACTGGAGCAGGGGAGCAGAGGTGTCTGGCATAACCTTCCTAGTCGACACTCTACCAACCACTCCATTTCTCTTTTCCCATAACCCCTGCATCTCCTCCTTCTTTTGGCAGCAAGTTGTTCTACATGATTTTCAAAAGTGCTGCCTTGCTTTTCAAAGGGATTTTTTTTTTTTTGCATTTTTGTTTTCCCTACATTTCACAAAAGCTTCTCAAAGCTTCTCCTTGAGTGGTCGTGTGTGTTGTGTGTATGGGCGAGGGTGTGCGTGTGCATGTACCCTTCAAGGTGCCGAGGTTTTCTGAAGTGGGAGTATTGTTCATTCATTTTGGAACTAGCTTTTATTCAAGGAGACATGCAAGGGCACTGGCTTTACAACACAACACAACAGAATACAGTACAATAAAACACAACAGAATACAGTACAATAAAACACAAAAGAATACAGTACAATAAAACACAACAGAATACAGTACAATAAAACACAACAGAATACAGTACAATAAAACACAACACAACAGAATACAGTACAATAAAACACAACAGAATACAGTACAATAAAACACAACAGAATACAGTACAATAAAACACAACAGAATACAGCACAATAAAACACAACAGAATACAGTACAATAAAACACAACACAACAGAATACAGTACAATAAAACACAACACAACAGAATACAGTACAATAAAACACAACACAACAGAATACAGTACAATAAAACACAACAGAATACAGCACAATAAAACACAACAGAATACAGTACAATAAAACACAACACAACAGAATACAGTACAATAAAACACAACAGAATACAGTACAATAAAACACAACACAACAGAATACAGTACAATAAAACACAATACAACAGAATACAGTACAATAAAACACAACAGAATACAACAGAATACAGTACAATAAAACACAACAGAATACAGTGCAATAAAACACAACAGAATACAGTACAATAAAACACAACACAACACAATAGAATACAGTACAATAAAACACAACACAACAGAATACAGTACAATAAAACACAACAGAATAAAGTACAATAAAACACAACACAATAGAATACAGTACAATAAAACACAACACAACAGAATACAGTACAATAAAACACAACAGAATACAGTACAATAAAACACAACACAACACAATAGAATACAGTACAATAAAACACAACACAACAGAATACAGTACAATAAAACACAACACAATACAACACAACAGAATACAGTACAATAAAACACAACAGAATACAGTACAATAAAACACAACACAACAGAATACAGTACAACACAACAGAATACAGTACAATAAAACACAACACAACAGAATACAGTACAATAAAACACAATACAACAGAATACAGTACAATAAAACACAACAGAATACAGTACAATAAAACACAACACAACAGAATACAGTACAATAAAACACAACACAACAGAATACAGTACAATAAAATACAACAGAATACAGTACAATAAAACACAACAGAATACAGTACAATAAAACACAACAGAATACAGTACAATAAAACACAACACAACAGAATACAGTACAATAAAACACAACAGAATACAGTACAATAAAACACAATACAACAGAATACAGTACAATAAAACACAACACAACAGAATACAGTACAATAAAACACAACACAACACAACAGAATACAGTACAATAAAACACAACAGAATACAGTACAATAAAACACAACACAACACAACAGAATACAGTACAATAAAACACAACAGAATACAGTACAATAAAACACAACAGAATACAGTACAATAAAACACAATACAACAGAATACAGTACAATAAAACACAACATAATACAGTACAATAAAACACAACAGAATACAGTACAATAAAACACAATACAACAGAACACAGTACAATAAAACACAACAGAATACAGTACAATAAAACACAACAGAATACAGTACAATAAAACACAACAAAATACAGTACAATAAAACACAACAGAATACAGTACAATAAAACACAACAGAATACAGTACAATAAAACACAATACAACAGAATACAGTACAATAAAACACAACACAACAGAATACAGTACAATAAAACACAATACAACAGAATACAGTACAATAAAACACAATACAACAGAATACAGTACAATAAAACACAACAGAATACAGTACAATAAAACACAACAGAATACAGTACAATAAAACACAACAGAATACAGTACAATAAAACACAATACAACAGAATACAGTACAATAAAACACAACACAACAGAATACAGTACAATAAAACACAACACAACACAACAGAATACAGTACAATAAAACACAACAGAATACAGTACAATAAAACACAACACAACACAACAGAATACAGTACAATAAAACACAACAGAATACAGTACAATAAAACACAACAGAATACAGTACAATAAAACACAATACAACAGAATACAGTACAATAAAACACAACATAATACAGTACAATAAAACACAACAGAATACAGTACAATAAAACACAATACAACAGAATACAGTACAATAAAACACAACAGAATACAGTACAATAAAACACAACAGAATACAGTACAATAAAACACAACAGAATACAGTACAATAAAACACAACAGAATACAGTACAATAAAACACAACAGAATACAGTACAATAAAACACAATACAACAGAATACAGTACAATAAAACACAACACAACAGAATACAGTACAATAAAACACAATACAACAGAATACAGTACAATAAAACACAATACAACAGAATACAGTACAATAAAACACAACAGAATACAGTACAATAAAACACAACAGAATACAGTACAATAAAACACAACAGAATACAGTACAATAAAACACAATACAACAGAATACAGTACAATAAAACACAACACAACAGAATACAGTACAATAAAACACAACACAACACAACAGAATACAGTACAATAAAACACAACAGAATACAGTACAATAAAACACAATACAACAGAATACAGTACAATAAAACACAACACAACAGAATACAGTACAATAAAACACAATACAACAGAATACAGTACAATAAAACACAATACAACAGAATACAGTACAATAAAACACAACAGAATACAGTACAATAAAACACAACAGAATACAGTACAATAAAACACAACAGAATACAGTACAATAAAACACAATACAACAGAATACAGTACAATAAAACACAACACAACAGAATACAGTACAATAAAACACAACACAACACAACAGAATACAGTACAATAAAACACAACAGAATACAGTACAATAAAACACAACACAACACAACAGAATACAGTACAATAAAACACAACAGAATACAGTACAATAAAACACAACAGAATACAGTACAATAAAACACAATACAACAGAATACAGTACAATAAAACACAACATAATACAGTACAATAAAACACAACAGAATACAGTACAATAAAACACAATACAACAGAATACAGTACAATAAAACACAACACAACAGAATACAGTACAATAAAACACAACACAACACAATACAACAAAATACAGTACAATAAAACACAACAGAATACAGTACAAAAAAATACAACAGAATACAGTCCAATAAAACACAATACAACAGAATACAGTACAATAAAATACTACACAATACAACAGAATACAGAACAATAAAACACAACACAACAGAATACAGTACAATAAAACACAACACAACACAATACAACAGAATACAGTACAATAAAACACAATACAACACAACAGAATACAGTACAATAAAACACAATACAACAGAATACAGTACAATAAAATACAACAGAATACAGTACAATAAAATACAACACAATACAACAGAATACAGTACAATAAAACACACCCGAATACAGTACAATAAAATATGACAGAATACAGTACAATAAAACACAATACAACAGAATACAGTACAATAAAATACTACACAATACAACAGAATACAGAACAATAAAACACAACACAACACAATACAACAGAATACAGTACATTAAATTACATTACAACACATCAGAATACAGTACAATAAAACACAACACAACAGAATACAGTACAATAAAACACAACACAATACAGTACAATAAAATACAACAGAATACAGTACAATAAAACACAATACAACAGAATATAGTACAATAAAATACTACACAATACAACAGAATACAGAACAATAAAACACAACACAACAGAATACAGTACAATAAAACACAACACAATACAACAGAATACAGTACATTAAATTACATTTACAACACATCAGAATACAGTACAATAAAACACAGCACAATACAACAGAATACAGTACAATAAAACACAACACAACAGAATACAGTACAATAAAACACAATACAACAGAATACAGTACAATAAAACACAATACATCAGAATACAGTACAATAAAACACAATACAACAGAATACAGTACAATAAAACACAATACATCAGAATACAGTACAATAAAACACAATACAACAAAATACAGTACAATAAAACACAATACAACAGAATACAGTACAATAAAACACAACACAACACAACACATCAGAATACAGTACAACACAACACAACACAACAGAATACAGTACATTAAATTACATTACAACACATCAGAATACAGTACAATAAAACACATCAGAATACAGTACAATAAAACACAACACAACACAACACAATACAGTACATTCAATTACAATAAAACACATCAGAATACAGTACAATAAAACACAACACAATACATCAGAATACAGTACAATAAAACACAATACAAGACAATCAGTGGTGGAAAAAGTACCCAATTTTCATACATGAGGAAAAGTAAAGATACTTTAAAAGAAAATGACTCGAGTAAAAGTGAAAGTCACCCAGTAAAATACTATTTAAGTAAAAGTCTAAAAGTATTTGTTTTGAAATATACTTAAGTATCAAAAGTAAAAGTATAAATCATTAAACATGTCTTATATTCAGCAAACCAGACTACACAATTTTTATTTTTATTTTATTTTTTTAAATCTACGGATAGCCAGGGGCACAGTTCAACACACATAATTGACAAATTAAGCATTTGTGTTTAGTGAGTCTGTCAGATCAGAGGCAGTAGGGATGACCAGGGATGTTCTCTGTTTAGTGAGTCTGCCAGACCAGAGGCGGTAGGGATGACCAGGGATGTTCTCTGTTTAGTGAGTCTGCCAGACCAGAGGCAGTAGGGATGACCAGGGATGTTCTCTGTTTAGTGAGTCTGCCAGACCAGAGGCGGTAGGGGATGACCAGGGATGTTCTCTGTTTAGTGAATCTGCCAGATCAGAGGCAGTAGGGATGACCAGGGATGTTCTCTGTTTAGTGAGTCCACCAGATCAGAGGCAGTAGGGATGACCAGGGGATGTTCTCTGTTTAGTGAGTCTGCCAGACCAGAGGCAGTAGGGATGACCAGGGATGTTCTCTGTTTAGTGAGTCTGTCAGATCAGAGGCGGTAGGGATGACCAGGGATGTTCTCTGTTTAGTGAGTCTGTCAGATCAGAGGCGGTAGGGATGACCAGGGATGTTCTCTGTTTAGTGAGTCCACCAGGTCAGAGGCAGTAGGGATGACCAGGGATGTTCTCTGTTTAGTGAGTCTGTCAGATCAGAGGCAGAAGGGATGACCAGGGATGTTCTCTGTTTAGTGAGTCTGTCAGATCAGAGGCGGTAGGGATGACCAGGGATGTTCTCTGTTTAGTGAGTCCTCCAGATCAGAGGCGGTAGGGATGACCAGGGATGTTCTCTGTTTAGTGAGTGCTCCAGATCAGAGGCGGTAGGGATGACCAGGGGATGTTCTCTGTTTAGTGAGTCCTCCAGATCAGAGGCGGTAGGATGACCAGGGATGTTCTCTGTTTAGAGTCCTCCAGATCAGAGGCGGTAGGATGACCAGGGATGTTCTCTGTTTAGTGAGTCCTCCAGATCAGAGGCAGTAGGGATGACCAGGGATGTTCTCTGTTTAGTGAGTCTGTCAGATCAGGCGGTAGGATGACCAGGATGTTCTCTTGATAAATGTGTGAATTAGACCATCCTGCTAAGCATTCAAAATGTAACGAGTACTTTTGGGTGTCAGGAAAATGTAAGAGGAGTAAAAAGTACATTATTTTCTTTAGGGTAGTGAAATAAGTAAAAATGGTCAAAGATATAAATAGTAACGTAAAGTACAGATAAAAAACTACTTAAGTAGTACTTTAAAGTATTTTTACTTAAGTACTTTACACCACCTGAACACAACACAATATAACACACCACAACACAATACAGCCAAACCACAACACACACAACACAACACACCACAACACAACACACCACACCACAACACATACACACAACACACAACACAACACACCACACCACAACACACCACCACACCACAACACAACACACCACAACACACCACACCACAATACAACACACCACAACAGGCCCACACAACTGTGCACCACAGGCCATACACACCACACCACACAGCACGAATACAACACAGCATAGCATGATACCAGGCACACACCCTGGCCCACACTGCAGGCATGGCCATGAGCACACCACAACACAGGCACCACGCTGCCACCCCAGCCACCACAGGCAGCCACACCTGTACATGCATAACGCGGCCCCGCCCGCCACATACAGCACACCGCCTTCATAGCCACCACGCGCCCCTTCGCCTGCCCGCAACCTGGCGCCGCCACCACCGACGCGCCTGTACTGCCACATACCAGCCCAAACCACCACCACAGCCATACCCCAACCCTGCCTTATAACCTAACCCCACCGCGCCGCATTTTGCGCCATGACGACGTACGCGCGCGACGCGACTGCCCGCAAACACGCCCTGCCACCAGTACATACATAACCGCCCGCCCGCCGGCAGCGCACTGACGGCGCCAGCGCATACGGGCAGCGCACAGCGCAACACCTGCGCGCGGCGCGCGACGCGGCTGCGCACTGGCGCAGCCACGCCTGCACTGGCGCAGCGCGGCCGCGGCCTGATGCGATGGCCACCGACCTGCGCCGCGCCTGCCGCCGCCGCCGCCCCAGCGCGCCTGCCGCTACCATAACCGCTGCCCGCCTTTCCCCCAAACACGACGCGTTGCCTGCCGACACAGGCATACCTGAGCACCATGCCCACTGTGCACACCACAAACACTGACACACACACTGCTTTAGCCTTCCACCGAGCACCATGACACACCAAGCACACCACTGATACCAGCCACACTTACTAAGCACCAATCCCTGAGCACGCCACGCAAACACAACACTTACCACCTTGCCATACAAACACCGACATACTGAGCCACCTGACACATGCCACACCACACCTGACACCTGACACACCACCGCCCACCAACCCCACCACTGCGCACGCCGCCTTTGCCGCCAAACCCTTTGCGCCACAAACACACCACACTGACATACGGCGCGCGACGCCCACACCACGCCAAACCGCCACGCCACCGCCACAACCACACCACAAGCACGACGCGCCATAGCCACCGCCCCAACACCGCGCCATACCCCAAAGCACACTGTACGCGCGCCACAGCACACACCATAAACACACCGCCCCCGCTGCGCCACCGCCGCCGCCCGCACCTGACCACGCCACGCAACACAACCACGCCAAACGCGCCTGACGCGACACACACCCACAACCCTACTAACCCTTTTCCACACACGCAAACCTTTGCCGCCCTTTAACACATACCATACACATACGCGCCCCAACCATACCTTCCACGCACCCACAAACACGCCGACACGCAACGATACGGCGCCCGCCACCACAAACCGCCTGCGGCGCAGCCGCACCTGGCGCGCGCACCTGCGGCTGTGCGCCGCAGCCGCACCGCGCCGACCGCAAGCCGCGCCGCAACCCGCCACACCACACGCAAACAACCACAAACGCCCCAACGCCACCGCAGCCTGGCGCGCTGGCGACGCCGACACCAGCGCACCGCAACGCCTGGCACCTGTACCTGCCGCGCTGGCGCGCCTGTGCGCTGCGCGCAGCACCACGCCACGGCTGACGTATATAAACGCCTTAACCCACACCCCTGCCTGCCCAACCACATACACAAACGCAGCCACCACGTCACCACTAAAACACCAAACCTTTGACGCATTTTTGGCGCTTCTGGTACCGCATTTGCGCCCGCGTTTGGCCTGGCCTGCCCAACCACCTTCAAACGTGCGCGCATTTGCCTTACGCAAACACCCCACACCCAGCAAACACACGAACGCAGAATACAAACACACCTGTACACCATGCGCCGCACACCACAAGCCATACCACGCCTGAGCAGGCACGCCACAAACCGCCTGACCACGACCACACCCGCCGCGCCACCCCAACGCGCCACTGGCACCACACCACCTGACACCAGCACACCGCCCATGCCGCGACACACACCGACCGCCACCTGCTGACCGCGCCGCATGTAAAGCCATGCACCGCCTGAGCCACGAGCCACGCATGACACGCGCCTGCCACCGACGCCTTTTTAGCCATATGCTGAGCATGCTGCCACGCCACATACTGACACACCACCGCCCCTGCCCATACTGACCACGCCACGCACGCCCTGACACGCCAAACACGCACCCACAGCCACACGCCCAACCACAACCACCACTGACCACCACAAACACACTGCATACAACCACACCCGCACGCCTGACTGGCACCCCACATACGACACACACCACCACAGGCACCCGCCCTTCCACCACAGCCTGGCCGCCACAAGCACGCACCTAGCCACAAACACCGCCCCAAACCACCACCACACTTCCGCACCGCCAGCACAAACCCCAAACACGCCTAGCCCCACATGTACACACCCAAACACACACCACATAGCCACCACGCCCTAGCCGCCTGTTGCAAACACCCCCAAACACACCACAAACATAACACCTACCCCAACACCTTTTGACGCCACGCCTGACCTTGCCTGCCCAACATACCATACCGCCACACATAGCCACCCCACAAGCTTACCGCCCGCCTAACCACCTGACTTACCACGCCCCCAACACCCGCCCACCTGGCCGAGCAAATCCGTCTCTAGAACCATCAGGTTGGTGATTTCCTCTCAAGACCATTTGAATGATGGGTTTGGTGGGTTCTTCAGTGAAATGGTTTCTGGTTCAATCAGGCAAACATATTAGTTAGCCCGAAATAAGTGAATGAGCAAGATCCTCGGCACAAAAACCTCAAATATGTGACAAAGGTCTTTCCAAACCATCGTTCAATTATTCTGACTATCTTGATGACCTCCTGTGGAACAAAACCATCATTCGCAGTTTCCAGTTCCACAGGAATGAGTCAATCATAAGCCTCAAGCCCCTGTTTTTCTATTAAGCATGTGATGTTAGTTGTTTTAAATATGGCTCCCTTGAAACAGAGAATGTGCCAAAAACCCTGAATGTTTACCTATTGTTTATTGATTCAGCTGTTATCTGTGTTTTCAGGTTCCTCCTTAAACTTTAGGGTGAGTCTAAATGGGACAGAGTTTGCCTCAACATCAATAGGTGTTCAAAGTGAATGGACATAGAGGCAAGTGGGATCAAAGAAAACAGTTTTCATGTGTCCACCAGATAACCAATGCACTTAGTTTTGCAACAACTTCCCAGTGAGTCATTCAGAATTGAAATACACATGGAAAGAAGGACAAAACTGATTAGCGCAAATTAAAGAATTAGAAAGGCATTATTCTTCAGATCAGCGCTTTCAAATAATGGCTTTATAGTCAGAGAGATTGCAGTCGATTTCCTATTCCATTTAACAAGATGGCTTGGGCCTCCCCTCATGGGTCGAAGGCAATTGGGAAGATGGATGGTGGCTTTGACGTTTGGTGTCATCAGTCGTCCACCTCATGGGAGGCTAGGCTGGGCCTCGTAGTGTCCCCTCCTCAGGGGGCCTGGCTGGCCTGTGAGTCAATCCCACTCTCTGAGGCTGGGCTGGCCTCATCCTCCCGCAGAGGACTCGGCTAAGAGCCTGGTGTCACACAGGGCCTGGGCGCAAGCTGTGGTGTCCTGCTCTACAGGGGCTAACCCATGAGTGTCCCTCATAAGGGGCTGGCGCATGAAGTGTCCCTCATAAGGGCTGGCTGTAGTGTCCCTCCTCAGGGGCTGAAACACTGGTCTCCACTCATAGGGGCTGGCTGTGATGTCCCTCACTGGAGGTGGGCTGGAGCTGTAGTGTCTCCTCGCGAGGGGCTGGCTGTAAGGTGTCCTCTAGGGGCTGGCTCGTGAGTGTCCCACACCTCACTCAAGAGGGCTGGGCTGTAATTAATGCCCTCCTGGGGGCTGGGCGCAGTGTCCTCATAGAGGGCTGGGCTGTCAGTGTCCTCCTAGAGGATGACGTGGTCCTCAGGGGTGGGCTGAGCTGGTGTTGGCACTCATGAGGACTGGCAATAAGTCGTCCCTCACTGGAGGTGGAAACAGGACCGACACCAAGTTGAGACTCTTGTACGGAATTCCTGCCATCACCCTCTGATGTACAACATAAACACCAAAATAATGCATGCAGGGCAGAATTAGGAGGCGATACTTAGCTAATTGTGAAAAACGAAGCAGAGCAGTTCAAGATTCTACAAAACCACCTGAAAGGAAAGCGATTCCCGACCGTATGCTCAATAAAATCACACAAAACCGGGACACTGGACTAGGACAGCGTATGATTATATTCAAACAAATCATAGAAAGAAACACATAAATGCAAGCCCAGAAGTAAAACATAATGTTTTCCTCCATACAGCTAATAAAACCATGAGATTCTAATTAGAACACCAATCACACTAGAATCTGTTAAAAACACTCAAAAACCAACATATGCCTGTGGCGAGGTCTTGAACTGGGGAGATGCAAAGCATGAATATCCCTTTCAAGTCAGGATGGTTGGGGGTTTATGGTGTGTATGTATATGTATGTATTCTCTCTCTATGCTATATATATATATATATGTGGATTTTGATATGCTGTATGTATATATGTGTGTGTGCGTTTATACGCCTCTATCATAGTCATCTCCATAGAATGTCTCCATCTCTCATCATCATCCTCTCAACAATATCCTCTCATATATGTCATATACTCTCTCTCTCTCCTCTCTTATCATCTCTCTTATCTCTCACATTTAAGCTCGCTCTCTCTCCATCTCCTCCTGACCCTGCCTCCTCCTCATTTTCTCTCTCATCCTCTCTCCTCATCCACCTCCTCCTCCTCTCTTCTCCATCATCTCCTCCTCATCTCTATCTCTCTCCTCCATCTATATATATATATATGTATATATTATATCCTCTCTCTCTCACTCCTCTCCTCTCTCTCACTCCTCCTCCTCTATCCT
>NC_068421.1:88628664-88643069 GCF_023373465.1 Oncorhynchus keta | reverse complement strand
TTCACCTCTTCTGTGGTGATATACCTCACTAGCTCAGTGGATGTTAGAGAGATAGCGATGAAGAGTACTAACCATCCCTCATCTCTCTTCTCCCCCAGACCCAGTTCCCCAGAGGCCCCCAGAATGTTCGTGCTGGGAACGAGACCCAGGAGACGGACGGCAGCAGTGTGGGGTACAGATCCTCTGGGACCTCCAAAGAGGGAGACCTTCCAGTTCATCACTACAAGGTCACCTGTAGCGTCGCCACGCCCTTCGCCCCTCTGCACAGGACAGAAAGGACAACGCCCGGGTCACCCAGGGAGTGAGAGAATACACACACACACACACACAGACACACACACAGACACACACAGACAGACAGACACACACAGACACACACACAGACACACACACACACAGACAGACAGACACACACAGACACACACACACACACACCTTCTATTTTCTCTACAAATTTTAAACAAGGAGAGCTACTAAGCTATCCAAGCTCGCTCAACTCTGTAACTCTTTGCCTGCAAAAACAATGCACTCATGTCTACTGTAACTGCATGTCCCACTGTGTGGCTGTAGTCCCACTTCTCAGTAGGGAGTGTGTGTGTGTTAACCTCCTGCTGTTCTGTTGCAGACTGCAGAAGTCATGCAGGTGCTGTAGGATGTACACAGTTACAACGTACCAGCCGCAGCACCTGGGGGTTTTTAATAAAGTGCTGTCCTCTGGAGTTATTTCTCTACAAAAGCTCAGAGACTAAAAGCAACAGCTGTGCGTTTATGGAAATCTTAACCGCTTCTCCCGTTAACCAACGGCTCCTCGCATGGTTCTGATTACCGTTTGGATTTTACTAGTACAACCGGACTCCATTTCACACAATATTCTCCATTTTACACACATATTCTCCATTTTACACAATATTCTCCATTTTACACAATATTATTCATTTTACACGATATTCTCCATTTTACACAATATTCTCAATTTCACACAATATTCTCCATTTTACACAATATTCTTCATTTTACTCGATATTCTCCATTTTACCCAATATTCTCCATTTCCACACAATATTCTCCATTTTACACAATATTCTCCATTTTACACGATATTTTTCATTTTACACAATATTCTCCATTTTACACAATATTCTTCATTTTACACAATATTCTTCATTTTACACAATATTCTCCATTTTACACAATATTTCTTCATTTTACACGATATTCTTCATTTTACACAATATTCTTCATTTTACACAATATTCTTCATTTTACAATATTTTCTCCATTTTTATACAATATTCTTCATATTTTTATATACGAGAGCTCTTCATTTTACACAATATTCTTCTTTATTTTGGCACGATATTCTTCTATTTGCATACTGGCCAATATTCTCCATTTTACACAATATTCTTCTATTTTACAATATTCTTCATTTGCCACGATATTCTCCATTTTTACATGAACATTTTCATTTTACATAATATTTCATTTTACACGATATTCTCTCCTGACATTTTACACGATATTCTCCATTTTACACGATATTCTCCATTTTACACAATATTCTTCATTTTACACAATATTCTTCATTTTACACGATATTTCTCCATTTTACACGATATTCTCCATTTTACAATATTCTTGGATAAAGAGCGACTGTTTTCATGGCAGGTGAACCAAAAGCATTTCAACTGAATGTGGTTTAATTGCTTTACAAATCATGCTATAATTAACCTCCAATAACACAGAGACTGAGATTTAGAAAATACATTTCATATAATGTGAATGATGTGTTGACCTCAATTTAGCCGTAAATATACACACTTCATTTAGCTACCAAGCACACACACGCACACACACACACACACACACACACACACACACACACACACACACACACACACACACACACACACACACACACACACACACACACACACACACACACACACACACACACACACACACACACACACACACACACACACACTACAGTTGCGCTTTGTGTCCGTGTTTAACATGAATCACATGACAAACCAGCCAGTCGCTGTGGGGACAAGGAAAAAGGCGTGACATTGGCAGTACTTACTACAATAAGGCCAGAGGAGGTGATATATGACCAATATACCACGGCGAAGGGCTGCTCCTTACGTATGACGCAACGTGGAGTGCCTGCATACAGCACTTAGCCGTGGTATATTGGCTATATACCACAAACCCCAGAGGCCTTATTGCATTATAAACTGGTTACCAACGCAATTAGAACAGTAAAAATAACTGTTTTGTCATATCCGTGGTATACGGTCTGATATACCACACGCTGTCAGCCAATCAGCATTCAGGGCTCGAATCCACCCAGTTTATAACGGTCATTAACTAATGTGTATGGCGGTCAATGGAAATCATTTTGTGTTGGTGCTGTCCAGAGTTCTATAATATTGTGAGTGAGTGACTGTACAGGAAGTATGAAGTTGTGGCCCTGGTCGGTCTGACAGGGCAAGGAACGGGCCATTTAAACAGTCATAATGCCTTTGATCCTTTCTCCTGATGAGGACGGCTGACCAGCCCTGCTCTGAGACATGGTCATGAATTTTACAAGGAGATCCCTAACAACGTGTTCCCACCAGCTGCACTCGCCAAGCCACCACACACACACACACACGCGCACACACACACGCACACACACATACATACACATGCCACGCACACTTCACGCACACGCACGCACACTTCACACGCATACATACATACATACATACATACACATACAAACACACACACGACACATTCACACTCACACACATGGACACACACACACACATTCACACACACGAACACACACATACACATGCACACTCACACCCACAAACACACACACACAAACACACACATTCACATGCACACAAACACACACACAAACACATCACACACATGCACACGCACACACATACACACACACAAAACTCACACATGCACACACAAACACACACACACACGCATACACATACACAAACACATACACACACACATTCACACATACACACACACAAACACACATTCACACATACACACACACACACACACACACAAACACACACACACGCATACACATGCACACACAAACACACACATGCACCCACACAACCACACACACACACATACACACACACACACACACACACAAACACACACACACGCATACACATGCACATAAAACACACACATGCACCTAACAACCACACACACATTACACACACACACACACACACACACACACACACACACACACACACACACACACACACACACACACACACACACACTCACATACATGTTCACATATGCATGCAGCCATACCTTCTACACTTCCCTATATTGATAGGAACACACCACTTCTATATTGATAGGGACACACCCCATATTGATAGGAACACATAACCCCCCATATTGATAGGAACACACCACCCCCCATATTGATAGGAACACACTACTCCCCCATATTGATAGGAACACACCACCCCCCATATTGATAGGAACACATAACCCCCATATTGATAGGAACACACCACCCCCCATATTGATAGGAACACGCCACCCCCTATCCCCTATACACATAGGAACACATCACCTCTATATTGATAGGAACGCTACTACTCCCATATTGATAGGAACACCCCCCCCATATTGATAGGGAACAATTTCCATATTGATAGGAATACACACCCCCATATTGATAAGACACACCACCCCCCATATTGATAGGAACACACTACCCCCCATATTGATAGGGAACACACCCCCCATATTGATGAGACACACTACCCCCATATTGATAGGGACACACCCCCCATATTGATAGGAACACACCACCCCACCACCGGTTCCGGTTGAGCGAGCGGTCGCATTCGCACTTCGCTCTGCAGGGTTGTATAACTTTTTTCATTACA
Source organism: Oncorhynchus keta (assembly GCF_023373465.1). Classification (NCBI taxonomy): domain Eukaryota; kingdom Metazoa; phylum Chordata; class Actinopteri; order Salmoniformes; family Salmonidae; genus Oncorhynchus; species Oncorhynchus keta. Next base: position 88,639,125 of record NC_068421.1, on the reverse strand, counting down.
TTTCATTATAGTACAACGGATTGATTTATTAATCTTAGCAATTCTTCTTAGCTAGCTACATAGCCGTCCTTGTATCAGAGATAATTGCATAATTATCGTGTTCGTCGCCCTAACGTAGCCTTCACTGCTATTCGCTTCAGGAGCTAGCTAACGCTAGCTAACGCACACAGATTAGCATCACTGTAGTGCTATTCACTCAACTGTACGACTTGATTAGTTTACTGTTAGCTAGCTACATAATCTTAGCCATTCTTCTTAGCTAGCTACATAGCCGTCTTGTATCAGTGATAATTGCATAATTATCGTATTTTTGTTTCGTCGCCCTAACGTAGCCTTCACTGCTATTCGCCCAGGAGCTGGCAACGCGCTAACGCACACAGATTAGCATCACTGTAGTGCTATTCACTCAACTGTACGACTTGATTAGTTCAGTGTTAGCTAGCTACATAGCTGTCTTTGTTTCAAGATAATTGTGTAGTTTAGTGTGTGTAGCCTTGAGTGATTATCTTAATTCACTGAGGTTCGCTAGCCAGCTATTGTCGTTTTTTAACTCAACGTAACGTAAACAACACTGCTAGCTAGCCAGCTAGCCCCCCGAATAGCAGCACTGTAGAAATTATTACACTCAACGGAACGACTTGATTAGTGTAGTGTCAACAACGCAGCTACTGCTAGCCAGCCTACTTTAGCAGTACTGTATCATTTTAATCATTTTAGTCAATAAGATTCTTGCTACGTAAGCCTAACTTTCTGAACATTCGGCGACGCAGTCCGCTTGTCATTCCAATTTCCTTGCATTACGTAGCCTTTTCTGTAGCCTGTCAACTATGTGTCTGTCTATCCTGTTCTCTCCTCTCTGCACAGACCATACAAACGCTCCACACCAAGGGGTCAGCGACTCACCCTAACCTGGTGGTCCCAGCGCGTACGACCCATCGGAGTTCCAGGTCTCCGGTAGCCTCTGGAACTGCCAATCTGCGGCCAACAAGGCAGAGTTCATCTCAGCCTATGCCTCCTCCAGTCCTTGACTTTACTTGGCACTGACGGAAACATGGATCACCACAGATAACATACTGCTACTCCTACTGCTCTCTCCGTCCGCCCACGTGTTTCTCGCACACCCGAGAGCTTCTGGTCAGCGGGGTGGTGGCACCGGGATCCTCATCTCTCCCAAGTGGTCTTTCTCTCTTCTCCCCTTACCCATCTGTCTATTGCCTCCTTTGAATTCCATGCTGTCACAGTTACCAGCCCTTTCAAGCTTAACATCCTTATCATTTATCGCCCTCCAGGTTCCTTGGAGAGTTCATCAATGAGCTTGATGCCTTGATAAGCTCCTTTCCTGAGGACGGCTCACCTCTCAAAGTTCTGGGCGACTTTAACCTCCCCACGTCTACCTTTGACTCATTCCTCTCTGCCTCCTTCTTTCCACTCCTCTCCTCTTTTGACCTCACCTCTCACCTTCCCCCCTACTCACAAGGCAGGCAATACGCTTGACCTCATCTTTACTAGATGCTGTTCTTCCACTAACCTCATTGCAACTCCCCTCCAAGTCTCCGACCACTACCTTTGTATCCTTTTCCCTCTCGCTCTCATCCAACACTTCCCACACTGCCCCTACTCGGATGGTATCGCCCGTCCCAACCTTCGCTCTCTCCCTTCTCTCTCCTCTTCCATCCTATCTTCTCTTCCCTCTGCTCAAACTTTCTCCAACCTATCTCCTGATTCTGCCTCCTCAACCCTCCTCTCTCCCTTACTGCATCCTTGACTCCTATGTCCCCTATCCTCCAGGCCGGCTCGGTCCTCCCTCTCCGCCCGTGGCTCGACGACTCATTGCGAGCTCACAGAACAGGGGCTCCGAGCAGCCGAGCGGAAATGGAGAAATTCGCCTCCCTGACCTGGCATCCTTTCACTCCCTCCTCTCTACATTTTCCTCCTCTGTCTCTGCTACTAAAGCCACTTTCTACCATTCTAAGTTCCAAGCATCTGCCTCTAACCCTAGGGAAGCTCTTTGCCACCTTTCTCCTCCCTCCCTGAATCCTCCCCCCCTCCCTCCTCCCTCTCTGCAGATGACTTCGTCAACCATTTTGAAAAGAAGGTCCGATGACATCCGATCCCTCGTTTGCTAAGTCAAACGACACCGCTGGTTCTGCTCACACTGCCTACCCTATGCTCTGACTTCTTTCTCCTCTCTCTCCAGATGAAATCTCGCGTCTTGTGACGGCCGGCCGCCCAACAACCTGCCCGCTGGACCCTATCCCCCTCCTCTCTTCTCCAGACCATTCCGGAGACCTTCTCTTACCTCACCTCGCTCATCAACTCATCCCTGACCTTGGCTACGTCCTCCCGTCTTCAAGAGAGCGAGAGTTGCACCCCTTCTGAAAAAACCTACACTCGATCCCTCCGATGTCAACAACTACAGACCAGTATCCCTTCTCTCTTTCTTCCAAAACTCTTGAGCGTGCCGTCCTTGGCCAGCTCTACCGCTATCTCTCAGAATGACCTTCTTGATCCAAACCAGTCAGGTTTCAAGACTAGTCATTCAACTGAGACTGCTCTTCTCTGTATCACGGAGGCGCTCCCGCACTGCTAAAGCTAACTCTCTCCTCTGCTCTCATCCTTCTAGACCTATCGGCTGCCTTCGACACTGTGAACCATCAGATCCTCCTCCACCCTCTCCGAGTTGGGCATCTCCGGCGCGGCCCACGCTTGGATTGCGTCCTACCCTGACAGGTCGCTCCTACCAGGTGGCGTGGCAGAAGTCTGTCTCCTCACCACGCGCTCTCACCACTGGTGTCCCCAGGGCTCTGTTCTAGGCCCTCTCTTATTCTCGCTATACACCAAGTCACGGCTCTGTCATAACCTCACATGGTCTCTCCTATCATTGCTATGCATCTGACACACCAATTAATCTTCTCCTTTCCCCCTTCTGATGACCAGGTGGCGAATCGCATCTCTGCATGTCTGGCAGACATATCAGTGTGGATGACGGATCACCACCTCAAGCTGAACCTCAGCAAGACGGAGCTCCTGCCTCCCGGGGAAGGACTGCCCGTTCCATGATCTCGCCATCACGGTTGACAACTCCATTGTGTCCCTCCTCCCAGAGCGCTAAGAACTCTTGGCGTATCCTGGACAACACACTGACGTTCTCAACTAACATCAAGGGCGGTGTCCCGTTCCTGTAGGTTCATGCTTCACAACATCCGCCAGGTACGACCCTGCCTCACACAGGAAGCGGCGCAGGTCCTAATCCAGGCACTTGTCATCTCCCGTCTTGATTACTGCAGCCGCTGTTGGCTGGGCTCCTGCCTGTGCCATTAAACCCCTACAACTCATCAGAACGCCGCAGCCCGTCTGGTGTTCAACCTTCCCAAGTTCTTCACGCACCCCGCTCCTCCGCTCTCTCCACTGGCTTCCAGTTGAGGCTTCATCTTCTAAGACCATGGTGCTCGCCTACGGGGCTGTGAGGGGAACGGCACCTCAGTACCTCAGGCTCTGATCAGGCCCTACACCCAAACAAGGGCACTGCGTCATCCACCTCTGGCCTGCTCGCCTCCCTACCACTGAGTACAGTTCCCGCCAGCCCAGTCAAAACTGTTCGCTGCTCTGGCCCCCAATGGGTGGAAACAAACTCCCTCACGCCCAGGACAGCGGAGTCAATCACCACCTTCCGGAGACACCTGAAACCCCACCTCTTCAAGGAATACCTGGGATAGGGTAAGTAAGGGTAGGTAATCCTTCTCCCCCAACAAGATTTAGATGCAAGTGGCTGTTCCACTGGTTTGTCATAAGGTGTATGCACCAATTTGTAAGTCGCTCTGGACAAGAGCGTCTGCTAAATGACTTAAATGTAATGTAAATGAACACACACCCCATATTGATAGGAACACACACCCCATATTGATAGAACACACACCCCATATTGATAGGAACACATAACCCCCCATATTGATAGAACACACCCCATATTGATAGAGACACCACACCCCCCATATTGATAGGAACACACCTACATATTGATAGAACACACTACCACCCCATATTGATAGGAACACACCACCCCCATGTTGATAGGAACACCCCCATATTGATAGGAGCACACCAGCACCACCCCCCGTATTGATGTGAACACACCACCCCCCATATTGATAGGAACACACCACTCCCCTGAGGATGATAGGAAATCACGCCACCCCCATATTGATGGAACACTTCTCCATATTGATAGAACACATCACCCCCCATATTGGATAGGGAACACACCACTCCCCCCATATTGATAGAACACCACCTTGCATTGATAGAACACACCAATTTCATATTGATAGAAATACACCACCCCCATATTGATAGAAACACGCCAATTTCATATTGGGATAGGAATACCCCCTCCATATTGATAGGAACACCACCCCCCATATTGATATGGTGGTAAACACACTCCCCAGCTGATAGAACCCTCTATATTGATAGGAACACTTCCCATATTGATAGGAATTACCCTCTCATATTGATATGAACACATCACCCCCATATTGATAGGAACACCCCCCCATATTGATAGGAACACACACCCATATTTTTATTTATTTTTATTTCACCTTATTTAATCAGGGTCTTGTTGTAGCTCAGTTGGTAGAGCATGGCGCTTGTAACGCCAGGGTAGTGGTTCGATTCCCGGGACCACCCATACGTAGAATGTATGCACACATGACTGTAAGTCGCTTTGGATAAGCGTCTGCTAAATGGCATTTTTTTTTTTTTTTTTAACCAGGTAGGCAAGTTGAGAACAAGTTCTCATTTACAATTGCGCGACCTGGCCAAGATAAAGCAAAGCAGTTCGTGCAGATACAACGACACAGAGTTACACATGGAGTAAAAACAAACATACAGTCAATAATACAGTATAAACAAGTCTATATACGATGTGAGCAAATGAGGTGAGAAGGGAGGGTAAAAGCAAAAACCATGGTGGCAAAGTAAATACAATATAGCAAGTAAAACACTGGAATGGTAGTTTTGCAATGGAAGAATGTATAAAGTAGAAATAAAATAATGGGGTGCAAAGGAGGAAAATTAACTAATTAATTAAATACAGTTGGGAAAGAGGTAGCTGTTGGGCTAAATTATAGGTGGGCTATGTACAGGTGCAGTAATATGTGAGTTGCTCTGACAGTTGGTGCTTAAAGCCAGTGAGGGATAAGTGTTTCCAGTTTCAGAGATTTTTGTAGTTCGTTCCAGTCATTGGGCAGAGAACTGGAAGGAGAGGCGTCAAAGAAAGAATTGGTTTTGGGGGTGACTAGACAGATATACCTGCTGGAGCGTGTGCTACAGGGGAGATGCTATGGTGACCAGCGAGCTGAGATAAGGGGGACTTTACCTAGCAGGGTCTTGTAGATGACATGGAGCCAGTGGGTTTGGCGAAGAGTATGAAGCGAGGCCAGCCAACGAGAGCGTACAGGCTGCAACAGGTAGTATATGGGGCTTTGGTGACAAACGGATTGCACTGTGATAGACTGCATCCACCTGTTGAGTAGGGTATTGGAGGCTATTTTGTAAATGATATCACAGTAAGCTCAGGATTGTAGGGATGGTCAGTTTGACAAGGGTATGTTTGGCAGCATGAGGAAGGAGTGCTTGTTATAAATAGAAGCCAATTCTAGATTTGACTTTGGGATGGAGATGTTTGACAGGGTCTGGAAGAGAGTTTACAGTCTAACCAGATACCTAAGTATTTGCAGCTGTCCACGCATTCTAAGTCAGAGCTGTCCAGAGTAGTGATGACAGGCGGTAGGGGGTGCAGGTAAAACACGGTTGGAAGAGCATGCATTTAGTTTTACTTGTATTAAGAGCAATTGGAGGCTACAGAAGGAGAGTTGTATGGCATTGAAGTTTCGCCTGAGGGTTGTTAACACAGTGTCCAAAGAAGGGCCAGAAGTATACAGAATGGTGTCGTCGTAGAGTGTGATCAGAGACTCACCAGCAGCAAGAGCGACTCTATTGATGTATACAGAGAAGAGTGGCCCAAGAATTGGAACCCTGTACCCCCATAGAGATTGCCAGACGTCCGGACAGCAGACCCTCCGATTATAGAACACACCACCACCCCATATTGACATGAACACACCACTTCCATGTTGATAGGAACACATCACCTCTACCCCGATATTGGATAGGGAACACACCACTCCCTCTATATTGGATAGGAACACATCACCCCCATATTGATAGGAACACACCACTCTCATATTGATAGAACACACTACCCCCATATTGATAGGAACACATCACCCTCATCCCCCATATTGATAGAACACATCACCCCGATATTGATAGAACATGCATCACCCTCATCCCCCATATTGATAGGAACACATCACTCCCTCATATTGATAGGAACACACCACCCTCTCATATTGATAGGAACACACCACCCCCATTCCCATATTGATAGGAACACATCACCGCCCCCACCCCCCATATTGATAGGAACACACCCCCCATGTTGATAGGAACACATCACCCCCATCCCCCATATTGATAGGAACACACCACCCCCCATATTGATAGGAACACACTACCCCATATTGATAGGAACACCCCCATATTGATAGGAACACACCACCCCCATATTGATAGGAACACACCACCACCCCATATTGATAGGAACACACCACCCCCATATTGATAGGAACACACCACCCCTCATATTGATAGGAACACACCACCCCCCATATTGATAGGAACACACCACACCCCATATTGATAGGAACACACACACCCCATATTGATAGGAACACACAACCCCCATATTGATAGGAACACACCACCCCCATATTGATAGGAACACATACCCCCATATTGATAGGAACACACCACCCCCATATTGATAGGAACACACCACCCACCCCCATATTGATAGGAACACATCACCCCCATATTGATAGGAACACACCATCCCCCATATTGATAGATGACTTACCTCTGATATTGATAGGAATAATATCACTCCTCATATTGATAGGAACACTCTTACATGATAGGAACACATCACCTCTCTATCTCTATATTGATAGGGAACACAGCACTCCCTATTCCCTATGGCTGATAGGGAACACATCACCCTCATCTCATATTGATAGGAACACACCACCTCATATTGATAGGAACAATTTCCATATTGATAGGAACACATCACCTATCCTCATGGGCTGATAGGAACACAGCACTTCTCATTCCTCTATATTGATAGGGAATATTATCACTCCTCATCTCTATATTGATAGGAACACACCACCCCCCATATTGATAGGAACACACCACCACCCCCATATTGATAGGAACACACCCCCCATATTGATAGGAACACATCACCCCCATCCCCCATATTGATAGGAACACATCACCCATCCCCATATTGATAGGAACACAGCACCCTCATTCCCCATATTGATAGGAACACACCACCCCCATATTGATAGGAACACATCACCCCTCATCCCCCATATTGATAGGAACACATCACCCCCATATTGATAGGAACACACCACCCCCATATTGATAGGAACACATCACCCCTCATCCCCATATTGATAGGAACACACCACCCCCCATATTGATAGGAACACATCACCCCCATATTGATAGGAACACACCACCCCCATATTGATAGGAACACACCACCCCCCATATTGATAGGAACACACCACCCCCATATTGATAGGAACACACCCCCCATATTGATAGGAACACATCACCCCCCATATTGATAGGAACACACCACCCCCATATTGATAGGAACACACCACCCCCCATATTGATAGGAACACACCACCCCCATATTGATAGGAACACCCACCATATTGATAGGAACACATCACCCCCATATTGATAGGAACACATCACCCCCATATTGATAGGAACACATCACCCCCCATTCCCCATATTGATAGGAACACACCACCCCCATCCCATATTGATAGGAACACATCACCCCCATCCCCCATATTGATAGGAACACATCACCCCCATATTGATAGGAACACACCACCCCACCCCATATTGATAGGAACACACCACCCCCCATATTGATAGGAACACATCACCCCCATCCCCCATATTGATAGGAACACACCACCCCCAATATTGATAGGAACACACCACCTCCCCATATTGATAGGAACACATCACCTCATCCCCATATTGATAGGAACACATCACTCCCCTCATATTGATAGGAACACACATTCATCCCCCGATATTGATAGGAAACACACCACCCCCATATTGATAGGAACACACCACCCTCTCATATTGATAGGAACACATCACCCCCATATTGATAGGAACACATCACTCCCCATATTGATAGGAACACATCACCCCCATATTGATAGGAACACACCACTCCCTCCCATATTGATAGGAACACACCACCCCCTCATATTGATAGGAACACACCACCCCCATATTGATAGGAACACATCACCCCCATATTGATAGGAACACACCACCCCCATATTGATAGGAACACACCCCCCCATATTGATAGGAACACATCACCCCTCATATTGATAGGAACACACCACCCCCATATTGATAGGAACACATCACCCCCATATTGATAGGAACACATCACCCCCATTCCCCATATTGATAGGAACACATCACCCCCATATTGATAGGAACACACCACCCCCATATTGATAGGAACACCCCCCCATATTGATAGGAACACATCACCCCCCATCCCCCATATTGATAGGAACACATCACCCCCCATATTGATAGGAACACATCACTCCCCATATTGATAGGAACACATCACCCCCCATATTGATAGGAACACACCCACCCCCATATTGATAGGAACACATCACCCCCAATATTGATAGGAACACATCACCCCCCACCCATATTGATAGGAACACATCACCCCCATTCCCCCATATTGATAGGAACACATCACCCCCCATATTGATAGGAACACACCACCCCCATCCCCATATTGATAGGAACACATCACCCTCCCATATTGATAGGAACACATCCACCCCCATATTGATAGGAACACATCACCCCCCAATATTGATAGGAACACACCACTCCCCATATTGATAGGAACACATCACCCCCAATATTGATAGGAACACACACACCACCCCCATATTGATGCAGATCAGAACATGTCTACAGCTGACAGCTACCTTACAGACTCTGTTGCAGAGGTAGACATCTTCTAGTAGTGCAGATCAGAACATGTCTACAGCTGTAGTATTACAGACTCTGTTGGCAGAGGTAGACATCTTCTAGTAGTGCAGATCAGAACTCATGTCTACAGCTGTAGTATTAGAGACCAACACAAATCACAATCCCCTGCATCTTTCCACGCACACAAGCGCACACGTGAACACACACGGTAGTAGTGTATGTTTTGGCTATACATAGGCTTCTGCTGAGGGGAGGACGGCTCATCACAATGTCTGAACAGAGCAAATGGAATGGTATCAAACACATAGAAACCATGTGACACAGAAACCATGTGACACATAGAAACCATGTGACACATAGAAACCATGTGACACATAGAAACCATGTGACACAGAAACCATGTGACTCATAGAAACCTTATGACACATAGAAACCGTGACACATAGAAACCATGTGACACATAGAAACCGTGACACATAGAAACCGTGACACATAGAAACCATGTGACACATAGAAACCATGTGACACATAGAAACCATGTGACACATAGAAACCGTGACACATAGAAACCATGTGACACATAGAAACCATGTGACACATAGAAACCATGTGACACATAGAAACCATGTGACACAGAAACCATGTGACTCATAGAAACCTTGTGACACATAGAAACCATGTGACACATAGAAACCATGTGACACATAGAAACCGTGACACATAGAAACCGTGACACATAGAAACCATGTGACACATGAAACCATGTGACACATAGAAACCATGTGACACATAGAAACCATGTGACTCATAGAAACCTTGTGACACATAGAAACCATGTGACACATAGAAACCATGTGACACATAGAAACCGTGACACATAGAAACCATGTGACACATAGAACCATGTGACACATAGAAACCATGTGACATAGAAACTGTGACACATAGAAACCATGTGACACATAGAAACCATGTGACACATAGAAACCATGTGACACATAGAAACCATGTGACACATAGAAACCATGTGACACATAGAAACCATGTGACACATAGAAACCATGTGACACATAGAAACCATGTGGCACATAGAAACCTTGTGACACATAGAAACCGTGACACATAAAACCATGTGACACATAGAAACCATGTGACACATAGAAACCATGTGACACATAGAAACCATGTGACACATAGAAACCATGTGACACATAGAAACCATGTGACACATAGAAACCATGTGACACATAG
>NC_068421.1:88614756-88628564 GCF_023373465.1 Oncorhynchus keta | reverse complement strand
TTGGCACTGAAGGCCTCGGCCATGTCTGTACACTTCTGCTGCTCATCGCTGGACAACACACACCAACGCAGGGACTGGGGCAGCTCTGCACACAGAACAATACTCGGCACTTACAAACAAACATAGAGAGAGAGAGAGAGAGAGAGGTAGATATCACATATATAATGGCATATATTAATGCATATTAATGGCATATAATAATGGCATATATTAACCCATATATATATATATACACGTTATGCATAAGCTACATATCAAGTATATATATATATATATATATATATATATCAAGTATATTTTTGGCTAAGTACATATACGTACATATCATATACGTATATATATATATATATATATATATATATATATATATATATATATATTATATATATATATATATACGTATATATATACGTTATATATATATATATATATATATATATATATATATATATATGAGGCCTCACCTGCTGATGCAGTCCATGGCTTTGAGAGTGTTGTAGAGATGGAGCCCATCCACGCCTTAGGATCATCATCTCGGCCGCAGGAACTTTGTGGACGAATCACTGAACAGCAAATTGCTGCCTAACTCGCCCGACTGAAAGATGGGGAAACCTGACTTTGTCTGAGGAAAAAATAAACACAACCAGGATTTATTCAAACTTAAATACAGGGTTCCTCTGACTACTCCTCAGAGTGTCATTTGACATTTGACAACACATTTAAAGTAACAATCTGAAGTTGCTAAATCCATTTTTAGACTTTAAATGTATAATACATTGATTGTTGAAGGATATAATGTACATGCCAATAACATTTGATTTGAGTTGACTATATTTAGCTATATACTGTATATAACTAAACCTCATGATCTTAGTTCAAAGGTCGAACCCATCAGAACCTAAAATATAAGATTGTTTTACTCCTTTGTTTGTAAACAACGAAATGTAAACAAACACTGTATAGCCTCAAATGGTAAAAACGATCATGTTGATGTCATGGATCCAGATCTCTGTCTATGAATTTCAGAGTGCTCTCATTTCTCTAGCCCTCCCTCGACCGTTTACCAAAATCAGTGTATTGTTGTTCAAACTGCAGATTGCCGCTTAAGGTTGATGAAGAGTAGTACCCACCAGTCCTTCTGTCAACATGTTATAGACCACAGTGCCGCTTGATGTCAGATTTAACCACGATGCCCCCTGGCTGGCACCCTGACCAGGTGGCACCGGCGGTGCCTTCACAGGGGGCCCTGGTTCCGTCTCTACACAACAGCTCGTAGTCTGAAGAACTCAGCCCAGCGGTCCAAGCAGGGTCACCGTGGGCTACAACACAGTAGGACAGGCACCGGGTTATACACTTCTACATACGCTAGCTGGGGGCAGAGGAGGCGGAGGGCAGAGGAGGCGGAGGGCAGAGGAGGCGGAGGGCAGGACTGTTTGAGGAGGGCAGGACTTTAAGGGGGGGGGTGAGAAGGATTACTTTATCCACATACCAACATAGGGTGACTCTAAACAGGAAGCTCTGTACTGTTGATATTGTAGTAAATTGTTAGTTTGTAATTGATGCTTCTGTTAGTGTTTTTTTAATTGCATTGAGTGTTAACTGTCTCACCCACCTGCCATCTCTCTGAGAGGAGCACAATGGACATACGTCTTCAGGCTTCATTGTGTTTTATATCTGGGATCATTTTTAACGTATGTATTGCTGTCTCCAGCTAGAGCAGATTACTACTTTTAATTATCAAATCAATTCAATGAAATGAATCAATCAACATGGAGGATAGAGAGGAGCTCAGTCTACCTTCTGTGTTCTCCATTACTGTGGTGTGCTTTACAGAGAGAGGAGAGAGGAGAGAGAGAGAGGATAGAGAGAGGAGACAGAGGAGAGAGAGAGAGAGAGAGAGAGAGACAGAGAGGAGATAGAGAGGATTTTAGAGATAGACATATTTAGATAGATACAGAGGAGAGAGACATCAGAGAGAGACAGATAGAGAGGAACATATTTACTAATCATTTACTACATTTATTATTATTTACACCGCCATTTTTATTACATTATTATTTACACATTTTTTTTTTTTTATTTAATTTCAATATATTTTTTTTTTTACATATTATTTATTACATTATTTTTACTATATTTTTACACGGATATTATACATAACATATTATTATACACTATATTACATACATATTATATTACATATTACACATATTATTTAATACACATTTACACATTATTTACACATATTATTACACATATTACATATTATTATTTACACATATTTACATACATTATTTCATTAATTACATATTACATATTTAACACTTACATATTACTATATTTACACATACATTAATATTACATACATTACATATTATTACACACTATATACTATTACTACATATTATTACTATTACATATTATTTACTACATATTTACATATTTATTATTAATATTTACATATTATTATTTACATATTTAATACATACATTATACTATTATTATTTACATATTACTTATACATATTATTACATATTATTTACTACATTACATTATATATTATATATTATTACATACATCATATTATATATTTATACATATTTACATACATTACTATATTATTACATTATTATATATTACATATATATACATATTATACATATTATTAATTATTACATTATATACATATTATTATATATTTACATATATTTACACATATTTACATATTTACATCATTTACATATTACATATTATTAATACTATATATTACACATATTATATTATTATTATTTACATATTTACATATTATTACATATTATTACATATATTACTATTATATATTACATATTATACACATATTATATTACATATTACATATACATATTATTATTATACTATTTACATATATTACATATATTATTACATACATATACATTATACACATATTACACATTATTATATTATTATTACATATATTACATACACATACATATATATTACTAATATATTACATATTATTACATATTATACATATTATTATTACTATTTACATATATACTTACATCACATATTACACATATATTACATATATATTAATATATACATTATTATATATTACTATTACATATTACTTATTATTAATACATATTTACATATATTACATATTATATTATATTATATTATTACACATATATATATACATATTATTACATTATATATTACATATTTACTACATTATTATTACATATATATTATTACACATTATTTACATATCACATTATATATATACATATACATATTTATATATACACATATTACATATATTATATATATACATATTTACACACTATTTACTACATTATATTTACATATATACATTTACACTACATTATTACACATATATTTACATATATTATTTATTAATACTATTTATCACATATTTACATATTTACATATTACATATATTATTACATTATTATATATTACTATACATATTTACACATATTTACATATATATTATTATACATTATTTACATATTATTACATATTATTACTTACACATATTAATACATTACATATTACTATATTTACACATATTTACTAATACATTTATTACATATTATTTACTAATCACATTTATTACATATTTATATACATTTATATATATATTTACACACTATATTTACATATATACTTATTATCACATATTATTATATTATTACTATTAATACATCACATTTACACTACATATTATTATACATATTATATATTATTATTACATATATTATTATTTACATCATAGTATTTACTACATATTATCATATATATATTATGGCATATATTTACATAATACATATTTAATAATTACATTATACTAATATTATTTATTACATATTATATTATTACACTACACATTATATTACACTATATTATATTACTATTACATACATATTATTACATATATTAATATACATATTACATTATTATTATATCACATCACATTACTACATATTTATTACTATATATACATTTATTACATATTTACACGCATTTATTACATATTATTATTTAACATCACATTTACTACATATTTACATATCACCACATTATACATATTTACACTACATCACATTTTACATCAGCATTTACACAGTATTTAATAATGCTATTTATTACACATTTAATATCACTATTACACATATTTACATCACATTTACTACATATTTATTACACTATTTATTACATATTTACATCATAATACATTACTATTTACACATATTTACATATTTACATAATATTTACATTATTATATTAATACACACATTATTATTACTATTTAACACTACTATTTACACATATATTACACATATTATCATTAATAATCACATTACTATTATTACTACACACATTTACATACATATTAATACACATTTACATTACACTATTTACACTACTTTACACACATATTACATACATCAATACATTACATATTACTACATCACTATTTACATACATTATTAATAATCTACATTTATTACATATTATTACTACACCATTTATTACTACATATTAATATATACATATTATTATTAATCACATTTAATATATTATTTAACATCACATTATTATTAATAATACATATTAATAATCACATTAATATTACATATATTACATATTACATCATATTACATATACACATACATTATTTAATAATTACTATTTATACACATATTATTACTACTATTTACTAACGTCTTATTATTATTTACACTATTATTATTATCACATACTACATATTTACACTATATTTACATATTACATATTACATATCACATTATACATCATTAATACATATTTCACATCGTTATTTACTATTACATATTTACACGATATATCATCACATATTTATATATTTATTATTACATACATATACATACATATTATACACATTATATACATATTATTACTACATATATTACATATCATATTATACATATTACATATTATTACATCATATATTATCATACATATTATTACTATATTTACATCACTATTTATTACACATTATTATCACATTTATTATTATTTACTATTATCATATTTACATATATTATTACATATTTACACATTACTATTTACTACATATTATTACATCATCATTTATTACATATTTATTATTATCACATTAATATTATTATTTAATAATCACATATTTATTACATATTATTAACTATTATTACTACATCATTACTAATTACATTATTATTACATATTTCATATTATCACATATTTATTACATATTTACATATTACTTACATCACATTATTGACTATATTACTATTCACATTACATTTACTACATATTTACATCACATTTACACACTATTACTAATAATCACATTTACACATTACTATACACATTATATACATTCACATCATTATTATAATTACACATATTACACATTTCACACATTTATTACATATATTACATATACATACATTATCACATATTACACATATTACTACATATTATCATTACATTTACATATATTCACATAATAATTACACACATATTACATTACATACATATTATACTAATATATTTTACACACATTTACATACATATATATTACATATTTACACATATTACTACATATTATTTACACATATTTACTACATATATTATATTACATATTTAATCACATTTATTACATTAACGTATTATTACTACATATTACATACATATTTACACATATTACATATTATTACATACATTACATATTTACACATATTACATATTATTACTAATATACATCATATTATATACTTATATACATATTATATTACATCATTATTACATATATATATACATACTTAATACATATTACATCACCGTTATTTACACATATTTATTATCATATTTACTATCATATATTACATATTATTACATCATATTACATATATATTATTATTACATATTACATCACTATTTACACCGCTATTTACTACATATTTACATCACATTTATTGACTATTATCCACATCGCTATTTATTACATATATTTACATCAATACTTATTACATATTTAACACTGCTATTTATTACATATATTATACATTACATTTATTAATATACATATCATATTCACATATTTACTAATGATACTTATATTATACACCACATTTACTACATATACATCACATATTTACATATATTATTATTATTATTAATTACACATATTTATTACATATTAATAATCACTATTTATTACATATTTACATCACATTTACTACATATTATATTACTACATATACATTACATATTATTACTATTATACACATCATTTATTACATATTATTATTATATACTATTATTATTACATAAACATATATTATTACATATTATTTATTAATCATATTTACATCACATTTATTACATATTTACTAATCACATTTACTACATATTACTATTCACATATTATTACTATATATATACATATTTACACATTATTTACATACATATTATCAATATTACATATTACACTATATTATTTACATATATATATTACTATATTAACATATATTTATCAATACATATATTACATATTATATATATACATATACATATATATTACATATACATATATATATATATACATATATATATTATATATATATATATATATATATATATATATATATATATATTATTATTTATATATATTATATATATATATTATTATTATATATATATATATATATATATATATATATATATATATATATATGACAGAGAGGAGCTCAGCCTACTGTCCTGTGTTCTCCATAACTGTGGTGTGCTTTACAAATGCCACCTCTCCTGCATCTTCAGCCAAACACCTGTCTCAGAGAGAGAGAGAGAGAGAGAGAGAGAGAGAGAGAGAGAGAGAGAGAGAGAGAGAGAGAGAGAGAGACAGACATGTATGAGTCAGTGTTATGTACACTGGAAGAGCTACGTTGATATACTCTCCTAGATGGGTTTGCTTTATCCGTCTCTTAGGCCCAGTTTGAACACTCTAGAAATGCTGCCTTGTAATTGAATGAATGTTATACATCATTAAGGAGAAGCTGAGCTGGGGCACTAATGGTCTACATCATTAAGGAGAAGCTGAGCTGGTCTACTACATCATTGGCACTAATGGTCTACATCATTAAGGAGAAGCTGAGCTGGGGCACTAATGGTCTACATCATTAAGGAGAAGCTGAGCTGGGGCACTAATGGTCTACATGGTCTGGATGTAGAATTGAATGATTGATGTGAGTGATCTGTGTTGCTGTGCACAGGAGGAGCACGCAGACAGACAGACAGACAGAGAGACAGACAGACCAGACCAGACCAGACCGACAGATAGACAGATAGACAGAGAGAGAGAGAGAGACAGAGAGAGAGGAAAGAGATAGACAGAGAGAGAGAGTGAGTGAAAGAGATAGAGAGTGAGAGAGAGAGTGATCATAATGTAGGGGTTAATGTAGGGTTAATCTGAGAGTACAGTCCAGTAGTAAAGGCTGTACAACATCAGTGACAGCATCAGTATCAGTGATAGTGTGATAGTGTACAGTATCAGTGTGACAGTATCAGTGTGACAGTATCAGTGTGACAGTGTACAGTATCAGTGTGATCAGTGTGACAGCATCAGTGTGACAGTGCATCAGTGACAGCATCAGTGTACAGACAGTGACAGCATCAGTGATGACAGTGTACAGTGACAGCATCAGTGATGATCAGTGTGACAGCATCAGTGACAGCATCAGTGACAGTGTACAGCACTCAGTGTGACAGTGCGACACAGTGCACAGCATCAGTGACAGCATCAGTGACAGTGCATCAGTGACAGCATCAGTGACAGCATCAGTGCACAGCATCAGTGATAGCATCAGTGCACAGCATCAGTGACAGTGTCAGTGACAGCATCAGTGACAGCATCAGTGTTACAGCATCAGTGATAGCATCAGTGTACAGCATCAGTGACAGCATCAGTGTACAGCATCAGTGACAGCATCAGTGGACACAGCATCAGTGACAGTGTACAGCATCAGTGACAGCATCAGTGCACAGCATCAGTGACAGCATCAGTCAGTTCACAGCATCAGTGACAGCATCAGTGTACAGCATCAGTGTGACAGCATCAGTGTACAGCATCAGTGACAGTGTACAGCATCAGTGTGACAGTGCACAGCATCAGTGACAGTGTGAGTATCAGTGACAGCATCAGTGACAGCATCAGCATCAGTACAGTATCAGTGTGACAGTGCACAGTATCAGTGACAGTGTACAGCATCAGTGTGACAGTGTACAGCATCAGTGACAGCATCAGTACAGCATCAGAGACAGACAGTGCAGACAGCATAGACAGAGATAGCATCAGTGAGATAGACAGCATCAGTGAGGACAGCATCAGTGAGAGAGAGAGTGATCATAATGTAGGGGCAATGTAGGGCTGATAGTGTACAGCATCAGTGACAGCATCAGCATCAGTGATAGCAGCATCAGTGTGACAGCATCAGACAGCATCAGTGACAGACAGCATCCAGATAGCATCAGTGAGTAGACAGTGCACAGCATCAGTGAGCATCAGCATCAGTGACAGACAGCACAGTGTCAGTGACAGCATCAGTGAGAGACAGCATCAGTGACAGTGTACAGCATCAGTGCATCAGTACAGCATCAGTGTAAAGGCATCAGCATCAGTGCACAGCATCAGTGACAGCATCAGTGTGATAGCATCAGTGACAGCATCAGTGTGATATCAGCGTGACAGACAGCATCAGTGACAGCATCAGTGACAGCATCAGTGCAGCATCAGTGACAGCATCAGCATCAGTGTCAGTGACAGCATCAGTGACAGTGTACAGCATCAGTGACAGCATCAGTGATAGCATCAGTGTGACAGCATCAGTGTCAGTGTACAGCATCAGTGATTGATAGCATCAGTGTGACAGCATCAGCACAGTGACAGCATCAGTGATCAGTGACAGCATCAGTGATGCATCAGTGACACAGCATCAGTGATAGCATCAGACAGCATCAGCATCAGTGTGACAGCATCAGTGTCAGCATCAGTGACATAGCAGCATCAGTGACAGCATCAGCATCAGTGATAGTGTACAGCATCAGTGTACAGCATCAGTGATAGCATCAGTGACAGCATCAGTGACAGTGCACAGCATCAGTGACAGCATCAGTGACAGCATCAGTGTGACAGCATCAGTGATACAGCATCAGTTAGTGATAGCATCAGTGACAGCATCAGTGACAGCATCAGTGACAGCATCAGTGTACAGCATCAGTGTACAGCATCAGTGGACAGCATCAGTGTGACAGCATCAGTGTGACAGTCACATCAGTGGCATCAGTGATCAGCATCAGTGATAGCAGTGTACAGCATCTAGTGTGACAGTGTACATCAGCATCAGTGACAGCATCAGTGACAGCATCAGTGATAGCATCAGTGATAGCATCAGTGATAGCAGCATCAGTGCACAGCATCAGTGACAGCATCAGTGATAGCATCAGTGGGGTTACAGCATCAGTGTATAGCATCAGTGACAGCATCAGCATCAGTGACAGCATATGCGTGAGCATCAGTGATAGCATCAGTGCATAGCATCAGTGCACAGCATCAGTGATAGCATCAGTGATGTGACAGCATCAGTGACAGCATCAGTGATAGCATCAGTGTATCAGCATCAGTGACAGCATCAGTGTGATAGCATCAGCATCAGTGACAGTCAGTGTGATAGTGTGTACAGTATCAGTGTACAGTATCAGTGTGGTCTACATGGTCTGATGTAGAATTGAATGATTGATGTGAGTGATCTGTGCACTGTGCACAGGAGGAGCACGCAGACAGACAGACAGACAGAGAGACAGACAGACCAGACCAGACCAGACCGACAGATAGACAGATAGACAGAGAGAGAGAGAGAGACAGAGAGAGTGAAAGAGATAGACAGAGAGAGAGAGTGAGGAAAGAGATAGAGAGTGAGAGAGAGAGTGATCATAATGTAGGGTTAATGTAGGGGTTAATCTGAGAGCACAGTCCAGTAGTAAAGGCTGCACATAACATCAGTGTGACAGCATCAGCATCAGTGATAGTGATAGTGTACAGCATCAGTGTACAGCATCAGTGATTAGCATCAGTGACAGTGTACAGCATCAGTGACAGTGTACAGCATCAGTGTGACAGTGCACAGCATCAGTGACAGCATCAGTGTACAGCATCAGTGACAGCATCAGTGACATCAGTGACAGCATCAGTGACAGCATCAGTGACAGCATCAGTGACAGCATCAGTGACAGCATGACAGTGCATCAGTGATTATGCACAGCATCAGTGACAGCATCAGTGACACAGCATCAGTGACAGCATCAGTGATTAAGATAGTGACAGCATCAGTGTACAGCATCAGTGTAGCATCAGTGACAGCATCAGTGCACAGCACAGTGTACAGCATCAGTGATTGTATAGCATCAGTGCACAGCACAGCATCAGTGACAGCATCAGTGTACAGCATCAGACAGAGACAGCATCAGCATCAGTGTACAGCATCAGTGACAGCATCAGTGTGACAGCATCAGTGCACAGCATCAGTGACGGATGTGACAGCATACAGCATCAGTGACAGCATCAGTGTAGATCAGTGATTAGTGACAGTGAGTGACAGCATCAGTGACAGCATCAGTGTTAGCATCAGTGTACAGCATCAGCATCAGTGACAGCATCAGTGTGACAGCATCAGTGACAGCATCAGTGACAGTGAGCATCAGTGACAGCATCAGTGCACAGCATCAGTGACAGCATCAGTGACAGCATCAGTGATAGTGCACAGCATCAGTGATAGTGTACAGCATCAGTGACAGCATCAGCATCAGTGATAGCATCAGTGACAGCATCAGTGACAGCATCAGTGACAGCATCAGTGCACAGCATCAGTGTGACAGCATCAGTGACAGCATCAGCATCAGTGATAGCATCAGTGACAGCATCAGTGACAGCATCAGCATCAGTGCATCAGTGCACAGCATCAGTGGACAGCATCAGTGACAGCATCAGTGCACAGCATCAGTGATAGCATCAGCATCAGTGACAGTACAGAATCAGTGACAGCATCAGTGACAGCAGCATCAGTGTACAGCATCAGTGATAGCATCATGGCATCAGCATCAGTACAGCATCAGTGATTGCATCAGTGATAGCATCAGTGTTGCTCAGTGCACAGCATCAGTCAGCAGACAGCATCAGTGACAGCATCAGTGAGACAGCATCAGTGCACAGCATCAGTGACAGCATCAGTGTACAGCATCAGTGCACAGCAGTGTGACAGCATCAGTGCACAGCATCAGTGATAGCACTCAGCATCAGTGATCAGTGTACAGCATCAGTGTACAGCATCACAGTGACAGCATCAGTGATATCAGTGCACAGCATCAGTGACAGCATCAGTGGCTACAGCATCAGTGCACAGCATTGAGTGATAGCATCAGTGACAGCATCAGTGACAGCATCAGTGTGATAGCATCAGTGCACAGCATCAGTGTCAGTGACAGCATCAGTGATAGCATCAGTGACAGCATCAGTGTGTGAGCATCAGTGTGACAGCATCAGTGACAGCATCAGTGTGACAGCATCAGTGATAGCATCAGCATCAGTGACAGTGTACAGCATCAGTGACAGCATCAGTGACAGCATCAGTGATCAGTGCACAGCATCAGTGTACAGCATCAGTGGATAGCATCAGTGTGACAGCATCAGTGTACAGCATCAGTGTGATAGCATCAGTGTACAGCATCAGTGTGATCAGTGCACAGCATCAGTGCACAGCATCAGTGTGACAGTGTGCATCAGTGACAGCATCAGTGATATGACAGCATCAGTGATACAGTGATAGCATCAGTGTACAGCATCAGTGTGATACAGCATCAGTGTGACAGCATCAGTGACAGCATCAGTGTACAGCATCAGTGATAGCATCAGTGCACAGCATCAGTGATAGTGTGACAGCATCAGCATCAGTGACAGTACAGCATCAGTGTACAGCATCAGTGACAGCATCAGTGATTGCATCAGTGACAGCATCAGTGCACAGCATCAGTGACATGATCAGTGTGCATCAGTGACAGCATCAGTGCGGACAGCATCAGTGTGATCAGTGACAGCATCAGTGATAGTGCACAGCATCAGTACAGTATCAGTGATAGCATCAGCATACAGCATCAGTGTACAGCATCAGTGATGACAGCATCAGTGCAGCATCAGCATCAGTGCACAGCATCAGTGATAGCATCAGTGACAGCATCAGTGACAGCATCAGTGCACAGCATCAGTGATTGATCAGTGACAGCATCAGTGACAGCATCAGTGCATCAGCACCAGTGCACAGCATCAGTGACAGCATCAGCACTGATAGCATCAGTGACAGCATCAGTGAGCATAGCATCAGTGTGATTATCAGTGACAGCATCAGTGATACAGCATCATGCACAGCATCAGTGCAGCATCAGTGATAGCATCAGTGGACAGCATCAGTGACAGCATCAGTGCACAGCATCAGTGACAGCATCAGTGCACAGATCAGTGCACAGCATCAGTGATAGCATCAGTGACAGCATCAGTGATAGCATCAGTGACAGCATCAGTGACAGCATCAGTGCACAGCACTCAGTGACAGCAGTGATGATAGCATCAGTGACAGTGACAGCATCAGTGCACAGCATCAGTGTCAGTGCACAGCATCAGTGACAGCATCAGTGATCAGCATCAGTGCACAGCATCAGTGCACAGCATCAGTGACAGCATCAGTGATACAGCATCAGTGCACAGCATCAGTGGACAGCATCAGTGCACAGCATCAGTGATATGACAGCATCAGTGGACAGCATCAGTGTACAGTAATCATCAGCATCAGTGTGACAGCATCAGTGACAGCATCAGTGACAGCATCAGTGACAGCATCAGTGGACAGCATCAGTGTGACAGCATCAGTGACAGCATCAGTGATAGCATCAGTGTACAGCATCAGTGCATCAGTGTACAGCATCAGTGCATCAGCATCAGTGACAGCATCAGTGACAGCATCAGTGATAGCATCAGTGCACAGCATCAGTGACAGCATCAGTGATAGCATCAGTGCACAGCATCAGTGACAGATCAGTGTACAGCATCAGTGATAGCATCAGTGTAGTAGCATCAGTGCACAGCATCAGTGATAGCATCAGTGATAGCATCAGTGACAGCATCAGTGTGATAGCATCAGTGACAGCATCAGTGACCATCAGTGCGATAGCATCAGTGATACAGCATCAGTGATAGCATCAGTGACAGCATCAGTGACAGCATCAGTGATAGCATCGTGACAGCATCAGTGCGGACAGCATCAGTGACAGCATCAGTGCACAGCATCATAGCATCAGTGATAGCATCAGTGCACAGCATCAGTGCGGGATAGCATCAGTGACAGCATCAGTGCACAGCACAGCATCAGTGGACAGCATCAGTGACAGCATCAGTGATAGCATCAGTGACAGCATCAGTGCACAGCATCAGTGATAGCATCAGTGCACAGCATCAGTGATAGCATCAGCATCAGTGATAGCATCAGTGACAGCATCAGTGATAGCATCAGTGATAGCATCAGTGACAGCATCAGTGACAGCATCAGTGACAGTGATAGCATCAGTGACAGCATCAGCATCAGTGTACAGCATCAGTGATAGCATCAGTGATAGCATCAGTGTACATCAGTGATAGCATCAGTGTGATAGCATCAGTG
>NC_068421.1:88610861-88614656 GCF_023373465.1 Oncorhynchus keta | reverse complement strand
GCTCTGTACATTGAAAATGGAGCGGCAGGTAGTCTAGTGGTTAGAGCATTGGGCCAGTACTCTGCTGTTAGGGGCGGCAGGTAGTCTAGTGGTTAGAGCATTGGGCCAGTACTCTGCTGTTAGGGGCGGCAGGTAGTCTAGTGGTTAGAGCATTGGGCCAGTACTCTGCTGTTAGGGCGGCAGGTAGTCTAGTGGTTAGAGCATTGGGCCAGTACTCTGCTGTTAGGGGCAGCAGGTAGTCTAGTGGATAGAGCATTGGGCCAGTACTCTGCTGTTAGGGGCGGCAGGTAGTCTAGTGGTTAGAGCATTGGGCCAGTACTTTGCTGTTAGGGGCAGCAGGTAGTCTAGTGGTTAGAGCATTGGGACAGTACTCTGCTGTTAGGGACGGCAGGTAGCCTAGTGGTTAGAGCATTGGGCCAGTACTCTGCTGTTAGGGACGGCAGGTAGCCTAGTGGTTAGAGCATTGGGCCAGTACTCTGCTGTTAGGGACGGCAGGTAGCCTAGTGGTTAGAGCATTGGGCCAGTACTCTGCTTTTAGGGACGGCAGGTAGCCTAGTGGTTAGAGCATTGGGCCAGTACTCTGCTGTTAGGGACGGCAGGTAGCCTAGTGGTTAGAGCATTGGGCCAGTACTCTGCTGTTAGGGACGGCAGGTAGCCTAGTGGTTAGAGCATTGGGCCAGTACTGTTAACATTTGACTTCAGATGATGTTTACACCCTGCCCCAATTCTGGAATTGGAATATCGGCTACAACAAAAACATTTCAAGAAAAACATCATACCTGGAGATACCAACTGGATGACCTTTCCATGTCCAATGTACAGAGCCCAGTGTTTGTATTGACCTCTGTTGAGCTCAATCATGTCACCAATCTCCATCTAAGAATAAGGTGGGTAAGAAGACATGTAATTATGTAACACCCCCCCACACACACACACACAGTCCTGTTTTGCTAACACATTTTCTCTAACCCCTAACCCCAAATCTGGTCCCCACAAGTATAGTTAAACATGTTCACACACACAAACTCCTTTGATTGCACTGTTGATTATTATAAATTAGTATTAGTCAAAGATCAGCAACAGTACTTACTGTGGTCGGACTCCTGGTTTGCATGTGAATGTCTCACTGTGGGTTGTGTCTCGTGAAGAAAAAGCATCGCCCTTATATGACAAGGTCCAACACTAACATCCTGTTATTCAACTTAACTCTTTGAGACCCGAGCGTTCTTGCAACTAGCTCTACCTCTGGCTAAGAATGTTTGTTTCTCAAGTAAATGTTTTCTACATAATCACTACTTCAGAAAGGAAACACCTCGTACAAATATGTTTAACCATTTATTAAAGAATGAATAAGGCAAGTCTTGACTCTGCTCCTTCAGGGTAGATCACAGCAGAACGCTTTGTCTAGATATGATCAAATAGACCAGCTGAAGTCTTCCTACCATTACAGACTGTATACTGTAGACCAGCTGAAGTCATCCTACCATTACAGACTGTATACTATGGACCAGCTGAAGTCCTCCTACCATTACAGACTGTATACTGTAGACCAGCTAAAGTCATCCTACCATTACAGACTGTATACTATGGACCAGCTGAAGTCCTCCTACCATTACAGACTGTATACTGTAGACCAGCTAAAGTCATCTTACCATTACAGACTGTATACTATGGACCAGCTGAAGTCCTCCTACCATTACAGACTGTATACTGTAGACCAGCTGAAGTCATCCTACCATTACAGACTGTATACTGTAGACCAGCTGAAGTCCTCCTACCATTACAGACTGTATACTATGGACCAGCTGAAGTCCTCCTACCATTACAGACTGTATACTGTAGACCAGCTAAAGTCATCCTACCATTACAGACTGTATACTATGGACCAGCTGAAGTCCTCCTACCATTACAGACTGTATACTGTAGACCAGCTAAAGTCATCTTACCATTACAGACTGTATACTATGGACCAGCTGAAGTCCTCCTACCATTACAGACTGTATACTGTAGACCAGCTGAAGTCATCCTACCATTACAGACTGTATACTGTAGACCAGCTGAAGTCCTCCTACCATTACAGACTGTATACTATAGACCAGCTGAAGTCATCCTACCATTACAGACTGTATACTATGGACCAGCTAAAGTCATCCTACCATTACAGACTGTATACTATAGACCAGCTGAAGTCATCCTACCATTACAGACTGTATACATAGACCAGCTAAAGTCATCCTACCATTACAGACTGTATACTATAGACCAGCTGAAGTCCTCCTACCATTACAGACTGTATACTGTAGACCAGCTGAAGTCATCCTACCATTACAGACTGTATACTATAGACCAGCTGAAGTCATCCTACCATTACAGACTGTATACTATGGACCAGCTGAAGTCATCCTACCATTACAGACTGTATACTATAGACCAGGTAAAGTCATCCTACCATTACAGACTGTATACTGTAGACCAGCTGAAGTCCTCCTACCATTACAGACTGTATACTATAGACCAGCTGAAGTCATCCTACCATTACAGACTGTATACTATAGACTAGCTGAAGTCCTCCTACCATTACAGACTGTATACTGTAGACCAGCTGAAGTCCTCCTACCATTACAGACTGTATACTGTAGACCAGCTAAAGTCCTCCTACCATTACAGACTGTATACTATAGACCAGCTGAAGTCCTCCTACCATTACAGACTGTATACTGTAGACCAGCTGAAGTCCTCCTACCATTACAGACTGTATACTGTAGACCAGCTAAAGTCCTCCTACCATTACAGACTGTATACATGGACTATTGAAGTCATCCTGCAATTACAACGACTGTATACTATAGACCAGCTAAAGTCATCCTACCATTACAGACTGTATACTATAGACCAGCTGAAGTCCTCCTACCATTACAGACTGTATACTGTAGACCAGCTGAAGTCATCCTACCATTACAGACTGTATACTATAGACCAGCTAAAGTCATCCTACCATTACAAGACTGTATACTATAGACCAGCAAAAGTCCTCCTACCATTACAGACTTTATACTATGGACCAGCAAAAGTCATCCTACCATTACAAGATTGTATACTATAGCCCAGCTAAAGTCATCCTACCATTACAGACTGTATACTGTAGACCAGCTAAAGTCATCCTACCATTACAAGACTGTGTACTATAGACCAGCTAAAGTCATCCTACCATTACAAGACTGTACATACCCATAGACCAGCTAAAGTCATCCTACCATTACAAGACTGTATACTGTAGACCAGCTAAAGTCATCCCTACCATTACAGACTGTATACTGTAGACCAGCTAAAGTCATCCTACCATTACAAGACTGTATACTATAGACCAGCTAAAGTCATCCTACCATTACAAGACTGTATACTATAGACCAGCTAAAGTCATTCTACCATTACAAGACTGTATACTATAGACCAGCTAAAGTCATCCTACCATTACAAGACTGTATACTATAGACCAGCTAAAGTCATCCTACCATTACAAGACTGTATACTATAGACCAGCTAAAGTCATCCTACCATTACAAGACTGTATACTATAGACCAGCTGAAGTCATCCTACCATTACAAGACTGTATACTGTAGACCAGCTAAAGTCATTCTACCATTACAAGACTGTATACTATAGACCAGCTAAAGTCATCCTACCATTACAAGACTGTATACTGTAGACCAGCTAAAGTCATCCTACCATTACAAGACTGTATACTATAGACCAGCTAAAGTCATCCTACCATTACAAGACTGTATACTGTAGAC
>NC_068421.1:88601826-88610761 GCF_023373465.1 Oncorhynchus keta | reverse complement strand
TCTCATTCCTGAGCGGTATGGCGGCTGCAGTGGTCCCAATGGTGTTTATACTTGAGTACTATTGTTTGTCCAGATGAACGTGGTCCCATGGTGTGTTTATACTTGTGTACTATTGTTTGTCCAGATGAACGTGGGTCCGCATGGTGTTTATACTTACTACTATTGTTTGTCCAGATGAACGTGGTCCCATGGTGTTTATACTTGTGTACTATTGTTTGTCCAGATGAACGTGGTCCCATGGTGTTTATACTTGCGTACTATTGTTTGTCCAGATGAACGGGTCCCATGGTGTTTATACTTGTACTATTGTAGATGAACTATGGTGTTTATACTCGTCCAGATGAACGTGGTCCCATGGTGTTTATACTTGTGTACTATTGTTTGTCCAGATGAACGTGGTCCCATGGTGTTTATACTTTGGGTACTATTGTTTGTCCAGATGAACGTGGTCCCATGGTGTTTATACTTGCGTACTATTGTTTGTCCAGATGAACGTGGTCCCATGGTGTTTATACTTGCGTACTATTGTTTGTCCAGATGAACGTGGTCCCATGGTGTTTATACTTGCGTACTATTGTTTGTCCAGATGAACGTGGTCCCATGGTGTTTATACTTGCGTACTATTGTTTGTCCAGATGAACGTGGTCCCATGGTGTTTATACTTGCGTACTATTGTTTGTCCAGATGAACGTGGTCCCATGGTGTTTATACTTGTGTACTATTGTTTGTCCAGATGAACGGGTCCCATGGTGTTTATACTTGCGTACTATTGTTTGTCCAGATGAACGTGGTCCCATGGTGTTTATACTTGCGTACTATTGTTTGTCCAGATGAACGTGGTCCCATGGTGTTTATACTGCGTACTATTGTTTGTCCAGATGAACGTGGTCCCATGGTGTTTATACTTGCGTACTATTGTTTGTCCAGATGAACGTGGTCCCATGGTGTTTATACTTGAGTACTATTGTTTGTCCAGATGAACGTGGTCCCATGGTGTTTATACTTGTGTACTATTGTTTGTCCAGATGAACGTGGTCCCATGGTGTTTATACTTGTGTACTATTGTTTGTCCAGATGAACGTGGTCCCATGGTGTTTATACTTGTGTACTATTGTTTGTCCAGATGAACAGGTCCCATGGTGTTTATACTTGCGTACTATTGTTTGTCCAGATGAACGTGGTCCCATGGTGTTTATACTTGTGTACTATTGTTTGTCCAGATGAACGTGGTCCCATGGTGTTTATACTTGTGTACTATTGTTTGTCCAGATGAACGTGGTCCCATGGTGTTTATACTTGTGTACTATTGTTTGTCCAGATGAACGTGGTCCCATGGTGTTTATACTTGTGTACTATTGTTTGTCCAGATGAACGTGGTCCCATGGTGTTTATACTTGTGTACTATTGTTTGTCCAGATGAACGTGGTCCCATGGTGTTTATACTTGTGTACTATTGTTTGTCCAGATGAACGTGGTCCCATGGTGTTTATACTTGTGTACTATTGTTTGTCCAGATGAACGTGGTCCCATGGTGTTTATACTTGTGTACTATTGTTTGTCCAGATGAACGTGGTCCCATGGTGTTTATACTTGTGTACTATTGTTTGTCCAGATGAACGTGGTCCCATGGTGTTTATACTTGTGTACTATTGTTTGTCCAGATGAACGTGGTCCCACTGTGTTTATACTTGCGTACTATTGTTTGTCCAGATGAACGTGGTTCCTGCAGGCGTTTGGACATTTCTCCCAAGGACAAAGTCGATGTCTAACCGACTTGCCAATACTTTAGTTTGTTAGCAAGAAATTTGTGGAGTGTTTGAAAACTAGTTTTAATGACTCCAACCTAAGTGTATGTAAACTTCCTACTTCAACTGTATAAACTCCAGTCGTACTTTTTCAAAAGCCTTTTCAAAATCAGCTATGAAAACCAGGCCTGGTTTCCCAGATATTTCATAGTATTCTATTGTTTCCAGTACTTGTCTCATATTATCTCCAATGTATCGTCCATGTAAAAACCTGTCTGATCAGGATGAATAATATCTGACAAAACCTTTTTAATTCTATGCGCCAAGCATTTAGCTAGAATTTTTGTAAGAGGCCTCCAATTTTTTTTTATGGATTGGATCTTTATATTTACCACTTGGATCTTGATGCAGTAATAATGAAATCAGACCTTGTTGCGTGTCTGATAATCTACCATTTAAAACATGCTAATAATGGTCCTCTGAGTATATCAACAAAAAGTATTCCACTGGTATACCATCTAGCCCTGTAGTTCCACTGGTATACCACCTCGCCCTGTAGTTCCACTGGTATACCATCTAACCCTGTAGTTCCACTGGTATACCATCTAGCCCTGTAGTTCCACTGGTATACCACCTAGCCCTGTAGTTCCACTGGTATACCATCTAGCCCTGTAGTTCCACTGGTATACCATCTAGCCCTGTAGTTCCACTGGTATACCATCTAACCCTGTAGTTCCACTGGTATACCATCTAGCCCTGTAGTTCCACTGGTATACCACCTAGCCCCCAGTTCCACTGGTATACCATCTAGCCCTGGAGTTCCACTGGTATACCATCTATCCCTGTAGTTCCACTGGTATACCACCTAGCCCTGTAGTTCCACTGGTATACCACCGAGCCATGGAGTTCCACTGGTATACCATCTATCCCTGTAGTTCCACTGGTATACCATCTATCCCTGTAGTTCCACTGGTATACCATCTAGCCCTGGAGTTCCACTGGTATACCACCTAGCCCTGTAGTTCCACTGGTATACCATCTAGCCCTGTAGTTCCACTGGTATACCACCTAGCCCTGTAGTTCCACTGGTATACCACCGAGCCATGGAGTTCCACTGGTATACCATCTAGCCCTGTAGTTCCACTGGTATACCATCTAGCCCTGTAGTTCCACTGGTATACCACCTAGCCCTGTAGTTCCACTGGTATACCACCGAGCCATGGAGTTCCACTGGTATACCATCTAGCCCTGGAGTTCCACTGGTATACCATCTAGCCCTGGAGTTCCACTGGTATACCATCTAGCCCTGGAGTTCCACTGGTATACCATCTATCCCTGTAGTTCCACTGGTATACCATCTAGCCCTGGAGTTCCACTGGTATACCACCTAGCCCTGTAGTTCCACTGGTATACCATCTAGCCCTGTAGTTCCACTGGTATACCACCTAGCCCTGTAGTTCCACTGGTATACCACCGAGCCATGGAGTTCCACTGGTATACCATCTAGCCCTGGAGTTCCACTGGTATACCATCTATCCCTGTAGTTCCACTGGTATACCACCTAGCCCTGTAGTTCCACTGGTATACCACCGAGCCATGGAGTTCCACTGGTATACCATCTATCCCTGTAGTTCCACTGGTATACCATCTATCCCTGTAGTTCCACTGGTATACCATCTAGCCCTGGAGTTCCACTGGTATACCACCTAGCCCTGTAGTTCCACTGGTATACCATCTAGCCCTGTAGTTCCACTGGTATACCATCTAGCCCTGTAGTTCCACTGGTATACCATCTAGCCCTGTAGTTCCACTGGTATACCATCTATCCCCGTAGTTCCACTGGTATAACATCTAGCCCTGTAGTTCCACTGGTATACCATCTAGCCCTGTATTTCCACTGGTATACCATCTAGCCCTGTATTTCCACTGGTATACCACCCAGCCCTGGAGTTCCACTGGTATACCATCTAGCCCTGGAGTTCCACTGGTATACCATCCTGCCCTGGAGTTCCCCTGGTATACCATCCAGGCTTTTATTAAATGTCCAATATCCTTGTCCATGTGGAAATACTGTAAACCTCCGCCATGTATATCTCACTAGGTCAGGATATTAAACCTCCTCCATGTATATCTCACTAGGTCAGGGTATTAAACCTCTTCCATGTATATCTCACTAGATCAGGATATTAAACCTCCTCCATGTATATCTCACTAGGTCAGAGTATTAAACCTCCTCCATGTATATCACACTAGGTCAGGATATTAAACCTCCTCCATGTATATCTCACTAAGTCAGGGTATTAAACCTCCTCCATGTATATCTCACTAGGTCAGGATATTAAACCTCCATGTATATCTCACTAGGTCAGGATATTAAACCTCCATGTATATCTCACTAGGTCAGGGTAATAAACCTCCATGTATATCTCACTAGGTCAGGTATTAAACCTCCATGTATATCTCACTAGGTCAGGTATTAAACCTCCTCCATGTATATCTCACTAGGTCAGGGTATTAAACCTCCTCCATGTATATCTCACGAGGTCAGGGTATTAAACCTCCTCCATGTATATCTCACTAGGTCAGGATATTAAACCTCCTCCATGTATATCTCACTAGGTCAGGATATTAAACCTCCTCCATGTATATCTCACTAGGTCAGGGTATTAAACCTCCATGTATATCTCACTAGGTCAGGATATTAAACCTCCTCCATGTATATCTCACTAGGTCAGGGTATTAAACCTCCATGTATATCTCACTAGGTCAGGATATTAAACCTCCATGTATATCTCACTAGGTCAGGGTATTAAACCTCCATGTATATCTCACTAGGTCAGGATATTAAACCTCCATGTATATCTCACTAGGTCAGGATATTAAACCTCCTCCATGTATATCTCACTAGGTCAGGATATTAAACCTCCATGTATATCTCACTAGGTCAGGATATTAAACCTCCATGTATATCTCACTAGGTCAGGGTATTAAACCTCCATGTATATCTCACTAGGTCAGGATATTAAACCTCCATGTATATCTCACTAGGTCAGGATATTAAACCTCCTCCATGTATATCTCACTAGGTCAGGATATTAAACCTCCTCCATGTATATCTCACTAGGTCAGGATATTAAACCTCCTCCATGTATATCTCACTAGGTCAGGGTATTAAACCTCCATGTATATCTCACTAGGTCAGGATATTAAACCTCCTCCATGTATATCTCACTAGGTCAGGGTATTAAACCTCCATGTATATCTCACTAGGTCAGGATATTAAACCTCCATGTATATCTCACTAGGTCAGGTATTAAACCTCCATGTATATCTCACTAGGTCAGGATATTAAACCTCCATGTATATCTCACTAGGTCAGGGTATTAAACCTCCGCCATGTATATCTCACTAGGTCAGGGTATTAAACCTCCTCCATGTATATCTCACTAGGTCAGGGTATTAAACCTCCATGTATATCTCACTAGGTCAGGGTATTAAACCTCCTCCATGTATATCTCACTAGGTCAGGGTATTAAACCTCCATGTATATCTCACTAGGTCAGGATATTAAAGCTCCATGTATATCTCACTAGGTCAGGGTATTAAACCTCCTCCATGTATATCTCACTAGGTCAGGGTATTAAACCTCCTCCATGTATATCTCACTAGGTCAGAGTATTAAACCTCCTCCATGTATATCTCACTAGGTCAGGATATTAAACCTCCATGTATATCTCACTAGGTCAGGGTATTAAACCTCCTCCATGTATATCTCACTAGGTCAGGGTATTAAACCTCCATGTATATCTCACTAGGTCAGGGTATTAAACCTCCTCCATGTATATCTCACTAGGTCAGGATATTAAACCTCCATGTATATCTCACTAGGTCAGGATATTAAACCTCCTCCATGTATATCTCACTAGGTCAGGGTATTAAACCTCCATGTATATCTCACTAGGTCAGGTATTAAACCTCTCCATGTATATCTCACTAGGTCAGGGTATTAAACCTCCATGTATATCTCACTAGGTCAGGATATTAAACCTCCATGTATATCTCACTAGGTCAGGGTATTAAACCTCCATGTATATCTCACTAGGTCAGGATATTAAACCTCCATGTATATCTCACTAGGTCAGGGTATTAAACCTCCGCCATGTATATCTCACTAGGTCAGGGTATTAAACCTCCTCCATGTATATCTCACTAGGTCAGGGTATTAAACCTCCTCCATGTATATCTCACTAGGTCAGGATATTAAACCTCCATGTATATCTCACTAGGTCAGGTATTAAACCCTCCATGTATATCTCACTAGGTCAGGTATTAAACCTCCTCCATGTATATCTCACTAGGTCAGGGTATTAAACCTCCATGTATATCTCACTAGGTCAGGATATTAAACCTCCTCCGTGTATATCTCACTAGGTCAGGGTATTAAACCTCCATGTATATCTCACTAGGTCAGGATATTAAACCTCCATGTATATCTCACTAGGTCAGGGTATTAAACCTCCTCCATGTATATCTCACTAGGTCAGGTATTAAACCTCCTCCATGTATATCTCACTAGGTCAGGTATTAAACCTTCTCCATGTATATCTCACTAGGTCAGGATATTAAACCTCCTCCATGTATATCTCACTAGGTCAGGATATTAAACCTCCTCCATGTATATCTCACTAGGTCAGGATATTAAACCTCCATGTATATCTCACTAGGTCAGGATATTAAACCTCCATATATCCACTAATTCCAATATATCCATGACATTCATGATTTCCTTAAGTGCCTGAGGGTGATAGTTTGTAGTGTGAGTGGGGAAGGTTTAGGTTTAATCCATTTACATTTGTTTGTTTGCATTTTCTTCAGCAATACCACACAAACAAAGTTGTACATCAATCTCTTTCCTGAGAGGACATATGACAGTATATCCTTATATGGTCGGACACATAGCTTTGCTATTATCATACATATCTACTATACTGTATGTACCGTACCAGTCAACAGTTTGGACACACCTACTCATTCACCGGTTTTTCTATATATATATTTTTACAGTTTTCTACATTGTAGAATAATAGTGAAGACATCAAAACTATGAAATAACACTTACGGAATCATGTCGTAACTAAAAAAGTGTTAAACAAATATTTGAGATTCTTCATAGTAGCCACATTTTGCCTTGATGATAGCTTTGCACACTCATGGCATTCTCTCAACCAACTTCACCTGGAATGCTTTTTCTTTCAACAGTCTTGAAGGAGTTCCCACATATGCTGCGCACTTGTTGGCTGCTTTTCCTTCACTCTAAGGTCCAAATCATCCCAAACCATCTGAATTGGGTTGAGGTCAGGTGATTGTGGAGGCCTGGTCACCTGATGCAGCACCTCGTCACTCTCCTTCTGGTCAAATAGCCCTTACATAGACTGGAGGTGTGTTGGGTCATTGTCCTGTTGAAAAACAAATGATAGTCCCACTAAGCGCAAGCGAGATGGGATGGTGGCGATCGCTGCAGAATGCTGTGGTGGCCATGCTGGTTAAGTGGGCCTTGAATTCTAAATAAATCCTGACAGCGTCACCAGAAAAGCACCCCCACACCTCCTCCTCCATGCTTCACGGTGGGAACCACACATGCGGAGATCATCTATTCACCTACTCTGCATCTCACAAAGACAAGGAGGTTGTAAATAAAAATCTCAAATTTAGACTCAGCAGACCAAAGGACAGATTTCCACCGGTCTAATGTTCATTGCTTGTGTTTCTTGGCTCAAGCAAGTATCTTCTTCTTATTGGTGTCCTTTAGTAGTGGTTTCTTTACAGAAATTTGCCAAGAGTGTGCAAAGCTGTCATCAAGGCCAAGGGTGGCTACTTTGAAGAATCTCAAATATAAAATATATTTTGATTTGTTTAACCATTTTTCGCCTACTACATGATTCCACATGTGTTATTTCATAGTTTTGATGTCTTCACTATTATTCTACAATAAAAAAATATATATATTTATTTTTTAAACCTAGAATGAGTTGGTGTGTCCAAACCTTTGACTGGCACTGTATATATCTATAATTATTACATGTATTATCATTATTATTTTACAGAGTGGTGATAGATGGCGGCAGGTAGCCTAGTGCTTAGAGCAGGTAGCCTAGTGCTTAGAGCAGGTAGCCTAGTGCTTAGAGCAGGTAGCCTGGTGCTTAGAGCAGGTAGCCTAGTGCTTAGAGCAGGTAGCCTAGTGCTTAGAGCAGGTAGCCTAGTGGTTAGAGCAGGTAGCCTAGTGCTTAGAGCAGGTAGCCTAGTGCTTAGAGCAGGTAGCCTAGTGGTTAGAGCAGGTAGCCTAGTGGTTAGAGCAGGTAGCCTAGTGGTTAGAGCAGGTAGCCCAGTGCTTAGAGCAGGTAGCCTAGTGCTTAGAGCAGGTAGCCTAGTGGTTAGAGCAGGTAGCCTAGTGGTTAGAGCAGGTAGCCTAGTGGTTAGAGCAGGTAGCCTAGTGCTTAGAGCAGGTAGCCTAGTGGTTAGAGCAGGTAGCCTAGTGGTTAGAGCAGGTAGCCTAGTGGTTAGAGCAGGTAGCCTAGTGGTTAGAGCAGGTAGCCTAGTGCTTAGAGCAGGTAGCCTAGTGCTTAGAGCAGGTAGCCTAGTGGTTAGAGCAGGTAGCCTAGTGGTTAGAGCAGGTAGCCTAGTGGTTAGAGCAGGTAGCCTAGTGCTTAGAGCAGGTAGCATAGTGCTTAGAGCAGGTAGCCTAGTGCTTAGAGCAGGTAGCCTAGCGGTTAGAGCAGGTAGCCTAGTGCTTAGAGCAGGTAGCCTAGTGCTTAGAGCAGGTAGCCTAGTGCTTAGAGCAGGTAGCCTAGTGGTTAGAGCAGGTAGCCTAGTGCTTAGAGCAGGTAGCCTAGTGGTTAGAGCAGGTAGCCTAGTGGTTAGAGCAGGTAGCCTAGTGCTTAGAGCAGGTAGCCTAGTGGTTAGAGCAGGTAGCCTAGTGCTTAGAGCAG
This sequence comes from Oncorhynchus keta, assembly GCF_023373465.1. Taxonomy (NCBI): domain Eukaryota; kingdom Metazoa; phylum Chordata; class Actinopteri; order Salmoniformes; family Salmonidae; genus Oncorhynchus; species Oncorhynchus keta. Next base: position 88,602,030 of record NC_068421.1, on the reverse strand, counting down.
GTAGCCTAGTGGTTAGAGCAGGTAGCCTAGTGGTTAGAGCAGGTAGCCTAATGCTTAGAGCGTTGGGCCATTAACCGAAAGGTTGCTGGATCGAATCCCTGAGCTGTCAAGGTACAAATCTGTAGTTCTGCTCCTGAGCAAGGCAGTTAACCCACTGTTCCCCGGGCGCCGAACACGTGGATGTCGATGAGCCCCCGCACCTCT
>NC_068421.1:88588382-88601726 GCF_023373465.1 Oncorhynchus keta | reverse complement strand
GGGAGAGGTGAGGACGGGGAGAGAGGTGAGGACGGGGAGAGAGGAGGCGGGGAGAGAGAGGAGGGAGAGAGGCAGACGACGGGGAGAGAGGCAGACGACGGGGAGAGAGGCAGACGACGGGGAGAGAGGCAGACGACGGGGAGAGAGGCAGACGACAGGGAGAGAGGCAGACGACAGGGAGAGAGGCAGACGACAGGGAGAGAGGCAGACGACAGGGAGAGAGGCAGACGACAGGGAGAGAGGCAGACGACAGGGAGAGAGGCAGACGACAGGGAGAGAGGCAGACGACAGGGAGAGAGGCAGACGACAGGGAGAGAGGCAGACGACAGGGAGAGAGACAGACGACAGGGAGAGAGACAGACGACAGGGATGGCTCTCAGAGCTGCAACCCTTATCCAATAATACAGCTGGAGTGTGTGTGATTCCCCCCCTCCCTCTCCCTCCCTTTCTTCCCCCCCGCCTCCCTTTCTATCCCCCTTTCTCCCCCCTGCCTCCCTTTCTACCCCCCTTTCTCTCTTCCCCCTTTCTTCTCTCCTCCCTCCCTTTCTACCCCCTCCCTCCCTTTCTCTCCCCCTCCCTTCCTTTCTCTCCCCCTCCCTCCCTTTCTCTCACCCTCCCTCCCTTTCTCTCACCCTCCCTCCCTTTCTCTCCCCCTCCCTCCCTTTCTCTCCTCCCTCCCTTTCTCTCCCCCCCTCCCTCCCTTTCTCTCCCCCTCCCTCCCTTTCTCTCCCCGTCTCCCTCCCTTTCTCTCCCCTCTCCCTCCCTTTCTCTCCCCCTCTCCTCCCCTTCTCTCCCCCTCCCTTTCTCTCCTCCCTCCCTTTCTCTCCCCCTCCCTCCTTTCCTCCCCCTCCCTCCCTTTCTCTCCCCGTCTCCCTCCCTTTCTCTCCCCCTCTCCCTCCCTTTCTCTCCCCCCCCTCCCTTTCTCTCCCTCTCGTACAGCAACTGAACCACCCCAACGTGATCAAGTACCATGCATCATTTATTGAGGAGAACGAGCTGAACATTGTGTTGGAGCTGGCTGATGCTGGGGACCTCTCCCGGATGATCAAGGTAAGAGATCTGGTGGTCCTACACAGGTCAGTCTTCCTCACTGGGATCCATCCTGGTGATGTACTAGCCCATCCTGGTGATGTACTAGCCCGTCCTGGTGATGTACTAGCCCATCCTGGTGATGTACAAGCCCGTCCTGATGATGTACTAGCCCGTCCTGGTGACGTACTAGCCCGTCCTGGTGATGTACTTGCCCGTCCTGGTGATCTACTAGCCCATCCTGGTGATGTACTAGCCCGTCCTGATGAAGTACTAGCCCGTCCTGATGATGTACTAGCCCATCCTGGTGACGTACTAGCCTGTCCTGATGATGTACTAGCCCGTCCTGGTGATCTACTAGCCCGTCCTGATGATGTACTAGCCCATCCTGACGACGTACTAGCCCGTCCTGGTGACGTACTAGCCCGTCCTGGTGATCTACTAGCCCGTAATCTATAATATATGCCATTTAGCAGACGCTTTTATCCAAAGCCAACGCTGTCTCAAACTGCAAATGACCAACGCTGTCTCACACTGCAAATGACCAATGTTGTCGGCCACTCACACTGAAACCCAAACAAACAAACACACACACACACACAAACATAAATAAACACACACACACACACTGAAACACAAACATAAGCACACAAACAAACACAGACACCCACAAACATAAATAAACACACAAACACGCACTGAAACACAAACGTACACACCCTCACCACTCTGCCTCTGTGTACCCCTCTGTTCCTGCCTCTCTCCCTCTGTTTTCCTCATTAGACATTGCCAGTCCAGAGGCTGGCATCACCCCCCACCCATTATGAAGAAAATACAGTGTAGTCACACTGTGGTGCCATATGTAAACAGAGGCCCCGGATGGAATTAACATTGTCTTCCCCCTTATTTCTCTTCCTTTCCCTCCCTGACCATCTTAGCAATCAAATCAATTGAAATGGCCCTTGATTTGCATGTAACTCCATAATATTGTGTGAGCAGTGATTGTAGTGGAAGACGAGGAGGTCTTTGTGCTGCTCCACCATTGACATCAAACACCCCTCTGATCTGATATGCTAATGACGGGGCAAGGAGAAGAATGGCTCACCATGCTGCCTTTGTTTGGCTGTGGGCCAAGGTCTCTCTATCTCTCTCACACACACACACACACACACACACACACACACACACACACACACACACACACACACACACACACACACACTGCAAGACAGACATACTGTACCCGGACTGTCCCAGTCAAACAGTGTAATTAATGTGCTGGTCCTCGACAGACCCTCATTCTGACTGTCCCAGTCTAACAGTGTAATTAATATGCTGGTCCTCGACAGACCCTCATTCTGACTGTCCCACTCTACAGACCCTCATTCTGACTGTCCTACTCTACAGACCCTCATTCTGACTGTCCCAGTCTAACAATATGCTGGTCCTCGACAGACCCTCATTCTGACTGTCCCAGTCTAACAGTATAATTAATATGCTGGTCCTCGACAGACCCTCATTCTGACTGTCCCAGTCTAACAGTGTAATTAATATGCTGGTCCTCGACAGACCCTCATTCTGACTGTCCCAGTCTATCAGTGTAATTAATATGCTGGTCCTCGACAGACCCTCATTCTGACTGTCCCAGTCTAACAGTGTAATTAATATGCTGGTCCTCGACAGACCCTCATTCTGACTGTCCCAGTCTAACAGTGTAATTAATATGCTGGTCCTCGACAGACCCTCATTCTGACTGTCCCACTCTACAGACCCTCATTCTGACTGTCCCAGTCTAACAATATGCTGGTCCTCGACAGACCCTCATTCTGACTGTCCCAGTCTAACAGTGTAATTAATATGCTGGTCCTCGACAGACCCTCATTCTGACTGTCCCAGTCTAACAGTGTAATTAATATGCTGGTCCTCGACAGACCCTCATTCTGACTGTCCCAGTCTAACAGTATAATTAATATGCTGGTCCTCGACAGACCCTCATTCTGACTGTCCCAGTCTAACAGTATAATTAATATGCTGGTCCTCGACAGACCCTCATTCTGACTGTCTCAGCCTAACAGTATAATGAATATGCTGGTCCTCGACAGACCCTCATTCTGACTGTCTCAGTCTAACAGTATAATTAATATGCTGGTCCTCGACAGACCCTCATTCTGACTGTCCCACTCTACAGACCCTCATTCTGACTGTCCCAGTCTAACAATATGCTGGTCCTTGACAGACCCTCATTCTGACTGTCCCAGTCTAACAGTATAATTAATATGCTGGTCCTCGACAGACCCTCATTCTGACTGTCCCACTCTACAGACCCTCATTCTGACTGTCCCAGTCTAACAGTATAATTAATATGCTGGTCCGCGACAGACCCTCATTCTGACTGTCCCACTCTACAGACCCTCATTCTGACTGTCCAAGTCTAACAGTGTAATTAATATGCTGGTCCTCGACAGACCCTCATTCTGACTGTCCCAGTCTAACAGTGTAATTAATATGCTGGTCCTCTACAGACCCTCATTCTGACTGTCCCAGTCTAACAGTGTAATTAATATGCTGGTCCTCGACAGACCCTCATTCTGACTGTCCCAGTCTAACAGTGTAATTAATATGCTGGTCCTCGACAGACCCTCATTCTGACTGTCCCAGTCTAACAGTGTAATTAATATGCTGGTCCTCGACAGACCCTCATTCTGACTGTCCCACTCTACAGACCCTCATTCTGACTGTCCCAGTCTAACAATATGCTGGTCCTCGACAGACCCTCATTCTGACTGTCCCAGTCTAACAGTGTAATTGATATGCTGGTCCTCGACAGACCCTCATTCTGACTGTCCCACTCTACAGACCCTCATTCTGACTGTCCCAGTCTAACAATATGCTGGTCCTCGACAGACCCTCATTCTGACTGTCCCAGTCTAACAGTGTAATTAATATGCTGGTCCTCTACAGACCCTCATTCTGACTGTCCCAGTCTAACAGTGTAATTAATATACTGGTCCTCGACAGACCCTCATGTTGACTGTCACACTCTACAGACCCTCATTCTGACTGTCCCAGTCTAACAGTGTAATTAATATGCTGGTCCTCTACAGACCCTCATTCTGACTGTCCCAGTCTAACAGTGTAATTAATATGCTGGTCCTCGACAGACCCTCATTCTGACTGTCCCAGTCTAACAGTGTAATTAATATGCTGGTCCTCGACAGACCCTCATTCTGACTGTCCCAGTCTAACAGTGTAATTAATATGCTGGTCCTCGACAGACCCTCATTCTGACTGTCCCAGTCTAACAGTATAATTAATATGCTGGTCCTCGACAGACATTTACATTTACATTTAAGTCATTTAGCAGACGCTCTTATCCAGAGCGACTTACAAATTGGTGCATACACCTTATGACAACCAGTGGAACAGCCACTTGCATCACCCTCATTCTGACTGTCCCAGTCTAACAGTGTAATTAATATGCTGGTCCTCGACAGACCCTCATTCTGACTGTCCCAGTCTAACAGTGTAATTAATATGCTGGTCCTCGACAGACCCTCATTCTGACTGTCCCAGTCTAACAGTATAATTAATACATGTCATATATCCTTTGGCGAAAAAATACTAATTTGCAGCGTTCAATGAATTGTATTTCTGGAGAACCTTAGTTACGACCATGAAACAGAAAGGGACAGGGTAACAGCTTCATTTTATCATGACAAAAATAAATACCCCAACCATCAAGATGCCAGGACAATGATGAAAACATCCGTAGCCTAAACATCCTCATAAGGGCCAAGTAGCCTTAATAAATAGTGACACTCAGTACAAAAGCAATAATGAAGCTTTAATGAATATAAGTGTCAATATGACAGCGGTCAAAAATCATCCATTATTGTCATTATTATTATTATTGTTATTATTATTATTGTTATTAATATTATTATTGTTATTAATATTATTATTATTATTATTATTATTATTGTCATTATTATTATTATTATTATTATTATTATTGTTATTATTGTTATTATTGTTATTATTATTATTATTGTCATTATTATTATTATTGTTATTATTATTGTTATTATTATTATTGTCATTATTATTATTATTATTATTATTATTATTGCTCCTGCTTGTCTTCACCAATGGCTTCCATTTAGCTGTTATCCCTTGTCCTAACAATTGACACCATTTTCCTAACTTTCACACACCTTTGTTTGGTTGTCATGCGTAATAGTCTCAGGTTTTCTCTTTGTGTCCTCGTTTTGTCTTTATGGAGCACAACGGCTGTGCAGGCGTCTTATTTTTGACAGAGGGAGGAAGCTCCCGTCTGTCAGAGGGAGGAAGCTCCCGTCTGACAGAGGGAGGAAGCTCCCGTCTGACAGAGGGAGGAAGCTCCCGTCTGACAGAGGGAGGAAGCTCCCGTCTGACAGAGGGAGGAAGCTCCCGTCTGACAGAGGGAGGAAGCTCCCGTCTGTCAGAGGGGAGGAAGCTCCCGTCTGTCAGAGGGAGGAAGCTCCCGTCTGACAGAGGGAGGAAGCTCCCGTCCAGAGGGAGGAAGCTGACAGAGGGAGGAAGCTCCCGTCTGTCAGAGGGAGGAAGCTCCCGTCTGACAGAGGGAGGAAGCTCCCGTCTGTCAGAGGGAGGAAGCTCCCGTCTGACAGAGGGAGGAAGCTCCCGTCTGACAGAGGGAGGAAGCTCCCGTCTGTCAGAGGGAGGAAGCTCCCGTCTGTCAGAGGGAGGAAGCTCCCGTCTGTCAGAGGGAGGAAGCTCCCGTCTGTCAGAGGGAGGAAGCTCCCGTCTGTCAGAGGGAGGAAGCTCCCGTCTGACAGAGGGAGGAAGCTCCCGTCTGACAGAGGGAGGAAGCTCCCGTTTTGACAGAGGGAGGAAGCTCCCGTCTGAATTGGTTCATGGTGTCGGTCAGACTTGTTTTCTTTGCCCGCAACCTGTTCGCCAATGACAGTGAAGTGAAGAAATGGTCCATGGTGACATTTGTCCCCTGGCCAATGTAAGGTTCCACAAAGCTTCATCGCCACATTCTCCCAAACTGGCTCACCTGCTGCCCCGATGTAGATCATTTTAAACGTTGTATTTCTTTCCTAGACATTGAAAGACGTTCAGCACGTACAGTAGAGGATACATACCATTTAGAGATTAGAATGGATTAACACATTAGAGGATACATACCATTTAGAGATTAGAATGGATTAACACAGTAGAGGATACATACCATTTAGAGATTAGAATGGATTAACACAATAGAGGATACATACCATTTAGAGATTAGAATGGATTAACACAATAGAGGATACATACCGTTTAGAGATTAGAATGGATTAACACAGTAGAGGATACATACCATTTAGAGATTAGAATGGATTAACACAATAGAGGATACATACCATTTAGAGATTAGAATGGATTAACACAGTAGAGGATACATACCATTTGGAGATAAGAATGGATTAACACAATAGAGGATACATACCATTTAGAGATTAGAATGGATTAACACAGTAGAGGATACATACCATTTAGAGATTAGAATGGATTAACACAGTAGAGGATACATACCATTTAGAGATTAGAATGGATTCACACAATAGAGGATACATACCATTTAGAGATGAGAATGGATTAACACAGTAGAGGATACATACCATTTAGAGATTAGAATGGATTAACACAATAGAGGATACATACCATTTAGAGATGAGAATGGATTAACACAGTAGAGGATACATACCATTTAGAGATTAGAATGGATTAACACAATAGAGGATACATACCATTTAGAGATTAGATTGGATTAACACAATAGAGGATACATAACATTTAGAGATTAGAATGGATTAACACAGTAGAGGATACATACCATTTAGAGATTAGAATGGATTCACACAATAGAGGATACATACCATTTAGAGATGAGAATGGATTAACACAGTAGAGGATACATACCATTTAGAGATTAGAATGGATTAACACAATAGAGGATACATACCATTTAGAGATTAGAATGGATTAACACAGTAGAGGATACATACCATTTAGAGATTAGAATGGATTAACACAGTAGAGGATACATACCATTTAGAGATTAGAATGGATTAACACAGTAGAGGATACATACCATTTAGAGATTAGAATGGATTCACACAATAGAGGATACATACCATTTAGAGATGAGAATGGATTAACACAGTAGAGGATACATACCATTTAGAGATTAGAATGGATTAACACAATAGAGGATACATACCATTTAGAGATTAGAATGGATTAACACAGTAGAGGATACATACCATTTAGAGATTAGAATGGATTAACACAGTAGAGGATACATACCATTTAGAGATTAGAATGGATTAACACAGTAGAGGATACATACCATTTAGAGATTAGAATGGATTAACACAGTAGAGGATACATACCATTTAGAGATTAGAATGGATTAACACAGTAGAGGATACATACCATTTAGAGATTAGAATGGATTAACACAGTTGAGGATTCATACCATTTAAAGATTAGAATGTATTAACACAATAGAGGACACATACCATTTAGAGATTAGAATGAATTAACACAATAGAGGATACATACCATTTAGAGATTAGAATGGATTAACACAGTAGAGGATACATACCATTTAGAGATTAGAATGGATTAACACATTCGAGGATACATACCATTTAGAGATTAGATTGGATTAACACAATAGAGGATACATACCATTTAGAGATTAGAATGGATTAACACAGTAGAGGATACATACCATTTAGAGATTAGAATGGATTAACACAATAGAGGATACATACCATTTAGAGATTATAATGGATTAACACAGTAGAGGATACATACCATTTAGAGATTAGAATGGATTAACACAATAGAACATGCATACCATTTAGAGATTAGAATGGATTAACACAATAGAGGATACATACCATTTAGAGATTAGAATGGATTAACACAGTAGAGGATACATACCATTTAGAGATTAGAATGGATTAACACAATAGAGGATACATACAGTTTAGAGATTAGAATGGATTAACACAGTAGAGGATACATACCATTTAGAGATTAGAATGGATTAACACAATAGAGGATACACACCATTTAGAGATTAGAATGGATTCACACAATAGAGGATACATACCATTTAGAGATTAGAATGGATTAACACAGTAGAGGATACATACCATTTGGAGATAAGAATGGATTAACACAATAGAGGATACATACCATTTAGAGATTAGAATGGATTAACACAATAGAGGATACATACCATTTAGAGATTAGAATGGATTCACACAATAGAGGATACATACCATTTAGAGATTAGAATGGATTAACACAGTAGAGGATACATACCATTTGGAGATAAGAATGGATTAACACAATAGAGGATACATACCATTTAGAGATTATAATGGATTAACACAGTAGAGGATACATACCATTTAGAGATTAGAATGGATTCACACAATAGAGGATACATACCATTTAGAGATGAGAATGGATTAACACAGTAGAGGATACATACCATTTAGAGATTAGAATGGATTAACACAGTAGAGGATACATACCATTTAGAGATTAGATTGGATTAACACAATAGAGGATACATACCATTTAGAGATTAGAATGGATTAGCACAGTAGAGGATACATGCCATTTAGAGATTAGAATGGATTAACACAGTTGAGGATTCATACCATTTAAAGATTAGAATGGATTAACACAATAGAGGACACATACCATTTAGAGATTAGAGTGGATTAACACAATAGAGGATACATACCATTTAGAGATTAGAATGGATTAACACAGTAGAGGATACATAACATTTAGAGATTAGAATGGATTAACACATTCGAGGATACATACCATTTAGAGATTAGAATGGATTAACACAGTAGAGGATACATACCATTTAGAGATTAGAATGGATTAACACATTCGAGGATACATACCATTTAGAGATTAGATTGGATTAACACAATAGAGGATACATACAGTTTAGAGATTAGAATGGATTAACACAATAGAGGATACATACCATTTAGAGATTAGAATGGATTAACACAGTAGAGGATACATACCATTTAGAGATTAGAATGGATTAACACAGTAGAGGATACATACCATTTAGAGATTAGAGTGGATTAACACAATAGAACATGCATACCATTTAGAGATTTAACACAGTAGAGGATACATACCATTTGGAGATTAGAGTGGATTAACACAATAGAGGATACATACCATTTAGAGATTAGAATGGATTAACACAGTAGAGGATACATACCATTTAGAGATTAGAATGGATTAACACAATAGAGGATACATACCATTTAGAGATGAGAATGGATTAACACAGTAGAGGATACATACCATTTAGAGATTAGAATGGATTAACACAATAGAGGATACATACCATTTAGAGATTAGAATGGATTAACACAGTAGAGGATACATACCATTTAGAGATTAGAATGGATTAACACAATAGAGGATACATACCATTTAGAGATTAGAATGGATTAACACAATAGAGGATACATACCATTTAGAGATTAGAATGGATTAACACAATAGAGGATACATACCATTTAGAGATTAGAATGGATTAACACAGTAGAGGATACATACCATTTAGAGATTAGAATGGATTAACACAGTAGAGGATACATACCATTTATAGATTAGAATGGATTAACACAATAGAGCATACATACCATTTAGAGATTAGAATGGATTAACACAATAGAGGATACATACCATTTAGACTGTTGGGAGAATGAGTGGAGCAGGCCCTACTGTCGGGAGAAGGAGCGGAGCAGGCCCTACTGTCGGGAGAAGGAGTGGAGCAGGCCCTACTGTCGGGAGAAGGAGCGGAGCAGGCTCTACTGTCGGGAGAAGGAGCGGAGCAGGCCCTACTGTCGGGAGAAGGAGCGGAGCAGGCTCTACTGTCGGGAGAAGGAGTGGAGCAGGCCCTACTGTCGGGAGAAGGAGCGGAGCAGGCCCTACTGTCGGGAGAAGGAGCGGAGCAGGCTCTACTGTCGGGAGAAGGAGTGGAGCAGGCCCTACTGTCGGGAGAAGGAGCGGAGCAGGCCCTACTGTCGGGAGAAGGAGCGGAGCAGGCCCTACTGTCGGGAGAAGGAGAGGATCAGCTCCTACTGTTCTGTTAGGAGGAGGACGGGAAACCATTTTTAAAAATGACATGCCCTCCTAAAACTGGTTCTAACTCCAGTTCTGTTGTGATGTTAAGATTCTAACACCGTGCATATTAAAGACTTATTTAGGAAAAGTCGTGGACGGAGGGGGACATGACTTAAAAAATTGCAGAATAAAGAATAAAAAAATAAAATGAGCAGTCAAATGACTGCTTTAGCGGATCTAGTGTTAATAAATATACAAAATAATTGTGGAACGAACAGTTGACTGAAGACCCGACGGCCGGGCATTTGTGCGGTTGAGTCCATTTCTGGGGAAATGTGGACTCTTAAAACAATGTGATCAAACTCACTCGCTCTCTACTCTCCCGTTTGCTATTGTTTAACAATCAGTATCCCAACAAGCACAAGGACTGTTGAACACGGCTAGGACCGTTGACAGCGGCTAGGACCGTTGACAGCGGCTAGGCCCGTTGACAGCGTCTAGGCCCGTTGACAGCGTCTAGGACCGTTGACAACGTCTAGGCCCGTTGACAGCGGCTAGGCCCGTTGACAGCGGCTAGGCCCGTTGACAGCGTCTAGGCCCGTTGACAGCGGCTAGGACCGTTGACAGCGTCTAGGCCCGTTGACAGCGGCTAGGACCGTTGACAGCGTCTAGGCCCGTTGACAGCGTCTAGGCCCGTTGACAGCGTCTAGGCCCGTTGACAGCGGCTAGGACCGTTGACAGCGGCTAGGACCGTTGACAGCGGCTAGGACCGTTGACAGCGTCTAGGCCCGTTGACAGCGTCTAGGCCCGTTGACAGCGGCTAGGACCGTTGACAGCGGCTAGGACCGTTGACAGCGGCTAGGCCCGTTGACAGCGGCTAGGCCCGTTGACAGCGGCTAGGCCCGTTGACAGCGTCTAGGCCCGTTGACAGCGGCTAGGACCGTTGACAGCGTCTAGGCCCGTTGACAGCGTCTAGGCCCGTTGACAGCGGCTAGGACCGTTGACAGCGGCTAGGACCGTTGACAGCGGCTAGGACCGTTGACAGCGGCTAGGCCCGTTGACAGCGTCTAGGACCGTTGACAGCGGCTAGGACCGTTGACAGCGGCTAGGACCGTTGACAGCGGCTAGGCCCGTTGACAGCGTCTAGGCCCGTTGACAGCGGCTAGGACCGTTGACAGCGGCTAGGACCGTTGACAGCGTCTAGGCCCGTTGACAGCGGCTAGGACCGTTGACAGCGTCTAGGCCCGTTGACAGCGGCTAGGCCCGTTGACAGCATCTAGGCCCGTTGACAGCGGCTAGGACCGTTGACAGCGGCTAGGACCGTTGACAGCGGCTAGGACCGTTGACAGCGGCTAGGACCGTTGATTTCCGGTAGTCTTGTCGCACTGTGACTGTTTCTGTGACATCTGGGAGAGAATGAGGTCATGCTGAGAGGGTGGGGGGGTTACGGTGGCAGGGGTATTGTGTGTTGTGTGGTTGTAGTTTGTGTGTGACCGGGTTACATATATATGGAGAAACTATGTACCAGATGTGAGCATTTTGCTTTTCTCTGTTTCTGAGAACTCATGTGCTCCACCGCAGCGTAATGAAAATGAGAAGGGCCTTGGTATGAGAGAAAGAGGGGGGGGTAGAGGAAAAGAGGTAGAGAACCGTAGAGAGAGGATTGGAATTGATAGGGAAAGAAAGAGAACGGTAGAGAGGGAGGGAAACAGGGAACGAGAGAGAGGAACGAGGGAAACAGCAGAGTGAGGGGAAGAAAAAGAGGGAACAAGCGCGAGGTCTGCATCATATTAACTCGTTTTGTGTGTGTGTGTGTGTGTGTGTGTGTGTGTGTGTGTGTGTGTGTGTGTGTGTGTGTGTGTGTGTGTGTGTGTGTGTGTGTGTGTGCGCTTTAAGGATCAGCAGAGTTTGTGTACACTGACTGTACAAAATCCTAATATTGAGTTGCACCCCCTTTTCCCCACAGAACAGCCTCAATTCATTGGGGAATGGACTACAAGGTGTTGAAAGCGTTCCACAGGGATGTTGGCCCATGTTGACTCCAATGCTTCCCACAGTTGTGTCAAATTGGCTGGATGTCCTTTGGGTGGTGGACCATTCATGATACACACGGGAAACTGCAGCATTGCAGTTCTTGACACAAACCAGTGCGCCTGGTATCTACTACCACACCCTGTTCAAAGGCACTTACATCTTTTGTCTTTGCCCATTTACCCTCTGAACGGCCCACATACACAATCCATGTCTCAATTGTCTCAAGGCTTAAACATCCTTCTTGAACCTGGACAGTTATTTGATTATTTGAATATCCAAAAGGACTTTAGTATTTGATTACTTGCTAGAATATAGATTTTTGAGCAAAACAAATATAGGCCTATTTTGATTCAAAAGCTTTGTCTAAAATTGAATTGAATGATCTATGTGACAAGTTTACACTATGACATTTTAAATAAAACATCAGTTTTATAACAGTTTTTATTAGTGCACCTCATAAGAAAGTCCGGTAGCTTGTTATTGTCAGTTGATCCAAGCAGTAGTACTGTCAGAGGCTCCATGTGTAGCAAGTGAAGTGGGACATTTCATTTTCTCCCCAATTTCGAACTTGTTGCATTGCTGCAACTCCCCAACGGGCTCGGGTCATTGCGTCCTCTGAAACATGACCCGCCAAACTGCGCTTCTTAACACCCATCTGCTTAACCCGGATGCCAGCTACACCAATGTGTCGGAGGAAACACTGTTCACGTGACGACCGAGGTCAGCCTGCAGGCGCCCGGCAAACCCCCCCCCCCCTAACCTGGACCACGCTGGGCCAAACCCTTAGGGGGGCAACGCGAGGCCAAACCCTTAGGGGGGCAACGCTGGGTCAAACCCCTCCCTAACCCGGACGACGCTGGGCCAAACCCTCCCCTAACCCGGGCGACGCTTGGCCAAACCCTTAGGGGGGCAACGCGAGGCCAAACCCTTAGGGGGGCAACGCTGGGTCAAACCCCTCCCTAACCTGGACCACGCTGGGCCAAACCCTTAGGGGGGCAACGCGAGGCCAAACCCTTAGGGGGGCAACGCTGGGTCAAACCCCTCCCTAACCCGGACGACGCTGGGCCAAACCCTCCCCTAACCCGGGCGACGCTTGGCCAAACCCCC